>NC_083285.1:14330115-14642047 GCF_963506605.1 Zootoca vivipara
AAAGAGAATTGAAATTTTGTGGCCACGCCATCTGGGATTATTTGAGGGGGAAACCAGTCCTGAATGCTGCAGTTGTATAAAAAGTTGTATGAAAGGGTGGCCCACTCTTAAGCTGACATGTTTCAGATGGTAACCTTACGCTAACTGCTGCAAAGTTGGCTAGCATTCCCCCCCCCCACATATTTCTTTCTTTCTTTTTGGGTTATCTGCCCCCCCCCCACTCCTAAAATGTCTTTTGGGCTTGGAAAAACTTTGTCATTGTTAGGGAATTCAATTCAAGCCCCTTGCAGCTGCTGATCCTCTCATTGTTCTGATCATTATATATATGCAGCAACAATGAATGTGGCCCAAGCCTATAAGTGCCTTAATAGGTGTCTGTGTAAAGGTCATTTCTTCTTGTGGCCCTTGTTTTAACGAAAGTTTATACACAAACAACTGTAGCGAAAACATCCAAGTTCATCAGGGTGCTCCTTGTGACAAAAATGATGAGGAAGGGCAACGGAAACCTACCATGTTTCTCCAAAAATAAGACACCGTCTTATATTTATTTTTCCTCAAAAATACACACGGTGGCTTATTTTCAGGGGATGTCTTTTTTTTTTTTAATTAAGTATGGTACAGTTTAACCAGGGACCCAGGTGGTGCTGTGGGTTAAACCACAGAGTCTAGGGCTTGCTGATCAGAAGGTCGGCGGTTCGAATCCCTGCAATGGGGTGAGCTCCCGTTGCTCGGTCCCTGCTCCTGCCCACCTAGCAGTTCGAAAGCACATCAAAGTGCAAGTAGATAAATAGGGACCGCTCCGGCGGGAAGGTAAACGCCGTTTCCGTGCACTGCTCTGGTTCACCAGAAGCAGCTTTGTCATGCTGGCCACATGACCCGGAAGCTCTCTGCGGACAAACGCCGGCTCCCTTGGCCTATAGAGCGAGTTGAGCGCTGCAACCCTAGAGTCGGACACGACTGGACCTGATGGTCAGGGGCCCTTTACAGTTTGACCTACAAGGTTAAATTGCCTATCACTATGGCTTATTTTCGGGGTATGGCTAATTTTCGGAGAAACACGGTATGTGAAGCATGGAAGATACCTCTGGTATGCCATTCAAATCCTGAAGAAAAACTGTACTGCATCAACAACGCCCATATAGTTTCATAGATTTTCCACCTCAAAGTGGTTGTGTAGGTAAGTAGAGACAGAGCTAGAAATCGCTGAAGTATTTATTCATTTACTGTATATAACACTACCGTATTGGCATTAGTTAGTCTCACTTCCCCCCCAAATTCCGACCGAAAAGTTTAAGTGTGGCTTATATTTGTGACCTTACGGTAACGGTATGCAGCCAGGAGCACAGCAAAGCGGTGCTAACCCCACTTGTAGTCCCCCATCCTCTCCCCCAAGGCCGGGAAGGGAGAGAGCGAGGAAGAGGAAAAGTTGCTGGCAATGTAGCGCATCTCCACCCCCTCTGCCCAGTATGCAGCCAGGAGCAGCGAGGAATGGAGCGGCTTATATTTGAGTATTTTTTCCTCCCCCCCCCTTTGATTTTAAAGGTGAGTCTTATATTCGGGTGTGGCTTATATTTGGGCCAATACGGTATTATCTTCCAAGGATCTCAAGGTAGTTTACATGGTTCTCCTCCTCCCATTTCATCTTCACAACAACCCTGTGAGGTAAATTAGGCTAAGAGATGGTGTCTGGCCCAAGGTCTCACAACGAGCTTCAATGTCTGACTGGGGATTCGAACTCTGCTCTCCCAGGCCTGAGTCCAACATTCTAACCATTACACCACACTGGCAGTGCTGTTTGCTAAAGGAATCTGTTTGTGTCTACTCTGCTACACTTGTACATTTGTAAGCAAAACGGCAATTAAAGGTAAAGGGACCCCTGACCATTAGGTCCAGTCGCGGACGACTCTGGCGTGGCAGCGCTCATCTCACTTTACTGGCCGAGGGATCCGGCGTACAGCTTCCAGGTCATGTGGCCAGCATGACTAAGCTGCTTCTGGCAAACCAGAGCAGCACATGGAAATGCCATTTACCTTCCCGCCGGAGCGGTACCTATTTATCTACTTGCACTTTGACGTGCTTTCGAACTGCTAGGTTGGCAGGAGCTGGGACCGAGCAACGGGAGCTCACCTCGTCGCGGGGATTCAAACCGCCAACCTTCTGATCGGCAAGCCCTAGGCTCAGTGGTTTAACCCGCAGCACCACCCGCATCCCTAAAACGGCAATTAGGAAGACGATAAAGGTGCAGTCCTAAAGTGCCGCTCTGCCAATGGAGAAGTACCTGGGACCTGGGACCCCCAAGGCAAGCGCCACAGTCAAATCTGTTCTGTTACTGGTGTTCTGCCGGCTGTGGGGGAGTGTGGAATGGGGCACATTGGGGAAGCCTCAACACGCTCCTCAAGGGAGCCCTGAACTCCACAAGCTCTGGAGATGGTAGAGTTTATCCCTTCCTTTGACTGTAATAGGGAGGGGGGAGGGAGGGTACACCCACCCTCACCTCCCACTCTGGCCAGTCAGCTGGCAGTGCTTGGGTGGTGCCTGAACCCTGGAGTCTCACTCCTCCCTGATACCAAACTGGAATGTTAGTTTCCAGTGCTCTTCAATCAAAAGAAAAACAAAACCTCAATTTTTCCCTGCAGAGAAAATTAGGAAGCACTTTTGCAATCTCTCAGGCTCGAGTCCTGACCACAATTAACATGGCATGACTTAGCTTCCTGGTGATGGCGTCACCTGCAATGAACAAAGATTCTCAATACTCAACTGATCAGAAGAAACACAGGCAATATTTTTTGGCTCAGTGGGGCAGATCTTTATCTCCCCCACCAGATCAACTACCTTTGTTGGACTGTGCTTAATAGAGATCTAGTTGCACGGTTTACAGCTTTGATTCACCTGGTTCATGCCTGCCAGAACCAACTTCTAAGTATCAATACTTAGAGGCTTGAAACACCTATTCTCACTTTTCAGCAAGGGACAAGTTTCCTTTGGTTACGAAAAGTGATCTTCAGGCACTCAACCCCCATTTTAGAATTTTCTGCAACAATGTGCACAACCCATAAATTTGGGGAGGTTAAGAACAATTTCACAGCCAGAGGGTGTGGTTTTTGGCCAACAGGTGTCAGTCTTGCAGCAGTCTTTTCAGTCTTGCTCCCATCTACTCTTGCTATAACCTTTAGTTCTGACATACTGAAAATTCGTGCATCCCTCCCCACGCAAACAAATGAAAGCGAACAAATTCCACTGCAGCGAAACTGTCTTGAAGCTTATTTTCCTGATGCTTCCTGGAGACGAAGCAAATTGGTGCAATCTTTTAGGGATAAAGTCCTTTCCCCGCTCCATTGCAAAAGACAGAGAGAGAGAGAGAGAGAGAGAGAAAGAAAGAAAGAAAGAAAAACCAAGTACAGTGCTGTGCAATAGCTGAGGTGCACAAGAAGAAACGAAACCGAGGATGGGATGTGTGGGAGTTGCCAATGTATCTAACTGACCTTTGGAATCCATTGCTGCAAAATGTGGCGGCAACACTAAGTTGGTGATAGTGCCCTTAGATTATTTCTGAAAAGGACTGGACAAATTCAGGGAGAGCAGCCCTGCCAACTATTGACAAAATGATGTCAAAACAGACACCCCCATATTCCTTTTAAAATTAATTTTTGTGTATATTTTCCATACACCACATAACATTTTTCCTTATCTTATACAGTACATTATTTTGGCTATAAGCCTTGGACTCAACCACATCTAATGATTTTCAATCTTCCTCACTTATCTTGCATTTCATTATTTTCACTATTACTTTTAATAGTCCATAACCAACAGTCCTTTTCATAATTTCTCCCTATAATATTTCATATAGTCCTCCTTACAAAACGTCTTGCAATCCTACAAGCATAATCTGTCGATTACAATTGATTTTCAAATAGTTCACATATTTACTCCAATCTTCTAAGAACTTCTGATCCTGCAGGTTCTGAATTCTTCCTGTCATGTTATCCAATTCTGCATAGTCCATTAAACATTTTCATTTTCTTTTTAATTTAAAACCTGCTACTTGTCCAAATTCTTCTATTTCCTTTAAAACTTCTTTAGCGCTAATTAACGGTTCTTCCATTGTTAAAACCAAGTCATCCGCAAAGGCCTTCACTTTATACTCCTTCCGACCGACTATCTCCTTTTATTTTTCATTTTTCCTTATATTCCTTAGACTTCCAGTACCAAAATGAATAATAATGGTGACAGTGGACACACTTGCCTTGTACCTTTTGTAATTTCAATATTTTCTGCTATTATATTATTTACTATCAATTTCATTTTTTGATTAGAATATATCGTTTTATTCCATTTATAAATGATTGTTCAATGTCAATTAATTCCAAATTCTTTATTATAATTTCCCAAGATATATTATCAAAGGCCTTCTCTGCATCTACAAAAAATAATGTTGCTTGCTTTTCATTCCTGGCCGTCAAATTTTCAATGATATTCACTATATTCCTTTTGTTATCCTTCATCTGTCGGCCAGGAAGAAAGCTTGCTTGATCCTTCTGTATTATTTCATTCAGTACCTTCTTCAATCTATTTGCCAAAATACTTGCAAACAATTTATAATAATTATTTAACAATGAGATCGACCTATAATTCTTCACTTGCAATAAATCCATCTGGTTTTGGTATTAATGTAATATATGCTTCTTTCCATGTTTCTGGTAATTCTCCTTTTCTTAATATATTATGCTTTATTTCTTTTAATGGTACACGTAGGGTGTATTTCAATTCTTTATAATATTTCGCAGTGAATCCATCCGGTCCTGGTGCCTTTCCAATTTTTAATTCTTTTATTGCATTTTGAATTTGTTCAATTTCTATTGTCTCATTCAGTCGCTCCTTTTCTGTTGGGATTTGTTGCACTCCTTTTTGTTCCAAAAATTCCTCAATTCTGTCTATGTTTTCCTTTCCAGCTTTTTTATACAACTGTTTATAAAATTTTACAAACAAATTCTGATCTCTTTTGGATTCTCAACTTCTTTACCATCCAATATTATTTTATTAACTGTATTTTGAGATTTTCTTTAAATTTGCCAAGCCAACCATTTACCTGATTTATTTGCATGTTCAAAGTTTTTTTGTCTCATTCTTTTTATATTCCATTCTACTTCTTGGTTGATAATCATTGCAAATTGGCTTTGCAACATCTTAATGTTTTGGTTTGTTTTCACATTATTTGGTTTTTTAATTAACTTCTTCTCATTCTCCATTATTTTATTTAAAATTTCCATCTTTCCCTTTTCTCTTGTTTTTCCCCCTAATGCTACTTTGTTGTATAAAGAATCCTCGCATCACTGCTTTACTAGTGTCCCACACCACGTTTATTTTTGTTTCTTTATTACAGTTATTCACAAAGTACTCTGTTATGACTTGTTTGGCTAATCCACAGAGTTTGTAACTTCCCCGGAAAGAGTTACAAAATTCAGAGGGTGGTAAGAATCAAATGGCAAACAAGAATCAAATGGCCGTTGGAGGCTGGACCATTAGAGTGGAGCACTTCCCAACCAACCTCAGTCTGCCCTCAACCACCTCCCACCTCCTTACTTACAACCAGTCCAGGAGGTAGCAATGGGTGTGTACTTCCTTCTTATTCTCAATGTTGCCTTTGTAGAACCAATAGGGAGGTTGTGTAATAGGGAAGGACTGGCTGGGTGAAGAGGAGTGGTGGCAGGCACCAACTGGGGAACCCTCCCCCCCCAGAGGAAATCCCAGAGGAGGAAGACTCAGAGCCAGGGGGTTGGTGGTGGGACACTGAGGAGAGGTTAAAGGGGGAAGCTTGGGAAGAGATGCTGTATACTGAAGGGGCAACAAGGTTTAGTGAGCAAGAAGACTCTGTGATAGGGAGCAGTTCAGACTCAGAGGCTAATGCGGGGGGGGGGGAGTCAAGAGACGGCTAAAGAATCCTGGGAATCTCCCTGTCCTGCTGCAACAAACTCCGCTCCTCCCTGTTCTCCCAAGAATGTGCAGAATAATGAGGAGGGCAGGACAGGTGTGCAGAGGGAAACACCAGGGAGTGGTGCTGCCTTAGAAAAGGTGGAAGGCAGGGGCAAGACCTGCTCGGAAAGGTTGCTAAGTTGTATCCTGTTTCCTTGAATAAAGAGTGAACTTCACTGACAATGGAGCTTTGTGTCTTTCATACCGACTCCAGCCCTGACAGTTAGACTCTTGATCCCTATAGCTCAGGCTCATCTGCACAAGTCTTCCTGTCTTGCCAAATGCAAGAGATTCAGAGGCAATAGAAACACAAGTGAGAGAGAAGATAAAGGATTTTTATTCTAAACAACAAGCAATATATACATTACCAAGCAAGCACTTCAACCTGCCACTTGGAAGCCCTCAATAAGCGGTGAAGCGATCCCTAAGGTAGCCTTCGTTTGCATGGCCCTGTGGCCATCAGTCCGTGCACGAGCTTCTAAGAACTCGGCCCAAAACTATCCAATTAATAGATAGATAAGCTGTTAGCCTGCATGGCTTGCCTGACTGCCTACATGCTACTAGCTATGTGCAGATTATTCACTAGCCACTTCTCCCAATGCCTTACTTTCTTCAACAATGTACAACATCAAAAGAAGGTACCCAGGGCAGTCAGGGCCATCCTAAGCATATCCGGCGCCGTGGTGCAAGTATCTCTCCGGCGTCCCCATTCCCAGAATTGCTAACCTTTTTTGGGGGGGGGGGACTTCAGTCGGCTCATTTACATTGTGTGGTCTGACGCATGCTCGGCGCCGCACAAAAGAGGTGCCCAGATCGCAGCCCAGGTGGCCTCCCGCAAAGCCTCCCTCTAAGCGCCCGGTGCCCCTTACTTGCCCTCGTCCGGGGAAATCTGTGCCACAGGAGGGTCAGCAAGCAGATCAGGTGGCTTGCCAGCTGTGCCATCCTCGCTCGGTGCCGGGATCGCATAGGGCGCTTCCCTGCTCCGCTCGCAGACTCCGCAGGGAGGCACGCGGGCAGCGACATGGCCAGAGAGGGGCGCCCTGCGCCCATCAGGCACCCAGGCAGCCCCAGCAAGAGGGGACGTGAAGGGGCTTCCCTGAGCCAGATGCAGCACGCTCCAATAGGTGGCTGAGAGGAGAGGAGCGGGCTGCCCCAGAGCGGGGAAGGAAGCGCACCCTGACTCTCCTTCCTGGACACAGCCTCTATGGGTAAGACACCCCTGCCCAGCACTATCGCTTTCTTCAAACAGGACTAGGAAATTAAAGGCTGTTCTTCAGCCATCAAAGAGCTTAGAAGCAAACAGGAGCAGGAATGATAACCATGTTAGAGCACTATCTCCTCGAAAGACAATTATCTCCCAGATACATTACCCATACACCTTTCCCAACCAGTTGCCTTCAGAGATATTTTGGATAATACATATCTAATACTGAGCAAGGTTGAGTGCCAGTAGAAGTGAATCTGCCCCTTTTGGGATCCCTACTTCGTTTGGGCTCTGTGCTTCCTAATATAGAGGTTTTATCCTTAAATAAACATATCCTACTAGTCCCTCCGCCATTCCAGCAGGTTTGTGCTATTCCCACTATAACTAATGTACCATCTGATATCCTATGTTTAGTTGCAGTAATCTGTTAACATTTTACTGAATATTAGTAGTTGCAAAGAAACAATGACCCCTATTTGCGCAAAGTTCCCAGGGAAGAAGGATTGGTTGCTAAACCACTCTGGAAATTTTAGCTCTGGTGGGAGGAATAGGAGATTCTTAACAGCACTCAGGACCCATAACACACTACACTTCCCAGAGTTCTTTGAGGGAACCCATGACTGTTTAAAGTGGAACTTTAAGTGTATAGTGCAGATGGATGGGGCCAGTGTCAAAGAAATTACATCTTTATAATAATAATACAGCTTTTTAAAAATGTCTTACTTGTAGGAATATTTTCTAATTGCACCAAAACACCAATAACATCATTTACTAACTTGATAAATAAAAATGTACTGCATTTCTTTTAGTTAATGTAAACATAGCCAGTGGAAAATATATATATATATAATTTAAGAGATAATGATTGCACTCCATGTAATTTTCTACAGCAGGCATTCATTATTGCTAAGTGTTTTGTTACTATTTCGTTTTGGGTTGCAGAGTAATTCTCCCCCTCACTCTTTCACTTGAGCAATTTAATATTTAATTTGATGCTGAAGGTAGCACTGGAAAATGTGATGAAATTTTGCATCCATATAGAAGGTATTTGGAATAATCACAGTTTGTAGCAAGCTATAAAAGAGACAAATGAGACTTAAAAGAAAAAAAATCAATCAATCAATTAAAAACCATGTTCGACAAATACTGTGTTATGCGCCTCACACATTTACACTTTAGAACAAATAAAAGTAACTGAAAACTTGCCAGAATAATTAACAGCCTGTAGCTTATTTAAATGACATCCACATTGCACTGGGAAGTATTGGGAAGGAATGAACCCATTTAGGATTCTGTTCTATCCGTGGAAGAAAATTGGTGCACTACTGCTGACTGTTGATAAGGCAATCTGAAAAAACCCTGTGCTCACACAGCCACACTATATGGCCCCATAGATAGCTGTGCTTAGGACATTTGCATTTTTTACATGTAGCAATAATGGTCCGGAACTGTGGTTAAATATTCAGAGAAACTTGTTTACATTTTGGAGATCATTTAGAAACAAAAACAACCCAGAAATCCTACTTAACACGAAACTAATAGTGTGGACCTCTGTATCCTACATGTTTACTTGGAAGTAAGACCCACTGTGGTCAGTACTGTTGCCAGGAATACTAGCAGGGTCCAGGGAAGGATTAAACCCCTAAATCAGGCTTCCTCAACCTCAGCCCTCCAGATGTTTTTGGCCTACAACTCCAATGATCCCTAACTAGCAGGACCAGTGGTCAGGGATGATGGGAATTGTAGTCTCAAAACATCTGGAGGGCTGAGACTAAAGAAGCCTGCCCTAAATACCGATGTCTTACAGGACATCTTCAGGAGAAAAGGCTAAGCAGTAAACTCTACACAAATCCAGAGCAGAGCCCCCAAGACAGTTGGATAGCACCTTGTACGAATCCTTCTGGCAACCCCTGCAGCAAAGCTCTGCTTTCTTTTGGACCCCATCACTGAGGCCAAGAGGGGGAGGGTCTTGTCATCTGGGCAGCCCAGGACCTCCATACATACTGCCCAGGCTTGTGCCCCAAAGACACCACTTTAGTGCTGTTAATGCAGTGGTTTGACTGCAAGACAGATGCCAACAGCAGCAATACCTAACCATTCATCAATGAAAGTGATTGTTAGCAAGGAAGAGGCAAATGCCATGTTTTCTCTTCACGCGTTGCAAAATATTGTGAAGCTTTACAAAATGGATTAGATACATTCATGGGTGACAATGGATCAGTGCTCATTAGCCATCACAGCCAAAAGAATCTGCCATGTTCAAAAGAAGCACACCTCTGGATAGGAGATGCTGCAGACAGACAATAAGGAATGACCATTAAAATCATACTGCTTGTGAGCCTCCATCTGGCTAGCTACTGTTGGAAGAAGATTACAGAATGCTGTAGATGGATCTCGGTTTCATCCAGTAAAGCCGTCTAACATTCTTATCCATTATATTAGGAAGATCAAAGTAGCAATAACATAACCAAGCTTCAGCATTTTACTTCATGAACATCCTCCAGCAGAATCAACTGGCTCTCTAAACTTCAGAGCTGCCAGCCTTTCGTGGGGCTTCCAAAATCAACAGCCACTTTGCAAAAATGATGAGCTCCTTACTAAAGCAATTTGCTCCTTTTTAAAGAGGGCGGATAATGGAATTGAAAGTAGATTTGATAGAACAATGGATTGTTAAAGTAAAATAAACATTTTAGCCACTCACCAGCACCATTCAAAGAGCCACTCGAGCTGGACATTAACAATTCAATCTTAATTAGTGAAATTTAGGGCTATGATTAGAGCACA
Source organism: Zootoca vivipara (assembly GCF_963506605.1). Lineage (NCBI taxonomy): Eukaryota > Metazoa > Chordata > Lepidosauria > Squamata > Lacertidae > Zootoca > Zootoca vivipara. Next base: position 14,340,077 of record NC_083285.1, read on the forward strand.
CATGACTGTCAGGAAGTCAAGCTGCATATAGTCCCACCAGATCTGCTTATGTGCCTATCTAAACACACATGCACACAAACCATGGTGATCAGGGTGTCCTGAACCCCTGGCCTACCTGGCAGCAAGTCAGTGTGTCAAGTCCCCAGATCAGAGTCAATCCATGTGTCCAAAGTCCAAACCAAAAGCACAGTACTGCAGAGAACCCAGACTGAGGTCCTTCAGCACACACACAGTTCAGCAGACACAGCACCACAGTTCTGCTTTCCCCTTTATACCATGCATTCTGATTGCAGCATCTGGGCTTGACAAGGTACATGACTCTCACCTGCTCCACACCTCCTCCTCCCAGAGCTAGCGAGCCCCACCTGGCCAGCTTGTGAGCTGGTCTGTGGGCCCTTGCCTGCCTCTGCCTCCTGGAGCACCCCACCCACTGCTCCCTATGCCTCAGAGCCCACCATGTTCATGGAAACAGGGGTCCTTCTGGCTCTGGTGATGGGTCTTGCTACACTGGTTGCTGTGCACTGACCACTACCCCTCATCATACTCTGTCACCCTGTGAGTACTTCCTACATCTTTCCCATCCCCAGCTTGCCCCAGGGTGTCCCAGTGCTGGCTACACCCCTTGCCAGGATCCTCTTCCTACTCCTCTTCCTTCCCGTAGTCCTGCCAGCTCTATCTCTCTTTTAAATCAGAACCAGTGAAGGCGGTGAAGGTCCTGTGTAAGTGCCTGGAGGCAGTTGGAGGATGGATGGCGGCTAACGGACTGAGGTTGAATCCTGACAAGACAGGAGTACTGTTTTGGGGGGACAGGAGGCGGGCAGGTGTGGAGGACTCCCTGGTCCTGAATGGGGTAACTGTGCCCCTGAAGGACCAGGTGCGCAGCCTGGGAGTCATTTTGGACTCACAGCTGTCCATGGAGGCGCAGGTGAATTCTGTGTCCAGGGCGGCTATCTACCAGCTCCATCTGGTACGCAGGCTGAGACCCTACCTGCCCGCAGACCGTCTTGCCAGAGTGGTGCATGCTCTGGTTATCTCCTGCTTGGACTACTGCAATGCGCTCTATGCGGGGTTACCTTTGAAGGTGACCCAGAAACTGCAATTAATCCAGAATGTGGCAGCTAGACTAGTGACTGGGAGTGGCCGCCGGGGCCACATAACACTGGTCCTGAGAGATCTACACTGGCTCCCAGTAGGTTTCTGAGTACGTTTAAAGCCCTAAACCAGGGGTCAGCAAACTTTTTCAGCAGGGGGCCAGTCCACTGTCCCACAGACCTTGTGGGGGGCCGGACTATATTTTTTAAAAAAATATATGAATGAATTCCTATGCCCCACAAATAACCCAGAGATGCATTTTAAATTAAAAGGACATATTCTACTCGTGTAAAAACACCAGGCAGGCCCCATAAATAACCCAGAGATGCATTTTAAATAAAAGGACACACTCTACTCATGTAAGAGCATGCTGATTACCGGACGGTCCGCGGGCCGGATTGAGAAGGCGATTGGGCTGCATTCGGCCCCCGGGCCTTAGTTTGTGGACCCCTGCCCTAAACGGCCTCGGTCCTGTATACCTGAAGGAGCGTCTCCACCCCCATCATTCAGCCCGGACACTGAGATCCAGCACCGAGGGCCTTCTGGTGGTTCCCTCATTGCGAGAAGTGAGGTTACAGGGAACCAGACAGAGGGCCTTGTCGGTAGTGGCACCCGCCCTGTGGAATGCCCTCCCAGCAGATGTCAAGGCAATAAGCAACTATTTTACTTTTAGAAGACAACTGAAGGCGGCCCTGTTTAGTGACATTTTCAGTGTTTGATGCTGTACTGTTTTTAATATTCGGTTGGAAGCCGCCCAGAGTGGCTGGGGAAACCCAGCCGGATGGGCGGGGCATAAATAATAAATTATTATTATTATTATTATTATTATTATTATTATTATTATTATTATTATTATATTATGATAATCCCAGACAATATATATATTTGCCTCTTGGTTTCCTCCGACTTCTTTGCATTATTCAGAATCTTCCCATTTGAGAAGACGTTGGCTGGTGCCTTCCTATGGTTCTCGTTGCTAAACTTCTAACACCAGACATGAATAGAATAAAACCGCAGATCAGAGGCAAGGGATAAGGAATTAGATGAAAGGGAAAGGACTAAAGCTCCAGGACAAGAGAAGCCCACTCCTACAGAGATCAACAGGGTCAAACTGTCGTGAAAAAGAGAAGTGTGAAGCAGGCTTCAGGATGTGTTGGAAAATTCTGAACCACTTGGGTAGGCAAAGTGGGGATGGCTATAGGAAAGGGGCTTTTCGGTGGGCATTAACCTGAATCTGTGAAGGGGCTTTCACTGATGTATAAGATGGGAAAGGGTAACGCCATATATCAAAAGGGCACAGGCAAGGGAGGTCATGAGTCATAACAAATAAGTTTCCTGCCGCAGAACTGTGGCACGATTACTGGCGAATCTTAGCCAAACAGATTACAGTGGTACCTCTACTTACGAATAACTCTACTTATGAATGTTTCTACTTACGAATGGAGCTCCGTCCGCCATCTTGGATGCAGTTTAGATAGGATTTTTTCTACTTACGAATTTTTAGATAGGGTTGCTTCTACTTACGAATTTTTTCTCCCAATGCATTCCTATGGGATTTGACTTACAAATTTTTTCGACTTACAAATGTGCGTTCGGAATGCATTAAATTCGTAAGTAGAGGTACCACTGTATGTCTAAGAAGGTAACCTAGCACTTGCTAAAGAAATATATTTGAATTTCCCCAAAAAATGCAAGAGGAACTTGGTTTAATCAAAGCAAAAAAACTGTTTTCTGCTTGGATCTATTTTTCAAAAGAGATAATTAATTGCTGAATTAGATGTGGCACTGTGCTTGGGGGACATACATGACTCATTATGCACATTGCAGGGAAATTTCCCTCTACAACAGCCACTCCAATGTGACTAATACACAGCTCTTGCTCAGCCTGATTGTGCTTGCTATCCAGAGCAAGGTTCAATCCCAGGACATATAAATGTAGCTCCAACTGAATGAGTTTCTCAGTAATAATCCCTAAGACCAGTAACTGAATTCTAAAATTAAAAGTGCTAGGGCCTAATATTAAAATTGCTAGGGTCAGGGATGATGGGATTGGTTTTCCAGATGTTTCTGGACTACAATGCCTATCATCCTTGATTGCTGGTTATCCTGGCTGGGGCTGGTGGGAGTTGGGTACCCAAGAACTTCATACTGTAAACCGTCCCGTGATCTTCAGATGAAGGGCAGTATATAGGATCATAAAACTGTCAAATTGGAAGGGACCCTGAGGACCATCTAGTCCAACCCTTTGCATTGCAAGAATATGCAGCTGCCCCATATGGGGATCGAATCCACAACCTTGGTGTTGTCAGCTCCATGCTCTAACCAGCTGAGCTATCCAGCCTCTTAATAATTTTTAAACGAGTCCACAATCTCCTTGAGGGAGTCCGTTCCACTGTTGAGCAGCTCTTATTGTCGGAATCATCTTCCTGATATTTAATCAGAATCTTCTCTCTTGTAACTTGAATCCAGAGGAGAAAACAAGCTTGCTCCAGCTTCCATGTGATAGCCCTTTAGATATTGAAGATGTCAACTAGCCTCTGAGTGTCCTTTTTTCCCAAGCTAAACACACCCAGCTTCCTCAACAGCAAGATCTCAAGGACCACCTCTTTCGATATGAACATACCCGGACCTGAGATCATCTTCTGTTCCCCATAAGGCTTGGTTTCCAGACCCTTGATCATCTTGGTTGCCCTCCTCTGCACATGTTCCAGCTTGTCAATATCCTTTTTAAATTGTGGTGCCCAGAACTGGACACAGGATTCTCAGTGTGGTGTAACCAAGGCAGAATACAGAGGGACTATTACTTCCCTCCATTGACTATGCAAAAGCCTTTGACTGTGTCAACCACAGCAAACTATGGCAAGTTCTTAAAGAAATGGGAGTGCCTGATCATCTCATCTGTTTCCTGAGAAATCTTTATGTGGGACAAGAAGCTACAGTTAGAACTGGATATGGAACAACTGATTGGTTCAAAATTGGGAAAGGAGTATGACAAGGTTGTATATTGTCTCCCTGCTTATTTAACTTATATGCAGAATTCATCATGCGAAAGGCTGGACTAGATGAATCCCAAGCCGGAATTAAGATTGCCGGAAGAAATATCAACAACCTCAGATATGCAGATGACACAACCTTGATGGCAGAAAGTGAGGAGGAATTAAAGAACCTTTTAATGAGGGTGAAAGAGGAGAGTGCAAAATATGGTCTGAAGCTCAACATCAAAAAAACCAAGATCATGGCCACTGGTCCCATCACCTCCTGGCAAATAGAAGGGGAAGAAATGGAGGCAGTGAGAGATTTTACTTTCTTGGGCTCCTTGATCACTGCAGATGGTGACAGCAGTCACGAAATTAAGACGCCTGCTTCTTGGGAGAAAAGCAATGACAAACCTAGACAGCATCTTAAAAAGCAGAGACATCACCTTGCCTACAAAGGTCTGTATAGTTAAAGCTATGGTTTTCCCAGTAGTGATGTATGGAAGTGAGAGCTGGACCATAAAGATGGCTGATCGCCGAAGAATTGATGCTTTTGAATTATGGTGCTGGAGGAGACTCTTGAGAGTCCCATGGACTGCAAGAAGATCAAACCTATCCATTCTGAAGAAAATCAGCCTTGAGTGCTCACTGGAAGGACAGCTCGTGGAGCTGAGGCTCCAATACTTTGGCCACCTCATGAGAAGAGAAGACTCCCTGGAAAAGACCCTGATGTTGGGAAAGATGGAGGGCACAAGGAGAAGGGGACGACAGAGGACGAGATGGTTGGACAGTGTTCTCAAAGCTACGAACATGAGCTTGACCAAACTGCGGGAGGCAGTGGAAGACAGGAGTGCCTGACGTGCTATGGTCCATGGGGTCACGAAGAGTCGGACACGACTAAACGACTAAACAACAACATTACTTCCCTTGATTGGAACAGTGTGCTTTTGTTGATGCAGCCTAGAATAGCATTCACTTTTTTGCTGCTACATCACTGTTGACTCATGTTAAGCTTGTGGTCTACTATGACCCCAAGATCATTTTCACATGTACTACTAGTAAGCCAGGTGTCCCCCACCTTATATTTGTGCAGCTGGTTATTCCTACCTATGTGTAGAACCTTACATTTGTTCCTAATACATTTTGTTCGTTTGGGATCCAGTTCTCCAATATGGAAAGGTCATCTTCAATCCCAATTCTGTCTTCTGCAGCATTAGCTACCTCTTTGGTGTCACATGCAAAATTGATGAGCATCCCCTCAACTCCTTTGTTCAAGTCATTTACAAAGACAGCCTAACTGGTCCTCAACTTCTCAAAGGCTTTAAATGCCATCAACAATGGTATTTGCTTGGCCAGGTTGGACCTGGGAGGGGTATTGTCACAGTGGCTTGTTAACAGAAGATTGCTATTGGATGTTTACTGTTTCAACCCATGGCCTTTGGCTTACTAGGTGACTCAAGGTCCTATCTTGCCAAACATGTTATAGAATATAGAACATCTTTATGAAAGCACTGGGAGAAGTCATCTGGGGATTGGGGCTGCAGTATCATCATAATACAGATGGTACACCAATTTATCTCTTTTCTGCAACTACTCATCCCATGGATGAATGGAACTGTTGGACTGGCATCTGGAGGTGCTCTTGACATCGATGAAGGCCAACAGAATGATATTGATTGTGGGATGCAGCAACCACAGCATGGTTGCCCCAATGATAGTGAACAATTTCCCCCAGGAGGTATAAGCCATAATTATTTACAACTTACTTGCCGAAATGACTTTTAAGTGGGTTGTAACTTCATAAAAAGATAGCCTTGCATAGTTGAACTACACAGGAAAACAATTACATCACAACATTAACATAAACATCCATAATTAAAATGTACAATAAACAACCCCATTAAAACAACATAACAATTAGAACAGGAAGTTCGAGCCAGGAGAGTCGGGGAATACTTGTCCAAACAGGTGTGTCTTCAAGAGCTGGAGGAATGTCGATGCTAATGGGGGCTTCTTGAATTTTATATGTGTTCCTCCCTCATAAGCTTTAAGCACTTCCATAACGCCAGCTTATTTTTTGAAGGCTTTTGGATTGGTTGAAATGTCCTGTGTGGATCTGGCTGCTATAATGGCTCTGGTTTCTGCTTTTTCTTTTAGTAAGGAAACTCAGGATATAAATAAAATACTGGATATAAATTAAATACAGGGTTGTTTTTTAATCCGATACTTAATTTATGTGCTCCATGAGAACCAGGAACAGTGTGTTAGAAATATTTCAAACAACTAAATAAATCACATTTTAAGAATTTAAGTTGCTGGCCAGAATTTTTGTACAGTCACCATACTGTTGCTACTACATTATGCTGGAGAAAAGTAACCCAGTTGCAGCTAACTGCTAGGAAGATGCAACATCAGTATTCAATATTTTAATAGATGTGTTGCTTTGCCTGCTCCATTCTTGGATCTATTTCCCTCCGGAGTGTCTGGTGACATGATTTGCATTCACTGTGGAGAGAATTCTTATGAAAGTTGAACGCCAAAAGAGTCATAAAGAAGAGAAAACACTTGCCATCTGCCATTTGGGAAGGCTTCCAAAATCACTTTGTAATAAAATAAAGACTGCCACTGGATATAATATTCTAATAAATCACTTGAGATGAATAATGATGTATCAGTAATATGGAAAGAAACCATAAAATTAAGGGTGTGTTTGAGCAGAATATCAGTTGCAACTTCTGATTGGGAGCAATCTTTCAGTTCTATTTTATTTATTTATTTTGAAAAGGAATAAATGAGGTCCTTTGCACACTTGGGTCTATGATGTTCAGAGGATTCCTGAAATAATATTAAGGACAAAACTACACCTGTACACCTGCTGGCATGGTTACACATCCACATCCCGATGAGATTCCTCCAAATCGGTAGTGTAGCATAAGTTTAGCTCAACCTGATATTGCAGCTGAGTATTTGTTTACAATATCACTTACCAAGACAGAAAAGGATTGCCATGACTCCCTTGCCTGCCACCCACCAATTTTCTAATGGTAAATCTGAAACAGAAGCTAAATTTAAAGTGAGAGGCTGGTGAACCTGATGACGAGTGACTCATTTGCTGAGCAGGTTAAGAGTATCTTCAACAAAAGGGCAACTTTGCTAGCTAGTTGCTTTTGATTCATAGTTACTTCTCATTTGTACAGCTATAGAGCAGGAACGGGGAAGCAGGGGCTCGGCAGTTGTTGCTGGACAGGAGCTCCCGTCACTCCTGACCATTGGCCATGCTGGCTGGGGCTGATGGAAGCCAGGAACGTCTGGCGGGTCCTCAAGTTCCCCACCACTACTATAAAGGTAAAGGTAAAGGGACCCCTGACCGTTAGGTCCAGTCGCAGACAACTCTGGGGTTGCGGCACTCATCTCGCTTTACTGGCCGAGGGAGCCGGAGTTTGTCTGCAGACAGCTTCCGGGTCATGTGGCCAGCATGACTAAGCCGCTTCTGGCAAACCAGAGCAGCACACGGAAACGACGTTTACCTTCCCGCCGGAGCGGTACCTATTAGAAATTAGCAGAACACAAGATCTTTCATGCCCAGCACAACAGCAAGTCTTTATCTGACCACAGCTTTGTAAGTCACAGCTTTTCTTCAAGTTACATCTCCAAAACGGTTCAGCTGGAAAGTCTTGGCAGCACTTCTGCATTAAATAGACCTCTTAGCCTTGGAGGGGGATTAATGAACCAGGCAAGGTGAATTACCTTTAAAAGCCAGAGTGGAATGCTAACAAGCATATTTCTAAATCGCCCATCCTCCAAAAGAGCATAGTGTGATATACAATAAACATACAAACATCATTACACAAGCAGGGCAGCTTGTTCAGAATGGGCACACATGCTACAAGGCTTAGAGTAGTGGAAGAATAAAATCTAGAAGACATAAAATAAAAACAGTTCCGTGATTGCCAGCATGGGCACCTACAGTAGCAAAAAGGCATGCTGAAGGACAGCAGCCAACTCTGTAACATTAACTACAATATCACCAAAGCAAACCTCAAACACGGTGTCGTGCTATTCATTGTGCTGCTGGAATGGCCAGGTTGGCAACAGAAGTGTGTTATACTGGGCAGACACAGCATGAATTACTGCTTCTGTAAATCAGTGCCCATGCCCATGCCTTTTCAATCTCCCAGCAAGCCAAGGGCATTAGGGGAGAATTTCCCACAAAATCTGCTACCAGATCCCAGGACACACAAAAATTTGAAGTAAATGACCCCGAGGAGGAGAAAACCAAAGGTTTGTTGCTTCGGAGTGCCACCTCTTTATTTACTTGTCTTACTTCTTGGGCTGTTGTTCTTTTAAGTGAAATTATGTTTATTTACTTTGGTCTGATTGATTAGGATGTTTCCTGTGGGGCAGTGAGAAACATATATAGTGGTAGCCATGCCCAGAACTGTCCACGGGATAATCCCCAGGTGAGGGGATGGTGAGAAAACTAATGCTTCTTGATTTTTCTAACTACTACTAGATTGCTTTTATTTTGTGGACCTTTCTTCTGCATTGGTTAAATATTTGTTATTTCAACATTGGAATGTTTATTGAAGTGAGAAGTAGATGGAGTGACATGTGGTATACTTTTTATATATTTATAAATTTCTAACTATATACATTATATTGTAAGGGCGCTGTGGGTTAAACCAGAGAGCCTAGGGCTTGCCGATCAGAAGGTCGGCAGTTCGAATCCCTGCGACGGGGTGAGCTCCAGTTGTTTGGTCCCAGCTCCTGCCAACCTAGCAGTTCGAAAGCATGTCAAAGTGCAAGTAGATAAATAGGTACCGCTCCGACGGGAAGGTAAACGGCGTTTCCGTGCGCTGCTCTGGTTCGCCAGAAGCGGCTTTGTCATGCTGGCCACATGACCTGGCTCCCTCGGCCAATAACACAAGATGAGCGCCGCAACCCCAGAGTTGGTCACGACTGGACCTAATGGTCAGGGGTCCCTTTACCTTTACAGTATATTGCATTGGATGTTTACGTATCTTGATATGTTTTGTGTATGGTTTATTTTCAATTTTTCTTTTAATTAAAGTTTGCATTGAGAGACATTTATGTTACTTGGAATTGTGATGCTGATGAGAATTAAATCATATTGCTGTTTTGAATGTGGAATTTGTATTCTATAATTATATTTTTGTTGGGATTTGTAAACTGCTAAGGGATTTCTGTTGCAATATGAGGTGGACTACAAATTAGATAAACAAATAAATAAAATGCAAGAGTACTTTATTTATATTAAATTATCTGCTGGAGATGATGCAATATATTTTGTTCCAAGCTCAGATTAATTTGCTGTCCATTTTCAACTGAAATAACTTGGAAGCATCAAAAGAACTTCACTTAATACGAGAAGTTTTGTCACATCTGTTATTGTAAAACTAGCGAGGCAGGATCTCAGCTGCACCAAAGAAGCACAGAGTATCTGTATAAATTATGCAAATAGCATAAATTTGCTTATTTTTCTACAGCCCATTCAATTTCTGCTACGGTGCGTAGCAACGAAAGCCTTGCCTGCTTGGATATTTCACTGTCCCCTCATCCAGCTTCGGAGTTGCCTGCTCCACTTTATCTTTGCGGTCAAATCATTAAAAAACACTTCAGTTTTGTAAATGAAAGATAGAGGTTCTCAGAATTAGGCTTGTTTTCTGCATGTCCACAGAATCTACACGTCCCTCACCATTAGGGTTCCCCTCACCCCCGGTATAACCAGCCACAACCGGCGTTTTATTTTTTTGCAAACACAGACGTGGCGGCTGGATTGCTAGGTAAAAAGAGAATTTAGACCGGGAACGCGAAGTCGATCAGCCGGCGGGATTTTAAAAGCCTGCTAAGATGCGCCTGTCGCGAAACCCGAGTAAGGCAAGGCAAGCCGGCAATGGCACGGCAGAGAAGCGACCGTTGCGCCACGGATGGAGCCCTTTTCCCACCAGCGGAGAAAACAGCGCGCCCGGAGAACCTTTGCTTCCACTCCGAGGGAGCTGCGCAGTGGAGGAACTTTCCTCTTCCCCTCGGCGCGTTCGACTCCCTTCGCCCGGCGCGCCTCTGCGAGTGCGTAAAAACCACGGCGAGGCGGCTGCTCCAGGGCGCCAGACCTACCCAAGCGCCGCAGCTGGAGAATTTCCCTCTCAGCCCTTTCTAAACGCGGGGCGGAGTGCCACGCCGAGTTCGCTGGCGTCGCGGAAAGGCAGGCAGGCAGGCAGGCGAGGCGGCGGCGGCTCCTCCGCCCTTCGCCAAGCCGTGCGCCCTCGCACCAAGGCGCGCGCCACGGCGGCTCCAAAGGGCGCAAGCGAGTCAAGCGCAGCCGGAGCCTCCTGGGAGAGAGAGGGGGAAAAGGCAAGGAGCCCTTTCTTGCCCCGGCGGGCCTCGAGGTGCCTTCCTTTGATTGGCTGAGGCGCATGTTGGAGAAGAGGCGCGCGCAGGGGACCCCGCCGCCGCGCGCCCAACTCTGCCACCGCCGCCAACTTTGTCGTCGTCGGGCGGGAACCCTGCGGAGCACAACAGCCACCTGCGCGCTCGGGGCTCTTGTGGGAGGCGAGCGCGAGCGGGAGAGAGGAGCGAGGAGGCTGGGAAGGGGGCGGAGAGGAGGGAAAAAGCCGGGTGCGGCGCATGCGCCGTGAGCTGCCCCGGGCCTGCCGCGGCCGCAGTCACTTCCTGCCCTTGCGCCCATCCGGCTCCGGGGTCGCGTCGCGGGGCCGCTTGGGCGGGACAGGCGACGGCGAGTTCGCATCAGGGCGCGGCGACAACAGCGCGCTGCCCTTCCCCGCCGGGCCCCGCATCGTCGGCGGTGGCAGGGTACCCCACGCCCGCCTCAGCGGAGCCTCCTCTCCGGGCGCCCTGCTCGCTGTCACCTGCTGCCTGCGCCTCCTCGGAGAAGCCCAGGGGCTCCTTCCTTCCTTCCTATCCGCCTCCCGCGCGCGTCCCGCCGGCCGGTGGCGGACAGGCGAAGAGGGGCTTCCCTCACGCCCAGCCGCTGCCCGCCCGGCAGGCACCTCACGCGCCTCGCTCGGGCCGGGCTGGCGTCTCCCGCAGGAGCCTTTCCCGTAAGTGTGGTCGCCGCTGAAACACTCCTCCTTGCCTCCGTCACGGGCACCCTCGCCCGCCGCGGATAACACGGAGGAGATGCGTGTTGGTTGGTTGGTTGGTTGGTTTGGCTGGCGTATTTGGGTGTACGCGCGCGTGCCCGCCCCTTCCCCTCACGCGCCGATGCTGGATTGTCTGAGGCGGGCGACCCGTGTGACAGGTGGCCCCGGAAGAGCGCACGAGGCGTTGGTATCCTGGGAGTAGGTGGTGTGTTCGGGGGAGTGGGAGGGAGAGGGAACTTGTGTGGAGGGGGATGAGTGCCAGAGAGGTAGAGGGGTGTGTGGGAATGTGGGTTCTGTATTGGAATGCTTGTTGTTGTTGTTTTCTTCCTGGATCGCTGATGGAAAGGCTAGTGATGGGGTGGAAGTGGGTGGGTAGCCAGGTCATAATGGTTGGTATGGTCTGGGTTGGCATTCCTGTGTGTGGCATGGATCAGCCCAGCACCGGATTTAGGGCAGTGTCGGGCGGTTCCACATCACAAGGCACTGAGTCGAAGGATGATGATGATGATGATGATGATGATATCTTTTATTTATGTGGGTACCTACTGAGAAGATCGGTTAAAAAGCAATCGTACCAAAATGAATTATTGTCAATTTTAAAAAAACATCTGTATTGGAAGTTCAAAGAGTACGTAATTATATGTACACTAAACATTGTAAGACGTAAATAAACCCGTGCAGGAAGGGGGGGAGGGGGAAAGACCCAGTATTCTTACAAATACTGTAATAGGTTAGGATCTGGTGAAGTACAACAACAACCTTTTAAAGTATACAGTTTTGGGTTTCCCACTCCCCCCTTTATGAATTATTGTCAAATTAACATTTGGGGGGGGGTGTTTACCAAATTTCATCCTCACAGTGCTATATTACACAGGAGCAAAACTAGGCGTTACTTCACAAGGGTCAAAGACCCAGTTTGGCACCGCCCCTCGTGCACATTTGTGGGCGCTGGTGTTCGAAACTCCCACTGTTCCAGGCGTGTTTTGCGACAGGAAATTTCACTAGCGCGAGCTGTTTTTGAGCTCTGGGTACAGTACTGTGCCTAAGATTTCAGATTAAAACTCTGGAGTGGAAGGAAAAGAGGACCTTTTTCTGCGTCCCCACTTCCAGCTACTCTCTGAAGACTGGAGAAGAAACCCTCTTAAGAATATTAGGGGGGTAGGCAGGGTAAGGACTAGACCATGTGGAAAATGAACGTAATATTTTAGCTGCTGTTCATTCATTTTCAACTTTGTATTGTTGTTAGGTTTAAGCTCCTGGCTTTCACATCTCAGTTTCTAACACTGGCATGTAAACACACACACACACACAGAGAGAGAGACAGAGACAGAGACAGAGACAGAGAGACAGACAGAGAGACACAGACAGGTTGGGAGCCTCAATGGCACCCCTCTAGGCTTCACCCAGGGCAAAAAAAACCTGGCTAGCTCTTGCATAGCTACGGCACTGTATTGCCAAAGTTCGCCCCTGGATAGTCATGACTTTTCACAAGGGGACACTTTGAGGATTTGGTCAAGGATAGTGAGCCAGTGCATTGCCTCCTCTTCTCCATCTGCCAGCCTGCAACATCTAATGCCATAGGGCCAACAGATTGATCCTATATATCCTCCAGCAACAGGACATTTACCAGGTGCAGCAATGCTGACTTCTGTGGCGCTGATCTCCTTTGCATCATCACATGTTTGAAGCTACATGCACAGGACACATCTTGTTTTGGTTTATATTTGACAACTGGAGGGCAAGGGAGTGCCTAGCTGAGAGATAGGTTTGGATCAAGTTCTTGATTCCTCATTTATGGTGAATGTGAGATTGGGGACGGGGGGACGGGGACAGGGACTGCATGGTTTGACTTGTCAGGTAAGAAGGGACTGGGTTTGACTCCTCAGTTGCAGTAGACCATATGTGGTCGTTTGTCTGTCTTTACACAGCGGGATTGATTCCTGACAATAAAAATAGGTTTATTATTTACTTATGACATTTATATACTGCTTAACTATTTCCATTTATAAGCAGTGTGCCTAAAAACAGTCCACAGAAAGTGAGACAACAAAATGGGTTCTGTAGATAGTCCTAAAATTGTCTGCCTTAAGTTGTTAAGGGAGTGTTTTGCTGCATATATGGAGGGGAAGGGAGAGAGGAGGTGTCATGTTTGCTATGGAAGAGGTCGGATGACTTTTTTGGTGGAGATATTTGTGCAGAGAAATGTGCATTTTCAAATATAGTTTTGTGGTTGCCAAAAATTAAACACATTTCCCAGCCCTATTGCTGTATGCATGGGGAAGCAACAGGTGCTGGTGAAAAGTAATAGAAATAGTATTCTGGGATGTCATGTTACTGTGACTGGGTACATTTGACATATTATATGTTATAATGCATATCTGGTTTAAGGAGCTGTTTGGTGCCTAGCTGATATATTTAAGTTTCTAACACTGGTCCACATGCACTGCATATAGACATAGAGACGAGATAGTCTTCGTCAAGGACACGAAGCTTGATCATTTATTTAGATTCTGGTGCAGCAATCCTACATATTCTTTTTTTGGAATTGAGTCCCATTTTTTGGGGGGGGGAAGAGACTTACCATTGAGTAAACATCACTCGTAGCCAAGTAAGATTGTCTTCCATGAACATGGTCTTCACAGTGAGTCCGCAAGTGACTGTGGAGGCCAATTCTGGATCCACACATCTCCACAGTGGAGACATAGGTTTCCGCGCAGGAGTTGACGATGAGGATTTGCCAAGCGTGCCTTCCTCTTAGCACATTTCTCCCTTTCGACTTGAGTTTGAGTGTCTTCAAAGTCCATCACGCCTTTAGCAGAGGCCAGTTGGAGTGCTCGCAGGCCAGTGTTCACCAGTTGTCAGTGTTTATACTACATTTTTTCAAAGATTTGCCTTGAGAGCATCTTTGAACCTCTTTTGTTGTCCACTGACATTACGCTTTCCATTCTTATGTTGGGAATAGAGTAAGAGCTGGTATAACTGGACAACATAGTGCTTTTCCTTTGAATGGAATGTAAATAAGAAACTAAATGGATGGAATGGAATGGAATGGAAATGAAAGAAACTAAATAAATTTATAGACCACTTCAAAACATAAAGCCATCAATGTGGTGTGTGTACACGTAGAAACAGAATTAAATGTTATGCTGTTACAAAGGAGCAAGTATCATATGCTTTATCTGCAAACAGTTGGACCATTTAGAGAATGACATTTTGGAGTGCTCTTAACTCCTTCAACTGCAGCATGAGGGAACCTGCCCAAAGTTCTGCAGTTCTATGTATGTAGCCTCAAATGTGTGTGAGGCTGCAATGGAGATCAGTGGCTTAGAAGCTGGCAATGATGTGACGATGCATGCCATTTGAAATCTGTATTGGAGGATTGAAGGATATTTAGGAACAAGTTGCATAAAAAATACTGGATTGGTAAAGGCACTCCATAAGCTCGTAGATATGCTTTACTTTAAAGTAGTGTATTTCTGAAGTTTTTAAAACTCACTGCTATTCGCCATCCTCCGGTTTGGATTGGATGCTGGTGGAGTGCTGAAAACTGCAAACAGCCCTTTTTTTGAGTAGGCCATCATATGTCCTCCTGTGAATTATTTCATTCCGATAAATAAAATCCTTTGTGAATGTCAGTTCACATTACAAAATGTTTGTAAATAGGGCTGAGTGAAACTGTTATTTCAGGCTTCTAAAACTTGGCTGAAAGAATCCAGGAGAATTATTCTCCCTTTTGGATTAAAATCCAAGTCAATACAATAATTTCTGTCCCAGAGCCTTTTCCCAGCTGGGAAGTAGCAAATAGCCATGGGGAAAGAGAAGGAAAGAGATTTCCAAAAAGAGTTCCAGCAGTGCTTTTCAGGAAAACTATGGTACATTTCCCAGAGACTCCTGTACTGCACTGGAGAAACTTTCCTCCTTTGCACACCCCATAGCTATTTGCTGTTCTTGGAGCAGTATAACTGGCTGACCAGCCAGGTAACTACCGTATGTATATGCCCTGTTTCATCACAGAGTGGTTCAAACATAACTGGGGGTTAGAGAGAAGGAATAAGTAGGGTTGGGGATTAAGGTGGGATAAAGGCATTTGGGGGTTTACAGAGCTTAGATCAGCTAATTTGAATTAGCGCTGAAAAGGAGTGAAGAACTTTCCTGATTTGGGAGGGAATGTCTTGCCTCGTTTCCAAGCTTGTTTGATGCAACTTAAGCTGCCTCTAATTGCAATAGCTATTTCTAAAACAAAATTTATCCTTGTCCTAACAATTGCTGAGTAGAGAAGATTTCATTTTTTTCGTATGTGGAATTGTTCTTTGTATATATGTTCAATATTCACTGCTCATTCTTAGATCAGTGGTTTTTATAGGGAAGTCATGTAACACTGCAGAACCTTGTTTTCTTTGGTAAATTATAGAAAATTTTGCTTATTTTAGCAGAAACGAGCTACTAGATGTAGAAGGAAAGTGGGGCGTTGATGTAGAAAATGCCTCTAAGGGACAAGTGTTGTCAGACTGACCACCATCACCATGGCTGCTGTGAACCAGGTAATAGTGCTTAATAATCTACGTTTCTTTTAAAAAGAAATAAATAAATGCTATAAGACACTGTCGGGAAAAGATAGCCTCTATTATGCTGCCGTAATGGAATTAGGACATCTTCAAATATTGTTGTATTGCCAGTATTTTAAAAATGGTTGGGTTTTGATGGAGTACTTCTTACATCTGTATTTGCTTCTTGTAGACTGGGTTGAGGGAGAAGGTAGGGAATAAACATTTTTGGAAATATGTTTCCAAGGCCTGCGAAACAAACATTTATTTAGTGTACAAATAGCTTGATATAAATATATACAAATATTCTGATGTTGGCAAGTTGCTGTAATAACCACATGAGCTTAAAAAAATGGCTTGTAACCTAAAAACACTTGAAACGAGAAAACGAAGAGAAATATACACATTAGTATGTCCTTCAACTTAAGATAGGATACCTACTAACCCACTTACCTGAACTTGAGTAGGCATGTATAAAAACATTTTAATTGACTTAAAATGTACTGCCACATAAATAGAGGTCTGCTTCTATATATATGTAAGAAATATGTCTAACAAGTGCAAATGGCAAGTACCATCTTAAGATGGAGAAATGTGCATTCCCCCTTTTCTCTCATATAGTTGGAGTGTCTCTTTAAATTGATCCTTGGTATAATGCATATGCTGTACGTATCACCTAAAAACAAAGGGTTTTATCCTACTAAGTCACACTTGGAGTAAACTTTTGAAATAAATGGATTTTAATAATTTAAGCCCATTAATATCAACTCATGACTTAGGTGGGTACAACCCAAAGAAAGTAAGTTTTTTTTTCAGAATAGGGTTGTTACCTATATAGAAATGATTGATCAGATGATTACTTGACTGTACCTTCTATGGCTAATCATCTCAGATTTCTTTCATTGGGTGACATATCCGTTAGGAATCTTTACAAATAAAAAGCTGTGATTGAAATAAATGTTCTTGCAAAGATGCTCAGTTGCGACTTGACCGACTCAACAGAGTTAACAAACACTAGCATAAGTCATTCCTTAAATTGAGATTAATGCAACTGAGCAGCAAACATAACCCTCATATGAATGTAGGTACATGAGCATAGGAATTGCTGGACAACATTGGTAATACCTTATGACAACTATTTCTAGCAATTACGTATATTCTATCTTTCAAAAATGTTATTTTTCATTTCTAGTGGTAACTGCTTTCTAGATAAGCTGTATATATATACAGTGGAACCTCGGTTCCCGAATGCCTCTGTTGTTGTACGTTTCAGTTCTCGAACGCCGAAAACCTGGAAGTAAATGCTTCAGTTTTCAAACGTTTTTCGGAATCTGAACGTGCGACGCGGCTTCCGCTGAGGGCAAGAAGCTCTTGCAACCAATGGGAAGTCGCGCCTCACTTTTTGAACGTTTCGGAAGCTGAACGGGCTTCCAGAATGGATTTCGTTCGAGAACCTAGGTACCACTGTATCTCTATTGGTGTGTGAATATGCTTTTTCGAGCTTACCTGAGACAGTCACAGACATTACAGTTGTTTTGGAAATAGCAATAAAAAAACCTACGTATTTGCCATTTTTGATGTCCTGACCAAATTGCAATGTTTTAATAGAACTTTATTAGAACAGCTTCAGTGCAATTAACATTTATGTGTGGACATGTGCCTTAAGCTCTCTTTTTTACTATTTATTGTGACTATTTTGCAGTGCATATACTGGAACCTGGAGATCATCCTTTATTGCAGCAGCCTCTTCAGACATCAAAATCCGGCATTCAGCAAATTATTGAATGTTTTCGATCAGGTATGAGTAGGTTCTTTTTTATATATTATTTTGCCTTGAAGGTTTGGAATGCTTCAGTGGTGACATAAATAACACCTAATGAACAATCTAAAATCGTTATTTCACATTTTAAGAAAAATGACACTCTTGGATTTTCATGGATTTGATTTTTGGTTGTATCCAACATTAGTCATATTCACAGTAGAACCACTGGGTTTTAACCAACAAAATAGTCGCACATGGAATCCTACTTCCGCAGGCAATATGGAACCTCTTCTCTCCCTCTTATTGGGGTTTCTCCCCAACTGTCTGGAGCAGATTTAGGGGTGAGGGTGTAAGGAGAGAGAAGTAAAGTTCCCTTGTGCCCATGCAAGTTAGTTCATGTGCACACTGATATCCTTGGATACAACCCATTGAAATTAATGCACATGACTAACTTTAGTCCATTAATTTCAATGGGTTGGCGCTGAGGAAAGTTCAGCTGGAAGCTACCCGACGTTTTAAGAATTGCTTGTTTTAATTATTGTAGCGATAATTGATTATAAGTACACCACCCTGGGTTTCGATTTTAAGATGGTGCCAGGACTTGGAGAATTTCTAAATGAATAAATAGGTCCAACCAAGATTCACCAACTCTACTATTCTATTACCAACAGTAAGTAGGCAGTCAGATGTTCCCTGGCCTTTGCTGGTGTCCTGCAGTGAATGTTGATCAGACAGGGTGTTGTTGTCATTGTTTCAGCCTTTTAAATGTTCTTCTGTTGGAATGTTCTTTGGTTGTACAGTCGTACCTTGGTTTTAGAACAGCTTAGTTCTCGAACGTTTTGGCTCCTGAATGCCACAAACCCGGAAGTGACGGTTCCGTTTTGCGAACTATTTTTGGAAGCTGAACGTGCGACAAGCCTTCCGCGGCTTGTGATTGGCTGTAGGAGCTTCCTGCAAGCAATCAGAATCTGCACTTTGGTTTCCGAACATTTTGTAAATCGAACGGATTTCATTCGACTTCCAAGGTACGACTTTACTGTATACATCATAGCTGAGACTGTAGCATTTCAAATTTTGAAAACCCCTTTGGGAAAATGTACACCACAAATTATGTATTTACAATAGCAGTGCAGTTCTGAGGCATGCAGCAAACTTTTTTTTTATCATGGTTTTTGCTGGCAACGTGTGACAGCTGTTATGAAATAAAAATGATATTTGGTTGTTTATTTTACTGTATAATAATTATGTATGATATTGTTATAGACTGCCTTGAGATGCCCATATAAGAAGCATATAAATATTTTAATAAAAATATAAATAAATAAATTTAGGTACGGAAAACTGGTAACTGTAAATCTACTCTAATGTTAATCTTGCCACTCAGTTTGTAAAATCATCTAAATTAGTGGCCTTTGCTGTCTTGTAGTAAATTGCATATGCTTATTTTGTGTTGTAGGGAAGAAGCATTTCTTTGCTCTGTCTGCAGAAATTTGGAATTTCTCTTTTGTGACCTTAGAAATTTTGGGCTTAGTTTGAATGACTGATGTGGTCTTGTTGCTTTCTGAAAAAAGGAGTAAGGCTTCAACGCCAGGGTTGGCATTGTCAAGCAGGACTGTAGTATATTGTTTCTATTTGGATGGTCTTTTCTAGTTAGGATAGCGATTGAATGGATGTGTGTGTTGCTAACTATAGTCATTTATGGGAGCGGGTGGTGCTGTGGTCTAAACCACTGAGCCTCTTGGGCTTGCTGATTGGAAGGTTGGTGGTTCGTATCCATGCAATGGGGTGAGCTCCCGTTGCTCTGTCCCAGCTCCTGCCAATCTAGCAGTTTGAAAGCACGCCAGTGCAAGTACCACTGCGGTGGGAAGGTAAACACCGTTTCCGTGCGCTCTGGTTTCTGTCACGGTGTTCTGTTGCGCCAGAAGCGGTTTAGTCATGCTGGCCACATGACCCAGAAAGCTGTCTGTGGACAATCGATGGCTCCCCCGGCCTGATCTGTTTAGGGAAGTTTTTAATGTTTAATGCTGTGTTGTGTTTTTAATATTCGGTTGGGAGCCGCCCAGAATGGCTGGGGAAACCCAGTCAGATGGGCGGGGTATAAATTATTATTATTATTATTATTATTATTATTATTATTATTATTAACCTACCCTGTACATACTTACATCATACCTGCCAAGTTCCTGCCGGAAAAATAAGGGATCGGCAGACCGGAAGTAGTGCTGCCGCCATTTTGGAACTGGGTAGAGTAGCACCGGAAGTCACTTCTGAGCATGCTCTGCCCAGTTCCAAAAGACTGCCGCGCCGGAAGTTGCGCTGCGGCCATTTTGGAACTGGGCAGAGCAGCACCGAAAGTCGCTTGTGAGCATGCTCTGCCCAGTTCCAACATGGCCGCCGCGCCAGAAATTGCATCTGCATATTTCCAGAGACTCCAAACATGCGCAGAAGGAGCCTCCCCCGGCCGGTAAGTAAACCGGGAAAAAACAAAAAAAATCTGTTTTTCCAGCTGGGAATGGCTGAAAAACGGGGGTTTCCCGGGGAGTACGGGAGACTTGGCAGCTATGACTTACATGCGAGTAAGTCTCATGGAACTTAGTGGGGTGACTCCTGGGTAGGTATGTGTAACATTCAACCATTAGTCTTACTGATGTCTGTGGGAAAGATTTAGGCATGTGATTAATTTTCCAATAAACATAATTGAGCATTTTAAAGTACTTACCTGGATCGTGCCTCAGATGCACCTAGTAGTAACTGTATCTTTTTATATGTTTCAGGAACTAAGCAACTTAAACATATTTTGCTGAAAGATGTGGACACCATCTTCGAATGTAAATTGTGCCGCAGCCTCTTCAGAGGACTTCCAAATTTAATAACCCACAAGAAGTTCTACTGTCCTCCAAGTCTCCGGATGGATGACAGTAAGTTTTGTTCTCTCAAGTCTCTTGTTCACCGTACAGTGGTACCTTGGAAGTCGAACGGATTCTGTTCCGGAAGTCCGTTCAACTTCCAAAACTTTCGGAAAACAAAGCGCGGCTTCTGATTGGCTGCAGGAAGCTTCTGCAGCCATTCGGAAGCCGCGGAAGTCCCGTCGGACGTTCGGCTTCCAAAAATAGTTTGCAAACCGGAACAGTCACTTCTGGGTTTGTGGCGTTCAGCAGCCAAAACATTCGAGAACCAAGCTGTTCAAAAACCAAGGTGCGGCTGTCTTTAAACCTAGAATGCAATATCTGTGCATCACGGTGTGTCTTCATTTTTCTTAGCGCTACTGCATTAATGTAGGCCACAACCAACGCTGCAGCTTGGTGGGCATGACAGACTTTTGTGTCCTCTCCTGGCCCCTCTGGCCCCCCACGAGTCAGCTCTGGAGGGTTGGGGGACCCTATGGAGTAGGTTTGGAGGGCATGCGGTGGAGGAGAGGAAATGCGAGTCCTCTTGTGCCAGCAGAATTCTGCTGGTGCAAGCTTTGAATACAGCCCCGTGACACCATGCAGCACCAACGACAAAAGACAGCTCTGTGTTCTAAGGAGCTAACAATAGAAAAGAAGAGAACACTGGAAAAGTAGAAAAGCAAAGGTAGCAATATGAATATGAGTAAATGCAGTTATAAATATTTGGGCTTCACGTTATCCCACTTTCCTTTTTTTTTTTAAAGAAAAAAATCTATGATGGCCATCACATATCATGGGTAGGGAAACTAAGGTCCAGGGGCTGGATCTGGCCCAATCGCCTTCTAAATCTGGCCTGCGAACGGCCTGGGAATCAGTGTGTTTTTACATGAGTAGAATGTGTGCTTTTATTTAAAATGCATCTCTGGGTTATTTGTGGGACATAGGATCTAGTCTGGCTCCCCACAAGGTCTGAGGGACAGTGGACCGGCCCCCTGCTGAAAAAGTTTGCCGACCCCTGTTATATATAATTGACCCATGAAGGTGAAGAACCTTGGTGGGACGGATCCCTGCTCCTTCTGCTGCCATAGGCCAGGATGGAAGGGGCTGAAAAGCAGCTGGTCTGGTTCCTTAGTGGAAGAGGCCAGGTTGCCGATTTCTTGTTGGGAGTGACACCTGTAAAATAATATAATGTAAACATTGTGGTGTTTTTTTTTTTACATCTACAGACTCTCCTGATGTAAATGACAAGCAGAGCCAAGCCATAAGTGATCTCCTGGAAGCTATGTATCCTAGAGTGGACAAGCAAGACTATATAATCCGTTTGGAACCCATAGAGACAAACAGGAATGCTGTATTTCAATATGTTTCAAAGGCTGATAGCACAGTTGAGAACATTGAGATGACTGTCACCACTGAACCAGCTCCTGTAGTAGAATCACCAGAACCTACCGCAGAGCCTCCTAAAGCGGTTCCTAGTCCTTCACAGGAAGAAACTGCAGAGATTCCTGTCGCTGCTGCTGCTAGCAAGGTAATATTGACTTCAGAAGAACCGTCCCTGTCCTCGAAGCCTAAGCTGGAATGCGATAAACCAGATTTGGGTCATCAGTTAATTTGCTGCCTCTGTAAAAAAGAATTTCATTCCAGACGCAGTGTACGCCGACATATTAGAAAAGTACACAAGAAGAAGATGGAAGAACTGAAGAAATTTATTGAAATTAAAAGGCGGCCAAATCAGACATCTGGAAGGGGGCGCAATAAGAACATTCTTGTAACATTGGGTAGGAGCTGTCCTGTATGCTATAAATCCTTTGCTACAAAAGCCAATGTTAGGAGGCATTTTGATGAAGTTCACAGGGGACTGAGGAGGGATTCCATAACTCCTGACATAGCTACAAAGCCTGGGGAACCTTTGTCCTTGGAATCGGCTAAAAAATCTATTAAGACCCGAAAACAAAAGTCCCTTAAGGCTGAATACAACTTAACCACCTGCAAATGCCTCTTGTGCAAGAGGAAATATAGTTCGCAGGTAATGCTTAAAAGGCATATGCAGATTGTTCACAAGATAACCCTTTCAGCAAAAAATGCTAAAAAAGAGAAAAAGCCCAATAACGCAGTTAGCACAGACGTGAAAGATAAAACTGAACCAGCAGAATCTGCAGAATCGGTGCCTCCCATCATCAGCTCCCCGCAGAATGAAACAAAGGGAACAAATTATTCAAATGAAAGAAAGAATGCCTCCTCATTGGCTGAGAAAAAGAATGCCTCATCATTGGCTGAGAAAAAGAATGCCTCGTCATCCACCGAACGAAAGAATGCATCATCTGCCGAACGAAAGAATGCCTCATCATCCGCTGAACGGAAGAATGCATCATCTGCTGAACGGAAGAATGCATCATCTGCCGAAAGAAAGAATACCTCGTCATCTGCTGAACGGAAGAATGCATCATCTGCTGAACGGAAGAATGCATCTTCTGCCGAACGAAAGAATGCCTCGTCATCCGCTGAACGGAAGAATGCATCATCTGCTGAACGGAAAAATGCATCTTCTTCAACTGAAAGAAAGAGCGCACCACCCACAAAGAAAAACAAAGGTAAGCAGAGCTCTGAAAATTCTAAGTCAAGTAACCAGTCCATTGCAAGTGGTCTCAGAAAGCCCAGGAAGCCAAGACTTTCCGTTGGCTTTGATTTTAAAAAGCTTTACTGCAAACTCTGTAAACGCCAATTTACGTCCAAGCAAAATCTAACGAAGCATATTGAGTTGCACACGGATGGAAATAACATTTTTGTGAAATTCTACCGGTGCCCGCTCTGCCCTTACGAAACCCGCCGGAAGCGCGACGTGATAAGACATATAACCGTAGTACACAAAAAGTCTTCGCGTTACCTTGGCAAGATAACGGCAAGCTTGGAAATCAGAGCGGTGAAAAAACCCATTGACTGCGTTTTAAACAAGGTGACGAGAAGAGGCCCTCAGAGGGATGAAGGTAAACAAAATGGTTCAAAGCAGGACGTCACCTCTAACTCACCAAGCAAGAAGTATGAAGGGGCTGATGTTGGCATTGAAGTGAAAGTCACAAAGAATTTCTCTCTGCACAGATGCAATAAATGTGGGAAAGCATTTGCCAAAAAGACTTTCCTAGAGCATCACAAGAAGACTCATAAGGCAAATGCGTCACATTCGCCCGAAGAAAACAATACAACCAAAGGCAGAAGCACAAGATCTAAAGCTCTTGTCTGCTGAGGAGCAACTAGTGCCTTCTAAAACGTTTGCCTGGATTTTCCATTGGAGTTTCTAGCTCAGACTCTGATGCTGTGGAACATAAAAAAGAATATTGCATTTATTCTCTTCAGCCACGTATTTATAGGATTAAACATGAATTTGTCTTTGTTCAAGAAAGTGAACCTAGCACAGTTGTACATGGTCGGTTCCTGAAAGTTTAATTATATTCTGTAACAAGTTGTTTGGGGCATAATGTTTAGCGGTAGGGACCGTAGTTCCAAAGGTTTTTTAAATTAACTTTGCACTTCATTGGTACTGACTAGGTAGAGGAAAGCCTTGATGGGCTTGAAATAGCCTGTTAGTGCTGTGTTTGCCTAACTGTGGTTTTAGTCTGTTAGCAAATATTTCTGGCATATAGAGTTTTTGCATAAATGCTCGTGTACTTAAGATGAGGATAAATTTAGGGTATATAGCTCTATAGTTTAGAGTCAACACTTTTGCTTTAAAATTCCGTCTCTCTTTTTGACACAATGTCCATTCCTCTTAGAGAAACTAACATCTCAGTTTTTTCTGAGCTAGAATTATGGTACCTGGACCTTTATAGCTAGCATTTAAACCATAATGTTTGTTACCATGTACCCTGTTTAGAAACCTGCGGGTGGGGATATTGGATATTTTATAGTTCAGTGGCAATTTTACATGACATACAAATCAACAGTCTTAACCAGCTTCAATTGAAGTGTTATTGGGCAACCAGCCATCGAGGAGAGAATAGTTGTTGTTGTTGTTTTTTTATTGCTACTTTATACAAAAGATTATTAATCTCTAACAGATGTTTATTAAGAGTATATCTATGTTGATCATTCAGATCCAAAGTTCCCATTAGGTGAAGGCATCTTCCCAGAGTTAAACCACCTGTGGATTCTGGTTTTAATGTGAAAAGGTTATATGTAGACAAGCTTCCAACTATTTGGGAGCCACCCTCAGGGTTCTGGGGGGAAGTTGGTGGGTTGTTTCATTTTGTCTTTTAAAGGCTAAATAATAAGTATATGGGTTATTCTTACCAAAACCACAGTCAGCTTATTGGACACAGAAAGTGCTTCTGGCTTTTGTGTGGAAAACGTTCATGCTGCCTACAAGTAAAGCCCCCTTTTTAAGTTGGCTAAATATTATATTGTTATATGTATTTCTCCTTAACATGAGATGATGTGTGGTAAAATTTGGAGTTAGAACCACTAATATCTTGAAATAGTACTATGAGAGGAAATATTTTTATAAGCTATTTTCTTAGTAAATGTATTGATTGTTCATAAAAGGTAACGTCTTGTCTGAGTTTTTCAAGAGCGATTAAACTCCATTAAAAAATAGCCCTTTGAATTAATAGCCAGCTTTCTTATTTCATGTGTGCAGTAGTGCTGGTAACAGAAAAATGAACATTTTAAAAGGGAAATTTTGCAAACCATTTTTGAAGACCTGTTCTTTTTAAGGAAATTATCAACTTGGAGCATGCGTTCCGGACTTGGCCCTTACTTAATTCTAATTTTGCTGAACAGATTTTACTTCCGTTGTGATATACTACTAAGCAAACACTTGTTGTGTGATGTACTTTAAAAAATTTTTTTTTTTACAGATGAATGTATATGAGCAGTTTCTTAGCGTAATTCGAATGACCTGCAATTTGAATTGTAATATTTTTTAGCATTGGCGCTAATTTCAATTCATGGTTCAATACTTTTTTGGGAGTATTAAGTTTGACTGTACTGAACTTGCTGCAAAAAAAAAATGTACAGTATAGTAATTTTGCATGGTTAGCATATTGGTCAGTCTTTCATGTGGAAGTTTACAAGTGACCCATATTCCCCTATTTTAATTGTTGCTGTTTTTTTTTTTAAAAAAAAAGATTATACACAAGCACTTTAATAGATGCAGTTTAAAATTTTAGTTATTTTTTTAAAACACAGTACACTAATGCTCATGTGAAAATAGTAGATGGGTTTTGTAGACAATTCATATACAACCGTAGTTCCTTAAATATTGTTTAAACGGAAGATAGTGGAAGGACTTTTCTTTCTTTCTTTTTGCCCACAAGATGTTGAATAACCACTGTAGATGGCACTTGACTCTCACTGTAAAGTTTATGAAATTCTTGCTTCCTGTCTTATTTTATAATCGATTCTATAGCAAAACATTAGTATACCTACCATTATGAAATTTTTGGCAGGTTTCTGCGCTTTCTTAATTTTTAGAAAATGTTTAGTGATTTGTGTCAAATTGCCAGTTTAAAAGATGATGGGTTAGATCCAGAGGACCCTTGAACAGGATCCCCCTTACAGGATCCTCCTACTGGAGGAAGGCTGATGGAGTTATTTGATTCCTCCTTCTCCCGCCTCCAGAACAGTGTGAGATGTGGCATGGAGGGCTAGAGAGGAAAGAGGAAGTGGCAAAAAAAACCAACTCCCTTCACCTTCCTCCTGTGGGAGCTTCCGCTGGTTCTTGGTCCCTTCTTTTCACGGAAGGGACTCTCTCCGGATCCAACCCGATGTACAAATGAAGAAATGCCATTTTTAAAATATTGGTCGACTCCCTTGCTTAGGGAATGCCTTGTGTCCATATATACTTTTTGTATAAGATATATCTAAAAATGTTGATCATAAATAAAAAAATATTCTTTTATGGATAGGTAAGTGTTTGGCCTTTTAGTGCTTTGCACTAAAAAAAACAAAACTGTGAATGGGAAATGGACTGTAACCGTTGCTGGAAATGTTCTATGTTTGAATATACTTGCTTCTTGGAGAAATGTACTTTATTTGGAAATAAAGCAGACTGGAAGTTATTTGAAGTAAATGTACTCAGATGTTTGTACTTGATTTTATTAGTTACATTTGTCCATGTTTACAACTCAGAGAATAATATGGGTTATACTAGCCTTTATCTCAGTGCCCAGGTACTCTTGGGGCTAGGGTGGCGCTGTGGTCTAAACCACTGAGCCTCTTGGGCTTGCCAGTCAGAAGGTTGGCGGTTCGAATCCCCATGATGGGGTGAGCTCCCGTTGCTCTGTCCCAGCTCCTGCCAACCTAGCAGTTCAAAAGCATGGCAGTAGATAAACAGGTACCGCTGTGGCAGGAAGGTAAACAGCGTTTCCATGAGATCTGGTATCCATCATGTTGTCATTTTGCTCCAGAAGTGGTTTAGTCATGCTGGCCACATGACGCAGAAAGCTGCCTGCGGACAAATGCCGGCTCCCTTGGCCTGAAAGCGAGATGAGCGCTGCAGCCCCTTAGCCGCCTTTGACTGGACTTAACCATCCAGAGGTCTTTTACCTTTTTACTCTTGGGTCTGATGGGGAGACAATAAGAGAGCAGAAGGTAGGGATGTTTGGAGAAGGAGGGGGGGACTGGATTGCTTGACTGCGCAAGGGAAACGGTCAAAACAGGGTGTGGTTTTTTACTTTGATTTGAAGAGTTGAGCGAACAACTGATTTTTTGAGCCATGAAAGTGGTGCTTCCCCATTTCTACCTATAACCTTCAGTAGAATGCATCCTTCATTGTGTCTTACCACACTCCGTTCCATCCATTGCTACATCCAGAAGACTCAACTTGACCAACTCAGTTCAGTGGTGGGTTCCTGGGTTAAACTTATCTTCTCTAAGATAAAGCAAACTCCCATCAACCTAGCCAATGATTATTTAATGACCCCCCAAGACCATTTACTCTTTCAAAATTCACTGCTTCTTGGACTTCACCTAATCAGTAAAGTTAATGCACGGGTGATCACTAACTTCTCTCAAGGAACCTGCAAGAGAACCTAGACAACCACTTGCATAATGATTACAGGTAAGCAACCGGTTTTTAGACAGCATCTTAAAAAGCAGAGACATCACCTTGCCGACAAAGGTCCATATATTTAAAGCTATGATTTTCCCATGTATGGAATGTATGTGATGTATGAAAGTGGGAGCTGGACCATAAAGAAGGCTGATCGCCGAAGAATTGATGCTTTTGAATTATGGTGCTGGAGGAGACTCTTGAGAGTCCCATGGACTGCAAGAAGATCAAACCTATCCATTCTGAAGGAAATCAGCCATGAGTGCTCACTGGAAGGACAGATCGTGAAGCTGAGGCTCCAATACTTTGGCCACCTCGTGAGAAGAGAAGACTCCCTGGAAAAGACCCTGATTTTGGGAAAGATTGAGGGCACTAGGAGAAGGGGACGACAGAGGACGAGATGGTTGGACAGTGTTCTCGAAGCTACGAACATGAGTTTGACCAAACTGTGGGAAGTATTGCAAGACAGGAGTGCCTGGCGTGCTATGGTCCATGGGGTCACGAAGTGTCGGACATGACTAAACAACAACAAACCGGTTTTTAGCTGGAATGGGCCATGTGTAAAAAGAGGTCTTATGGTCCCATCATCTGAGTGTTGATACAGTGATATTTGTGTGTGTGTTCACTCTGATGAAAGCCATATAAGCTCATTTTCTGATCTCAACTGATTGGGCAATCCAGTCCATTGCAGAATGGCAAGTTTTAAAAACAATTTTCAAGTCTTTTAACTGAATTCCGTAAGCTAAGCTACTAAATATCCTTCTGGTCGCTTAACCAAGTGCTGACAGAAAAAAATGTGTTGGGGAAACAAATACATATAAACTGCTTTTTTATTAAAAAAAATCTTTAGGGGTACTCTCATTTTCCTACTCATATTGAAATACTGCCCCTCAATGAGGCCAGACTTAGATTCACAAAATGTTTAGAGGCATGTGCACCCCTGCGTCCCCCCAGAACAAAAGCACTGCATATAAATACACTTAAGAAAATTACAGGTCACATTACAGGTTTTTCAGAGCAATCTATGTTGGTGCAATTTAGAATTCCTGGATCTCAAGAGCCAAGTCTGGGACAAGTATTCTTTGATGAGAAAACCCCAGCAGAGATTAAAAATCACAATACATGGAGCAAAGTAAAGTGTGGAAATGTGTGCTGTTAGAACTTTAAAATATGTCATTTCAAGTGAGTTCCAAAGCTTCCTTCTTCACTAGCATAGAAAAAGACCACGTTTGGTAAGCTAAAAATGGTTTAGCTATAAACTCTCCAAAGGTCAGATTCATGTGCTTTTCCGTACAGTGTTCAGAAAAAGTTGCACAGGCAGTAAAACTTAGTTTACTTACAAAGTAGTGAAAGTTAGTAAATTAGTGGTAAAGGAACTCAAGAGTGGCTTGCGGTCTATTCACACACTGGAATTCACAGGTATATTGAGGGGGAACAATAGGATAGATTACCTACTTCCCCACAAGCTAAGGGAAGTGGACATAGCTAAGTCTGGCAGGACAGCTTACTCTATGGTTTTAACCCACCATGCATTTATTAGACTTAAGCATGTTGGTTATATGAGGCTCGTTATCCCACAGTCTATAAACACCATTCTTTTGTAGTGGCTGAAGCACCCAACTCAAACAAACTATAATTACTTTGCTGTCCTTCCACCCAGTCTCTAGGGCGTGTAGATTTCCAAAGACATAGAATCATAGCGGTGGGAGGGACTTAAGGGTCATCTAGTCCAACCCCTGCAATGCAAATATTTCTCTTCTCTGGACTCCAGAAATCCTGTCCTAGTTATCCCCAAACATTTGGTTTGTTTTCTTTGTTTCTTTGCTATTGTTTCCACATAAGCACCTTATCCTCGCATTTCAGGTATGACTGCTTCACTACTAGAAAGATTGTTACATGTGTAGGTTCCTGTTTGTGGACACTGATGCCTTTCGGGTGTCTTAGTTGGAGTTTAGTTATATAGGAATAACTAGCTGGCTTCAATTAATGATGCTTCAGAAAAGGGTCGTTGTAGGATGTGGATTCTAAAAAGGGATGCAGGTGGCGCTGTGGTCTAAACCACCGAGCCTCTTGGGCTTGCTGATCATAAGGCCGGCAGTTCGAATCCGCACAATAGTGGTGAGCTCCCGTTGCTCTGTCTCAGCTTCTGCAAACTAGCAGTTAGAAAGCACACCAGGGTAAGTAGGCGGGAAGCTAAACGGCTTTTCTGTGCGCTCTGGTTTCTGTCATGCTGTCCCGTTGTGCCAGAAGCGGTTTAGTCATGCTGGCCAAATGACCTGGGAAGCTGTCTGTGGACAAAACGCCGGTTGCCTCGGCCTGAAAAGTGAGATGAGCGCCACACCCTAGAGTCGCCTTTGACTGGACTTAACCGTCCAGGGGTCCTTTACCTTACCTAAAAAGTCATGATGCGGATCTGGGAAGTATAATTAAAGAGGACAAGATTTTAAAGCATGTATAATGTACTCTGCAGTCATACTACTGAGTATTAAAATATGTTCCCACACTACAACAGAATTCAGCTTTCCCCCCTCCTTTCAGCGATCCTCAACACTCAAGAAACCAGTGCAAGCAGTCTGGACCATTCCTGGACTTTTAGGACCTTCTACAGAGCTGGTCCTCTTCAGCAAATAGGCTTAGCAATGTTCGATGATAATGTGATGTCAACCAATTCTGAACATATTTCTCATGGGGTGCGTCTTCCCCCAGGTTGCAGCACACACTCGTGAAAGATACATTTGGATCAAAGCCCACGTAAATAAAATAAAAATAAGATTTGACTCTTAGGCCTGGATGTGCAAGTACAAATCTGAGTTTATTGCTAGTGAATAAATAGGTGAGTAAAAACTGCTGCCCTTTGTTTGTCTGTGTCAACCGTTATTACATTATCCAGTGAATAGATGGCAGCATTTCACAACACTTTGCTCTATCTTAACATTTTGTTGAAAAGTGGGGGACTTCAGTAGGCTATGGTACATAGGATTATAGTTGTGGTGGACTATGTGTGTGTTTTAAATAGGGCATAACGTAGTCACAAAAGCTTACGTTAGCTGCTTCAATCTGTGATGAATGAATGAGGCCCTGATTGAACTAGGCTTGCTGTTTTCTGTACATAATTCACAGCTTTCTAAATTTGTAATGCCTTTTTATGAACAGATGGCCTAGTTCATTGTGACATGCTAAAGGTTTCATTGATTAGTGTTGCTGCTTCAATGCTGCCCCCTTCACTTTTTTTAATAAGGTGTCCGGATCTCTTTCTCGCACTCATTGTGAGTAGGCCCAAGTAGGGTTTTGCTTCAAGTATGTCACTTTTTAAAAAAAGGAGTCAAATGGCTCTTCATGACCTGAGGTCTTTTTGCAGTCTCTGGGATGTGTTGCCCATCAGAGTTTGAGAATGGGACAGGAAGAGCTAGAGGCAATCTGAGTTTGAAAGGTGTGAGAGAGCGCCTTGTCAGTTTAAAACTGGAGTTAGCCAAAACTGCTCTTGAGTCTTGGGTAGGAAGGCTGCACCCATTGCTTTTGGGGAATCTGGTATAGGATCAATGCCTTTTCTGCCTGTTCTAATAATCTTTGATTTCACTGTGACTGTTATCATGCACGCGCGCGCAATATGCAGCCATCTCAGCTCATAAAACAGCTGACCAACCCTGTGATTTAGAAAGAGTTCTATATATCCTATATTCACCAGACATAGAAAAATGCCCTAGAAGATTTCGGTCCTAGTCACAGCACCACTTTTACCTGTGCGGAGGCTATAGCTAAGGTGCAAAGGAACAAACTTGACAAGACAACTACCTGGGATAAAAATAGTTGCAACTTTATTGATTTCAGATGTTGGTGGACTTCGGCTAAGGCATTGGGTGTCTATCCATTTCAGCCACCTGCCAGAGGGCTGAATTTATTTACAGGGTTCTGCCAAGGATTGTGGCCTCCCCAAGATGCCAATCTACCAAGGTGGCCATCCCTAGGTCACCGTGGAAAGCTCTATGGCCTGTCTGCCCCACGCTTGGCTTTTGGACAGAGACTTCCACCTAGACCCCTCTAACGGGGTACCCTGAGTATGCACCTATTCTTTGGTCTGGGTGATGCACTAATTCACCCAATATCTTGATGACTCCACAAGTCAGCTTTTAAGTGCAGCTGGCGGACCAGAGTAGAAGCATTCATGTCACGGCCTGCCAGCGAGGCTCTGCCCCTTCTGGTGCCCATGATTGGGCAGTTTGAATTAGTGTATTTGGCAGGCAATCCCGCCCTCCAATGTGGTTCGCTGCATGGACTAATTTGCTAGAGCTCAAACCACAGTATTGAGCTGCTGTGGTTTTCCTCCACCCCTCACAGTGCTTTCTTTGGAATATTTATGTGCATTATGGTCACAGGAACCTTATGGGCACGTATTGGATAGGGTCCATCATGTCACTAGCGCCCAGTGACAGGACCCTCCCTGTCTACACTTGTGCTATTTTATGTGTCTTCTTCAAAGCCTGGTTTAAATTTTTAAAAATTACTCCTGTTGTGCCGCTCGAGACGAACCTGCAGTAATATCCTGTCTCCACAGCAATATCCCTGTTGTTTCATGGGTCTTTTCTATTTTTCAAATTGGTATCCTTTCTTCATTTAAGATGCTTGCCAACAAAGTTTGTTACATGTACGTGTAAGAAGAACTTTAGTCTAGGACGTAGTTAAAAATTCTAAAGGGTGGGGGAAACTTCCTTGCTGCCGCAGAGTACTGCATAGTTTCCCTGATAGTAAAAACAAAACAAAACAAAACCCAGCAACATCAAACTTCAAATGCTTCATACCTTTTGATGAATGAAACCGAGGTGGCAAGGGAGAGTAGCGTGGCAATGATCAGAGGCGAGGAAAGAGGCTGAAACTGCCAAGATTCGCCAAGGATCATGCTATTACCAACAGAGCACCTTTCATTAAAGGGGCCCGTTGAGGAATAGAAAACATGTTTGCAAAGATGTAAACAGGGCGACGGGAAGAGGTTACGTAAATAGTATCTTCAGCGGTTGATGAAATGGCAATTCAGGAGTGAGCAGGATGAAGGGAGGGAGGGACAGGTAATTTGGAATGAGCTGGGGGAGAGGAGAGGAGCAACCGTCTAGGGGTCGGGATGCTGAATGTAATGTTTGGCTGCGATACATCCATAGCATAGAAAGAAATGGCAGGTGCAGCTCCTCAAACTATTGCATATTACGGCGGGAGGAGATGCTGTTTGTTAGGTCTGCCCTCGGGCGTTTTAAGGATGACGTTTTAAATAGCTACCAAGAAATGATAACAGCAGTTTCCTTGCTTGTGTCACATGGAGACTCATCAGGTTTGCTGCATCTCAAAGTGATAAAATTTGTAAAGCTGCAAATCTTTTTCTATGCTGACATACATACTCTGACAGTGTAATTTGGTGTAGCTCTATTGAAGGCTCAGGGACAATTCCATGCTGATTGAAAGAGCAATCCTGTACTCTCTTTGAAAGATAAATCAGCACTGACTTCATCCTGATTTCTGTCTCCCCACAAACCGAGTGGGAGAGAATGAAATGATGGCCTACATTAACTTTTAACTTGTGGGAAAGAATGAATTTGATTAAAAGGCTATCAACTGCTCCTATTTTGCTGTCTTTGCCAACAAGTGATCCTCCCATTGAATACATCCAATCTGTATTTCATTGCGAGGGGAAAGCTTCAAATAATTCATCCCTATGTATCAAAAGAGGTGTTGTAAGGCGTGTTCCTTTGGAACCCGCATCACAGTTCTTCAGTGAAAACATTTTTATTCAGTCCTAAATGAAGTGGAAATAACTGAGGCCTTTCTGTTCTGGTTTACATATGGATGTTTATCCTCAAGCAAATAACTCCTGGAGCCGTTTCCTTACATATGCTCTTCCTGCTTGGGTTTAGTGTGAAATAATGCACATCACTCCCTGTGAATGTTGTGTTTGGAAGCTTCAAGACGGCAAAGGACTCCAAGCACACACACTTGGGAGAAATACATGTGTGTACAGAGTTTGCGAACAACTTGCAGAGGAACACCTGTAAAACAATTATTTCTCCAGGTCTGTTGTTTAAAGATGAGGGGGGCACCTAGGCTTTCCGTTGGTTCCAGGAAAGTCTGCCTGTTCCTTCGATGACCTTGCTCTAAACCAGGCATCCCCAAACTCGGCCCTCCAGATGTTTTGGGACTACAACTCCCATCATCCCTAGCTAACAGGGCCAGTGGTCAGGGATGATGGGAGTTGTAGTCCCAAAACCATCTGGAGGGCCGAGTTTGGGGATGCCTGCTCTAAACTAATTTATAGAAATTATAGAAATAGTCAAGAAGGTGCAATGAGCTATTGACTGGTAATTATTGCTTGTTATGTTGGAGCTTTGTGGGTAATTATTGTAGAACCGCAGAATAAGACTGAATTGTGTCTATTCCCTTTAGTGCTCTAGATTCTTGTTTGTGGAGTGTGTTATCTGTTTAGGCCTTAGCAGGGCCAGCCTGCCCGCCCAGGAGGTAAACTGAGGCAGCTGCTTTGGGCAGCGGAATCCCATGAGACAAAGCCCCTGTGGGTGTCCTGCCCCAGAGGCAGCTTCAGGCAATATTTTGTGAAAAAATTGGTTATATCTCCCAGAAGCCGCCATTTTGCCCCAGTAAGGAAGATTTTGGCAGGGGGGTGCGCCACCTTCATGTTTTGCCTCAGGTGGTGAAATGTGCCAGGCCGCCCCGGCCCTTACACTGACCTGTTTGGACATTGCTACAGGGAACAGCAACTTATACCAGGCTAGTATCTTATGGTCTGGCTGTGCTGTGTGCTTATGCAGGGTCTTGTGTCTACTGCTTATTTATAAACTGGGGTGTGTTAGGGCTGTAGGTGGTTGAAAGGGAGAGAAAGAAGTGTGCTGTGCCTTTTTTCACATTCTTGTACTCCTCATATCATTAGTTTCTTCAAATAACCGCTGTATTCTGGGAAATAGTGTGGTTTTATTCCTCATGACAAGAGGCTAAGGTCCTGGCCAGGGGGGGGGGGGGAGATGGATTTTCCCTTTAACAACAGAAGAAGCTTTGAGAGAGAGAGAGAGAGAGAGAGAGAGAGAGAGAGAGAGAGAGAGAGAGAGAGAGAGAGAGAGAGAGAGAGAGAGAGAAGAGTACAAAACAATGAATACAAATGGGGAGCTTGTAAGGAGACTGTATAAAGTTGTTATTAGGCCTGTCTGAGGTCAGTATGAGAAGAAGATTACATGGGAAGATTAGCTGTTGTCAGGTTGCCAGAAAACTCTCATGCTGCTGTTCTTTTACAAAGTAGAGCAGGCTTCTTCAACCTCGGCCCTCCAGATGTTTTTGGCCTACAACTCCCATGATCCCTAGCTAGCAGGACCAGTGGTCAGGGATGATGGGAATTGTAGTCTCAAAACATCTGGAGGGCCGAGGTTGAGGAAGCCTGAAGTAGAGGATGCTCAGGGGAAACATGCTGGCTGGAGTGGGCTGTGGCACGGTGGCAGCAGTGGGGGAAGTTAGGGGTGCTAAGGGGCAGATTGAGGAAAATTGGGCAGAGGTACCTTCTGTGAGTGGGAATCCCATTCAGATAGAGTAGCTCTGCCCAGACATGGGGGGTCAGCTTCTGCCCACCTGCTCAGGCAAATCTCTGGATGACAGAAGACCTGATTATCACCCTGATTATATAGGTGAAAAATTATTAAGTTTTGGAAGATACATTTTGACCTCCCCTCCGAGCATGTTTTCCTCCACTTGGCACAGAAGCACCTTTGGAAACCGCAGTTGAGAGAAGTGTGGGAGATGGTGGAAGAACGTTGCATCTTCTCCCGACCTTCATCCCCCCAGCAGAGAAGTGGCGACTGGGGTTTCCAAACCCACATTTTCTTTCTGAATGTGTAGATTGGCTGTTACTCACCGGCACTGGGGGATGGCTGGCGCACATGGGAACTAGTGGGGTGGGTGGCAAAGAGGTCCCACAGTAGGTGGAGGCAGAGCCATTGCTAATTCTAGTTTGGTCCCCACCCTTCTCCCTGCCGAGGGATGGACACCACTGCAAATGCAAGAGGATGAAGCTGACTGGTGGTGTGTGTCACACCTGGACTGTTTATAAGTCAGAAGGCAGGCAGCCCAGGGGCTGGCTGAGGGCATACTAAGGTTGACAGGGCAGTGCCCCATTTGCCCTCATGGACCAGCCTTCACTACACACCAACAGTGGAGAGGTGGTGTCTGTTCAAGAAAGTCATATTCAGAGTAGACCCACTGACATGGATGGAGTTAGGTTAGTCAAGTTTATTCATTCTATTAGCTCTACTTTTAGTTGTATACTATCCAGCATACTTTACTCACAGGTATGCTTGTGAACGCGGGTGGGGTGTGTGGATCTGGTGGCATGGGTGGCGCTGTGGTCTAAACCACTGAGCCTCTTGGGCTTGCTGATCGGAAGGTCGGCGGTTCGAATCCCCACGACGGGGTAAGCTCCCGTTGCTCGGTCCCAGCTCCTGCCAACCCAGCAGTTCGAAAGCATGAAGTGCAAGTAGATAAATAGGTACCGCTCTGGCGGGAAGGTAAACAGCGTTTCCATGCGCTGCTCTGGTTTCGCCAGAAGCGGCTTAGTCATGCTGGCCACATGACCCGGAAAAACTGTCTGCGGACAAACATCGACTCCCTCAGCCAGTAAAGTGAAATGAGTGCCGCAACCCCAGAGTCGTCTGCAACTGCTGTTGGGGGTCCTTTTCCTTTTATGCTTGTGAAAGCTTTGCGATTCTTTGCTTACCCACCTTATGAAAGGGTTGTTAGAGGATAGGAACAGATTTTTAGTGTACTAAACCACCTTGAATATGTGCCCTGCTCCATTATAGTTCTATTTATGTAGCTAAGCCAAAATTGCTGAACGCACCAGAGATTCCTGGATAGAAAAAAAGAGAGGTTTTAAAACATATCTGTGTAGTTTAATTAATTTTGTGGTGCTTTGCTGTTTTATATATGTCTTCCTAGAAAATTAATGTTTTGATCAAAAGCCTTTTACAAAAAACAACCCCAAAAGCCATTTTGTTTTGAAATAGAAAAATTAATCTATGTTTGAGCAGCTGATATGTTTATTAAAGGCAACGGAAGATTAGAATTTAGGCTTTGGCATATTGAAAGGCTAAATTAAAGTTTCTCAGACAGCTTCCATTAATTATTATTTAATATGGGTTTCATATTTAAACATGAATTTATAAGCTCTTTCTTCTATTTTTTTTAAAAACAACACACACATTTTGTCAAGGTTCTTCATTTTCTCCTAATAATGCAGTAGTTGAATTGTAGTGAGCCATATTTCAAATAGTACTTGAGCCAAAGTATACATAATGCCGAGAGATAGCTCCTCTCCTTTTTTTATATATCTAAATACAGCACTGGGGAATGTGTAGGGAGTTACTTGGGAGGAGCTGATTTGATCAGGAGGAATTCATATGATCAGGAAAACAGTGGTGGAGGAGAGGTTATCAATTGTCTTTCTCTGTGTTTACATAAACTAAATGTCCCATTTACTCTCTCTCTCTCTCTCTCTCTCTCTCTCTCTCTCTCTCTCTCTCTCTCTCTCTCTCTCTCTCTCTCTCTCTCTCTCTCTCTCTCTCTCTCTCTCTCGTGTGTGTAAATACAGGCATGAGATAGGCAGGCACCTATAGTTTGTCTCTGTCCAGCAAATCTTGACAGAAAGGTGTGATTTAAATAACAAAAAATGGCAATAGGGTGTGTGTAGCCAACATGATGTTGAGACCCCAGCTTCCAACAGCCCCAGCAAGAATGGCCAGTGGTCAAAAATGATGATCTGGAGGGCATCATGTTGGCTATTTCTGACATAGGGAAAGGGTTGCTGCTTCCTTGATCAAATTAGCAGCTTTCCCCTGTTTCCACAGTTCCATTTAGGAGTGTTTTTTTTTTAAGGGAGCCAATCACAGGTCTCACAGTTTAATTTCTAGTTTGTCTGCAAGACTTAAAGCCAAGTATAATTCAGAACATAGTCTATATCAGTGGTTTTCAACCAGTGTGCCGTGGCAGACTGAATGGTGGTCAGGGGTGCTGTGGGCAACACTGGCCTCTGTCCCTCTTTTCTTCCCTCTCTCCTCTGGTGCCCTCTCACATCTCTGCCTCCCAAAGGCTTGCACAGCTGTTTGTTGCAGCAGCCCTGGCTACAAGCTCTGTAGGTGAATGGTGCCTCTGGGGCTGGCCAGGGGGTGCTGGTTGCCAGGAGCTGAGGTAGCCTCAGAGTAAGCAAGGAAGCAGATGAGGGAGCCCAGCCAGCCAGCCAGCAAGCCCTTGCTGTTGGGAATGGACAGACAAGTCTCAGGCCCCTGTGGGGAGGCACCTCTCTTTGGGGTGAGGAGGCACCTCTCTTTGGGGCAGAGGGGGCAGCTCAGAGACCAGGGGCGGCAGCAGCGGCTGCCCAGAGGACTCCCAAGGAGAGGGGCAAGGAGGCTGAGGGAACA
Organism: Zootoca vivipara; assembly: GCF_963506605.1. Lineage (NCBI taxonomy): Eukaryota > Metazoa > Chordata > Lepidosauria > Squamata > Lacertidae > Zootoca > Zootoca vivipara. Next base: position 14,377,952 of record NC_083285.1, read on the forward strand.
CTCCACAAGGGAGGGTGTTCAAAGAAGGGTGAGAGGCTGCCAGCTCTGCAGGCAGGGGGTGACATAACTGGGCTCCTGAGCCCCACAGGGGTGCCGCAGAAAGAATGCAGTTGGTCAAGGGAGCCGTGGACTTAAAAAAGGTTGAAAACCTTTGCTCTACACTATTGATCATTATATACCATATATTCGGGTGTATAAGATAACTGGGCGTATAAAAGGACCCCCAACTTTTCCAGTTAAAATATAGAGTTTGGGATATACTCGCTGTATAAGAAATACGACCCGGCGTATAAGACGACCCCCGACTTTTACGAAGATTTTCCTGGGTTAAAAAGTAGTCTTATACCCTTATACTCCATATTATATCCTCATTGTGTTGATACAAATTGGCACTGGCTGCCAATTAGTTTCCAGGCCTTGTTCAAAGTATAAAGTATAAACCCAGAAACTACAACTAATCCAGAATGAGGCAGCTAGACTGGTGACTGGGAGTGGCCGCCGAGACCATATAACACCGGTCCTGAAAGACCTACATTGACTCCCAGTATGTTTCCAAGCACAATTCAAAGTGTTGGTGCTTACCTTTAAAGCCCTAAATGGACTCGGCGCACTATACCTGAAAGAGCGTTTCCACCCCCATCGTTCTGCCCGGACACTGAGGTCCAGCTCCGAGGGCCTTTTGGCGGTTCCCTCATTGCGAGAAGCAAAGCTACAGGGAACCAGGCAGAGGGCCTTCTCGGTAGGGGTACCCGCCCTGTGGAATGCCCTCCCATCAGAGGTCAAAGAGATAAACAACTACCTGACATTTAGAAAACATCTGAAGGCAGCCCTGTTTAGGGAAGTTTTTAATCTGTGATATTTTATTGTATTTTAATCTTTGTTGGAAGCCGCCCAGAGTGGCTGGGAAGACCCAGCCGGATGGGCGGGGTACAAATAAATTATTATTATTATATACCCCAAGGACCACCCCTCCTCATATGAACTGACCTGGACCATGCGATCATCATCTGAGGCTGCTCTCCGTGGTCCTTTTCTGCAGTGGCTCCCCATTTGTGGAATGCTCTCGCCAGGTAGCCTTGCCCAGCACCTTCACTGCACATCTTTAGGCACCAGATGAAAATGTTTTTCTATAACCAGACTTTTGCCCTTTACATAGGAGCCAACTCCAAGGGGCCATGAGTGCTTCGGCACCCACAATAATATATGGGCCAGGCACCCACAAAGTCAATTAACAAAGCTTGAGAGAGGCAGGCAGCCAGCCTTTGCAGCGCTACCTCTGAGAGAGCAGTTCAGTTTTGCCCTCTGCAGCCAGCCAGTGAGTCACCTTTTTCAGGGCAGAATCTCTCTGCTTCCAAGTCCGAGCCCCTCCCCACAGAAAAGGGTGTCTCAACAATTCTGCAGAGGCCCAAGACTGTAACAATGGGGACATTATTTAATTATTCAAAGCCTTTTTTGTTTCCAATAGTTTTTTTACCGGCCAAAGAGAAGACATATGGTACATGTTCCCCCCCCCCCCCAAATAAAATAAAATAAAAATTTCTGTGTTAAAAAGAAGAAAAGAAAAGAAAATGGTGTCTCACAAGCTGCAGAGAGGAGGAGGAAGAGGAGCCACTGAGAGCGGCCGCTGGAATACAGGCCTCCCAAAATGTGACACACACAGAACGTGGATCTCGCATCCTGCTTGGAAATGTGTGGCTGATTGCACAGCACTTTGTGGCTCAGTCTCTGCCAATGTACTCTTATATGTGACCTGCTGTTGGTCAATAAAAACTTTACTGGAAAGAAGAATATGCAAAACTTCCATGACACACAAGTGTAATCATTGATTGCAGAGCATTGCATTGCATTTCTAGCCCAAAGATAGAAATCCAAAGAGCTCAAGGTGGTGTACATTTGTGTACGTGGTTCTCCACCTCCCCACTACAACCCTGTAAAGTAGGTTATGCTGATAGGCTGTGACTGGCTCCAGGTCACCCAGTGAGTTTCATGGCCCAGTGGAGATTTTAACCCTGGTCTCCCAGGTTCTAGTCTGGCATCCTAACCATTGCACCACACTGAGGACTGACCGTCCTACTGGATGGACCCAGAAAAATAGTTTGGAAATGAAACCAGGGTTATAGTTTAATTTACGCTGTGAATATTTTAATAAAAAGCATAGACATAACAAAAACTGTATTATGCCGTTAGTGTCACCATAATAAAGAACTTGGGAGATGGGGAAAAGGGGAAAACCAAAACTGAATACAAATAATCCTTAGATAAAGTATTGATAAGCTGGCTCCAACACGAATTTCTGTGCTCCAGAATCTGAAAAAATGTTTATACTCTGCTGGAATTCACCTTAGGACTAAATTCAGTGACTTCCAAGAATAAAAGCTAAAGAAGAGGTAGGAACTAGAAAAGGGATTGAAGTTGAAAAAGCAAAACAGAGCAGCAAGCTATAAGAGATTATGGGAGCAAATATAAAAATAGAGGTCAGTTTGAAGAGTAAGGAGGCGAAGTGGTGGCTGGCCAATGTCTTTGAACTCAGGCCAATGCTTAGCTTAAAAGTGCCTGGGAAGTCAGACAAAATTTCCTAAATTTTATGCAGTTCACATCTCTTCTGGAAAGTCAACCATGCCTGGGCTACAATAGGTCTTTTCTGTCTTTGAGCCACTGTAATGCTAGCAGAAAATTGGTTTTCCACTGAAGCAGTGTTAATCCCTTAGCCACCCAACTTGGGCTCGTAAAAATTAAGCAGATATGTTCTGGGATACTTTTTCCGGGAAGAAAGAATGTAAGCATGGATACAGTTGAAAGCTGTGCGTTTCAACAATGCCCACTCCAAGCATGATCCTTCTTGGTGCCTGTCATGTCAATATCTTCTGACATTAATAATGACAATAATACCATCCACGAGTCCCGATTTTCCAGGGATGGTCCTGGAATTACAGAAGCCATCCTGGTTTCTGATTTGATCCTGGAATGTCCCACTTTTCTTTTCTTTTTTCCCCTCCCCTCCACATCTCAGAGAACAACTAAAAGTGGTGTGTGTGTGTGTGTGTGTGTGTGTGTGTGTGTGTGTGTGTAGAAGAAGAAGAAAGGAGTCCTGTTTGTACGGAAAATAAAATCCCTACACCACATGTAGGAAATGGTGAAGCTGGCCTACAAAGCCCTTCCTATAATTTTGATGGAAAATCCACTTTAAGTTCTTTAATTGCAACGCTTTCGCAGCCAGACATTTCTTAGAAAATGTGGGGAGTGTTTATTCCTTTATTGTAAATGGGGCCTTACACTGTCTACTCAGAAGTAAGCCCCATGGTATTCAATTGACCTTTCTGGGCAGACTGGGCAGCCTTCCACTGCAATCTGAAGCATTTTTACTCAGCCCCACTGAATTCAATAGGATTTACTGTCCGGTATGTTCCCCATGGATTGCAAGAAGATCCTACCTATCCATTCTTAAGGAAACCAGCCCTGAGTGCTCACTGGAAGAACAGATCCTGAAGCTGAGGCTCCAATACTTTGGCCACCTCATGAGAAGAGAAGACTCCCTGGAAAAGACCCTGATGTTGGGAAAGATGGAGGGCACTAGGAGAAGGGGTCGACAGAGGACAAGATGGTTGGACAGTATTCTCAAAGCCACCAACATGAGTCTGACCAAACTGTGGGAGGCAGTGGAAGACAGGAGTGCCTGGCATGCTCTGGTCCATGGGGTCACGAAGAGTTGGACACGACTAAACGACAAAATGTTCCTGATCATTCTCACAGCTGCTGCTGCTGCTGCTGCTGCTGTTGTTGTTACCCACCTTCTTCCCTGACAGGGACTCAAGGCATCTTACCACTACAATTTTATTGCATTGCATTTATCTGTGGAAGGTGTTGTACAAGGTCCCTTCCCTCCCACATTTTTTCTTTACAACCCTGTGAGTAGGTAAGGCGGGGAGGTTGCAATTGGCTTGAGGTGACTGATGTAGATGTAGATCAGGCACCCCCAAACTGCGGCCCTCCAGATGTTTTGGCCTACAACTCCCATAATCCCTAGCTAACAGGACCAGTGGTCGGGGAAGATGGAAACTGTAGTCCAAAACATCTGGAGGGCCGAAGTTTGGGGGTGCCTGATGTAGATCTATGTGTGTGGGAGATGCTTTCTGATGTAGAATAGGCTGTCCCTAGTTTCATTGGAGAAATGTTGGAGGGTACTATGTTATGTATTTTTGTGTTTTTACCTTGTATTTTTTTTAAATATATTTTTTATTAATTTTCCAATTAAAACCAATTATATCACATTCATTATTTCAAATTATACACATATATATCAATCAAACCGAATATTATGCCAAATCATCTAGAAAATTTTTTTTGGGTTCCCATGCTTCAAGAAATTGGGGATTCCTCGCAACCGTCCACTGCCGTCTTTTTTCTAAAGTTCAAATCGTCTCTCCAAGTTCATAATAATCCAGATCTTTCCCTTACAGTCACATAGATGTTTTCCACTTTCAACCGATTGTTTCCCAGCTGCTGAGATAAATATCAAACAAGGTTTCACAGATGTTCTTTCTCCTGTGTGGGTTAATCAGTCCAGCCTCCCCATAAATCTTCTTGGTCTGGAGCTCCCTGTTGCGTCGTCAACACGAAGCAGCGCCATCTTAAAAAGCTCAAATCACTTTCGTTTTCTCTCATAACCATGTAGATTAACGATCTTTGTAAAATTTACAGCTTTTCCAGGCAGAAGACCCAAACATCAAACCATAAACTCTTGGTAAATTAATGGATCTCCTTGCCCTATAGCTGAAATTAGCTTCAGGTCGCTGCTCCAATTCAAAGTGCGTCACAGCTCATAAATCCTCCGAACGCGTCCAGGCACTCCTTCCGTCCAACTAGAGGGGGGCTTTTCTCGTCGGCAACTCCACATTCTTTAAAAAATATGCTCAGTAACAACAGTTTATAAAGTTCAACTCACACAGTCTTTTGCTTCTCTTTCACTCCAAACAAGCCAGGACATCGCGTCTGGGAAGGTACGAAGTAACTCTTATGAAGAAAAAAAAAAAAAACTCACTTCCCTTATCACTCCGTCCCCATCAATCCTTCTTCCAGATGAAATACAGCCTTTAACTCCTCTCCCTCAGCAGCATAAATTTCTCAGCAGTAAACAGCGCTTCTTCCCCTCCTTCTGAAGTATGTCCATAGATTTAAGCCTAATTATCTTCTTTAACCATGGAAATCCTCGCCATGCAGATTAGCGTCCGGGAGTCCTGGCCCTCGTAAGTGCTTTTCAGCCCAAGCTCCCCCCACTCCATAAACAGTCGGAGTGGGTCTGGGGGCATCGCGGGCCAGCGGCCCCTCTCCGTAACCCCCGGAGAGGGTAGGGGGTTGCCATTTACTCCCCTAGCAACCGCCAAATTCCTTACGAAGGTCAGAGGGATGGAAAACAGGTCCGCCATTCCTGCCGGCGGAAACCGGAACCTTGTGTTTTTACCTTGTAAGGTGCCCTGTGATTATTAGATGAAGGGCAGTGTAGAAATTTAATGAATAATAATAATACCAAAGGACACTATGGGCTTGTGTGTTTTGTACAATAGCCACCTCTAGTCATGTGCTAAATCATTTTGGCAAGGCATGGCAGGTAGTGATCTGACAGAGAGGCTATTAATCAAAGCAAAGAAAAAAGCCATTCAGTGTACCCAAACACTTGGATGCATCTAAAGTGCATTCCAGTCACTTTCTTGGTAGATAACCATTAGGGGAAGGTTGTTGGCAGAGCACCTGCTTTGAAACCCAAGTGTCTGGAACTCAATCCATCACATCTCCTGGCAAAACTGAGAAAGACTCTGAAAATCTGGGGAGCTACTAGATCAATCTTCTTCAATCCAATTTCCTCCATATGTGGTTGGACTACAGCTCACAGAATAACTGACTACAGGTCATGCTGGCTGAGGCTGATGGGAATTGGAGTCCAACAACCTCTAGAGCAGTGTTTCCCAAACTTGGGTCTCCAGCTGCTTTGGGACTACAGTTCCCATCATCCCTCACCACTGGTCCTGCTCGCTCGAGATGATGGGAGTCGTAGTCCAAAAACAGCTGGAGGGCCAAGTTTGGGAAACACTGCTCTACACCAGGCTGAAGAAGGCAGGTGTAGACCAGGCATCCCCAAACTGCGGCCCTCCAGATGTTTTGGCCTACAACTCCCATGATCCCTAGCTAACAGGACCAGTGGTTGGGGAAGATGGGAATTGTAGCCCAAAACATCTGGAGGGCTGAAGTTTGGGGATGCCTGGTGTAGACAGTACCAAACTTGATGGACCCATAGCTTGGGTCAGTATAAGTATACGCTTGGGTCCTATGTGTGCTGACCCTAAAGGCAAGCTGGTCTGGAAGCCCTGTTTGTAGCATATTGATGGTCACGATGACCCCTGAAGCTGTAGCACTGAGCTCATTTGTGTTTCACATGCCTTGATGCATCCACAGGTCCCAGGCATAGCAATGGTTACCGCTAATACCAGCCACCTGGGTTCACAAGGGATCCCAGGCAATAGTTAATAGGAGCCACCTGGGCCTAAAAAGATTGCATCTTTGCTTGGTTGTGGAAAAGCCATCTCCTTGCTGTGGAGTCTGTCCCATGGAATGCTGTGAGCCCAAGGCAAGGAGGGAGTTGTTGGACCTTTGCTGTAAGTTTGTACCTTTCCTTAACAAATCCTTAGACCTAATCACTTTGGTGGTTTGGGGCATCTTTCTTTGGAATTCCTGCATATCCGAGTTCCTGTGAACCTCCCCCCCCCCAAACGGTCAGAGGAAGCCGTGTAAATTCAATGGGAATAGGCACTTTAGGGATTGGTTTTGACTGCAACTCCAAAAAGGGAAAAGGGAAATAATTTGAATTGCACAACCATGTCAAAAGACTTCTTTGAACTTACACAAGGAACAAAAGCTTTAAGAGGATAATGAATTATGTGCAGAAAAATTGAATCTCCTGGCCCTGAAGAACTAACTCTAATTCTTTGGAGTGTCTCTCTCCCCCACCCCCCTACCCCGATATCCCACTCTTCCTCCTGTGGGTGTAAGCAGTGGCGAACGGTGCCGCTTGGCTGCCCGGGGCGGCACATACGCAGTCTGTCTTGGCGCGTGCACTGTGACATCACGACGTGGCTTGACGCATGCGTCATGAAGTCATGACGCATGCGCCAGGATGGACTGTGCATGTCCGCACATGTGCAGTCCATCTGTGGTGGCAGCGAGGGCGGCGCGTTCGGCCGGAGCGGCACTGCCCCCGTGCGCTGCCCCCGCCAGACGAGCTAGGGGCGGCCCGCCCCCTACGCCCCTCCCTTGCTACACGCCTTGGTGTAAGGATAGGAATGCCCTACTTGGGGGAAATGGTTATCATGTTAGTGAGCAGCAAAACCAAATATTTGTGTGTTTGTTTGTGTGTGTGTGTATCTTCCCTCAAATATTAACATCTGCTCCACTGGGGAAAAAAAGGCTTGTAAAAACTCTCCTACACTGCTACAACAGAATTTATCTCGGTTATCAGACAGAAAACATGGGAATTTTTATTAGTATTATTATTTTGCTAGCATCCCATTACGATGACAGATGAGATGGCAGTTAATAATAATAAATTCTGCAATTGCATAAGAATTGTTCTGCCTCTTCAATAAATCTCCGGAATAAAACCCGATCTAATTACACCATCTATGATTGCTAGTCATTAGGCTACAAGAGTGAGCTACAATAAGGCAAGACTCATTAACCCTAATACCAGGCATGAGACTCGAGTGGCTTGGAAATGCCCTCGGTCTGCCAGCGCCATTTATCATAGCTTGGCTGTTTTTCTATGTCGTGCCATTGCTTTGCACCTAAGGCTCTGTGAAAGGGAGCACCCCAAAATTCTAATACTCACAGCTGTGATTAGCATGGGGGTGTTAGGCGCTACCTAGGCTGGAGATCAAGATGGACAAAGACTTTGTGCAGCATGTAATAATTACCCATGACATCTGGTATCCCAAGACACTTGGGAGGTGAGTCCCATGTCTAGGAGATAGACAAGGTACCTGTTTGGGTTGGGGTTATGCTCCCTCTAAAGAAGGAGGTGCTTAGCTTGGAAGTATTCCTGGATACATCTCTGCCAGTAGAGCCCCAAGAATCTTCTGTTATTAGGAGTGTGTTTTACCAGCTTTGTCTGACTCACTAGCTATGGCCGTTTCACTAGCTATAGTCTGACCAGACACAGGTGGCACTGTGGTCTAAACTGCTGAGCCTCTTGGGCTTGCCGATCAGAAGGTTGGCGGTTCGAATCCGCATGATGGGCTGAGCTCCCGTTGCTCTGGCCCAGCTGCTGCCAACCTAGCAGTTCGAAAGCACACCAGTGCGAGTAGAGAAATAGGTACCGCCGTGGAGGAAAGGTAAACGGCGTTTCCATGCACTCTGGCTTCCGTCATGGTGTCCTGTTGCACCAGAAGCGGTTTAGTCATGCTGGCCACATGACCCAGAAAGCTGCCTGTGGATAAACACCGTCTCCCTTGGCCTGAAAGCGAGATGAGCGCCACACCTCATAGTCGCCTTTGACTGGACTTAACTGTCCAGAGGTCTTTTACCTTTTACCTTCGTCTGACTACTGTAGTCCATGCATTGGTAACCTCTAGGCTTGGTTACTGTAAGACGCTCTACGTGGGGCTGCCCTTGGGCCTGGTCCAGGATCTGCAACTGGTGCAGAATGTGGTGGTCAGATTGCAGGTGCAGGCAACATGTGACACCAATGTTAAAACATCTGCAGTGACGGCCCGTCTATTACTATGACAGGTTCAAAGTCCTTGCATTAATGTGCATGGCCCCAAACAATTTAGATTGAGAATACCTTATGGACTGCCTGAATCCGTGAATCCCAGCTTGATCACTGAGATCATCTGCTGGGCCATCAGTAGTCATCCCTGGAGTTAGTGAAGCTCATCTGAAGTCAACACAAAATTGAACTTCTAGTTTTATTGACCGAGTCCTGTGGAATTCTTTTCCAATAGAGATTCAGCTTTAATCCTTTACTGAAAACCTTTCTATGTCCCCAGGTTTAGGCAGACAGCCAAGAAAGCATCTTGTATAATTCTTTAAAAGGTTTTTATTTTGTGTGTTTAGTTGTGAACTACTGATATTTTTTAATGAAATTGTGATATACACTGGTGGCCAAAATTGTGGAAACCTTTTGGAAAAAGTGTTTCTGAGGTTTGATGGCTCATAACACCACTGTTTTTTGGAGTAATACCATAAAATTATATATCAGTGGAAATATAATTTAATGAAGAATGTAATGCAACAAAGGTTGTTCAGTTATCTGTATTCTATCAAAAGTTATAGCCAAATAACCAGAAAAAGGAAGCACAACTTGCTTAGGTTGGTATGCAGTAGCTTTCCTTCATTTGAATGTAGCCAATGAGAATGAGTGTTTAGAGAGCCAATCAGGTGTTACGAGCCATCAAACCTCGGAAATACACTTTCCCCAAAGGGTTTCCACAATTTTGGCCACTAGTGTACAAGCTTTTTATTATTATAGAGAATTCTAAGTGATAAAAGAAGCATCTCCACCTCCATCGTTGAGCCCAAAGGTTGAGATCCAGCTCTGAGGGCCTTCTGGTGGTTCCTTCACTGCAAAAAGTGAGGTTTCAGGGAACCAGGCAGAGGCCCTTCTCAGTAGTCATGTCCTCCCGTCAGATGTGAAGGAAATAAACAACTATCTGACTTTTAGAAGTCATTTAAAGGCAGCCCTGTATAGGGAAGTTTTTAATGTTTGATGTTTTAATTTGTTGGAAGCCGCCTAGAGTGGCTATGCAATTAATAACAGCAACAACAGTTAGTAAAGCTACCGTGATTTCAGATCCATGGCTAGCATATGCCTTTTGCTCTAAATCCAGCTTCTTCTAGCCATCGTGTTGCACTCTGCAATGGGTCATTCTTACATATTTGAAGCATATGGTGGAACATATGCTTAATGTCCTCACTGTTGCATCAAAGAGATATTTCAAGTTGTATTTAAGTTGAGATCTGATGTGGCTTTGGCAATGATAAAACAATGCTGGAGATATAGTCACATGCCACTTTGAAATGCCTATTCCCTGTATCCTTCAGCTGCTTATCTGTGCCTGGAGCTTTGATGTCCTTTGCTACGCAGTGCCAAGACCCAACAGATCCTGAGAGTGCACTTCCCAGAATCCTTCCCAGTATTCAAGGGTTCCTTGGCAGGTCAACAGGGGTTTCTTGTCAGGTGGATCAAGGTGGAAAGAACTGCCCAAAGGCAGGAAAATTTGGGGGGGAATAGTGGACTATAAAATGATACACAGCAAAACAAAAGGTTAGAGATCATTGAAAGAAGACACAGAATGAGATGAAGTTAGTGTGAAGGTAAAGCGTATACACACAAATAATAATAATAATAATAATAATAATTTATTATTTATACCCCACCCATCTGCTGGGTTTCCCCAGCCACTCTGGGCGACTTCCAACAAAATATTAAAACACAATGGTCTGTTAAACATTAAAAGCTTCCCTAAACAGGGCATGTCTTTTGCCCTGTTGTTGTTTGCAGCTTGAAAAATTGTCGGAAGACGAAAGCAATAAAAAAAAAGCTCTGCTGTATATGGGGGCATTTTCACTCGCCATTCTGTTTGCACCCGTGGCCACCCAGAACTGGTGATTTATTTATTATTTTTATTTATTAAATTTGTATAGTGCCTTTCATCCGTTGATTTCAGGGCAGTTCAAAATATAAAAATGCAAGATAAAAACCAAGAAACCCCCCCCCCCAATAATAATAATAATTACTGGTAGCTACCCTGCCCATCTGACTGGGATGCCCTAGCCATTCCCCCACCCAATGACACGTTTAATAGGGTATCGGATGTTAATCCCCTAAAAGTCGGGTTGAAGAAGAATGTTTTAATGCCTAAAGATGTACAGTGGTATCTCTACTTACAAATTTAAAGCGTTTCGAACGCACATTCGTAAGTCAAAAAAAATTGTAAGTCAAAAACTATTGTAAGTCGAATCCCATAGGAATGCATTGGGAGAAAAAAATCGTAAGTCGAAGCAACCCTATCTAAAAATTTGTAAGTAGAAAAAATCCTATCTAAACTGCATCCAAGATGGTGGACGGAGCTCCGTTCGTAAGTAGAAACATTTGTAAGTAGAGTTATTTGTAAGTAGAGGTACCACTGTATAATGAAGATGACAGCCAAACCTCTCTGGTGAGAGCATTCCACAAACAGGGAGCCACTGCAAAAAAAAAAAAAAAAAGCCCGTTCTTGTGTTGCCACATTTTGGGCCTCTCATGGAGGAGGTGCATGAAGAAGGGCCTCAAGAGGGTCCAGGTCAGTTCATATGGAGAGGTGGTCCTTTAGGTAATGTGGTCCTGAGCCGTTTAAGGCTTTATAGGCCAAAACCAGCACTTTGAATTGCAGTGGTTAATCCACAGCAGGACATAAACACAACAGGGACAGTGTGTTTGACTAGCACTGGAGAGACCCAAGTTCCAATTGCCACCACTCATTCCTAAAACCTCCTGAGGGAACTTCAGCCAGCCCCCCCCCTCTCTCTGCTGTGAGGATTAAATTGAGGGGAGAAGAACAAATGTACAGTATGGCACTTGGAGCTCCTTGGAAGAAAGATGAGGTAAACAAAGAATAAAACAGATAAACGTCCACCCCCTGTTGCTTGTCCCCTTCTACCATCAACTGGTATTCCAAGTGTGTCTGTCCCCATTAGCTCACTCGTCTCTTGTCCCCTGATAGATCTGTCTTCCATACATTTGACTCATCACATTTAAAGACATCTAAGACTAAGCCCTCTCCTTGCGGTGGCAAGTTTCACAGTGGGCCAGATGTGGACATGACTGGTGACGATTGCTGCATCAGGCCATGTTCTTTTGGCCAACCATTTGGAATTTCCTAGCACAGTCAAGGCTAGGAAATGTTGCCTCTAATTCCATTTCAGGATTGAGTGGAGAACATCTCGGCCTGTAAAACTGGTTTATGGGAAAGGTGCTTAATTAGGCCATCGTCGTCAAGCTAGATGCAGATTACACTTTTGGAAATGTGCAGTGTGCTCTTGTAAATGATCTCATGATTGTAATAAAATGGGTTATAATAAGAATGGTGGGCTTGAGGGACCCATTGAAGGTTGCTGCCTGCATAGGGCAAGCTATGGCTGTGCAAGATTAACAAGATTATCTAAAGAAGTGTGCATGCACACGAAAGCTCATACCAAAATAAAAACTTAGTTGGTCTTTAAGGTGCTACTGAAGGAATTTTTTTATTTTACTTCGATCCAGACCAACACGGCTACCTACCTGTAACCAAGATTAACAAGGTAACTGATGGGAGAACTAGACATAAATGGGGAAGACTTCAGTCCAGAATCCCAGATTTTTAGGGCCTCGCCCCCCCCCAGGGTGCCATGGCCCTTTCTGTTCATCTGTGCATGTGTGGTAGAGGGTTTATTAATGTTTGCAATTAAATGCTAACCCTTTCTTTAACATTATAATGTAAGAGCCCCATTTCCCAACAAATTTAGGGCTACCCAAAATGGTAATCAAGTGTTTTACTGTCTTAAATACCCAAGGCCATGCTATGAGTTTATGCTCAACACAGCCATGCAGTCATAGGAGCCAGCTCCTAGGGGCTGAGGTCCCTTTGCTCCCCGCCAAAAAATATTTGAGGGGGCCACCTCCTCAAGTTGATGGACATTGCCATTGATGTTGTCTGTGTGCTGCACCATGTGATTGATTATGTGGGTGGAGCTTACCTGCCCCCCCTAATTTATTCAAGTTGGCACTTGAATAAATGCAGAGTGTGTATCGGGCGTACCCAGGATCAAAATTAGGGGGGGCAAGGGGTGGGGCCAAGGCACGGGAGGGGAGGGGCCACAGTGGGAATGTGGGCAGGGCTACGTGGCCTGTGCCTTTCAGCTGTTCAGAGGAAGAGGCCCCAGGCTCCCGCTCCCCGCGCGAAGCTCCAGAGGCGCGCGGGGAGCGTAAGCCTGGGGCTGCCATGCTGCGCCCCTCAGCCTTTTGCTTCTGGGGGGGGGCAACTGCCCCCCTGCCCCCTGCCTACGCCCATGGTGTGTATGCAGAGAGTGCATGACACCAAAGGGGTACCGGTACTCCTCCTCATTTCTTGCTATCTCATTTACTGTGCTGGCTCTCAGCCAAAGGTCACATTTACAACACATGGCTTCCTCAAAAAACAAAAATAAAAAAATAAAACCATGGGAACCATAGTGCTGGGAACTGTAGCTCCATCAGAGGTAAACTACTGTTTCCAGAAAACTTTGGGGGAAGACATGTATGCTGTAGACGTGACCACAGTATATTAAATTTGTGTATAGTATAGTAGGCGCAGATACTGTAGATCTCTTGGTAGACTTCTGAGGGATCAGCAAGAATTAACAACTGACTGACCCCCCCAATTGTTTAACAATAGCAGCAGCGAAAAGGCTCCCCTCTGCCTTCCCACTTCTAAACTAGGTTGCTGACATGAACATAACTTAGCGGGGAAGCGGAGAGTCAAGAGCGGGTTTTTGTCTGACGTGAGTTTGAACTCCGGTTTGGTCCTGAGTTTTCAACAGTTTTCAAATGAACACACTGCGGGGCCATGCAGAATCGACCTGCGATAAACTTTCATCTCCAGAGCGAAATCAGTTTCACAAAAAACACTTTTCAGGGGCAAATCATACGCAGTAGATTGGGAAAAAACAGTGTTTTCCAAACTTGGGTCTCCAGCTAATTGGGACCACAATTCCCATCGCCCCTGATTATTGCTCCTGCTGGCTAGGGATGATGGGAGTTGTAGTCCAAAAACGGTTGGAGATTCAACTTCAGGCAACGCTGATTCTAGATCGTGTGTCGACAACGCGGTCCCAATTCTGGAAAAGAATCGTGCGGCTACGCAGCCCAAATCTGCACAAACGCGCAGCTAAAAACAAAACAATAGTTCTTCGGGGTGGTGGGGAGGATCCTTTCTCTGTTTTTCGAAGATGAGTCCCAGAAGGTAGCTTCTTACCAGATGAATTTGGGGCAGAGGTGCGAGGAATGCCTCTTTGAAGGTGGCAGCAGCTGTATGTAAACTTGTGGGCATGGCAAGCATTTGTGCAGAAAATAATTTCTGATCGACGGAAGGGGGGAGAGCACTTTTAACCCACAGCTTTAAAATCAGTTCGCCCAACCGATTGATCGCTGCTCCGCCGCGTAATAAAAGCTGCGAGTGGCAGGTTCTGGATTCCCCTCTCCAGCTGTTCCGCGAGGTCCCCGTAACCCTGGACGGTCCAGACTCCGGCCACATTCCTTCCTACCTCGCCGCACCTGCCGGGTCCTTCCCCTTTACTCTCCAGTCTGCAACGCAAGGCGCCTCCTTCGCCCTCTTCGTCTTCTCTCGCTCCCTCCCGCTTGCGTCGCCGCTCTACTTGCGACAGGGCGACGTCGTCGGTGACTCATCCTGTCACCCGAAACGAGAGTGGTGGGGGGAGAAAAAAATCCTGCCCGGGCAACCTGGGCGAGCCTGCAGTTGCAAGTAGATGCCTGCAGATGGAACCTGTTCACCAAGGCAGCAATGCATCCAGAAGGTGGCGAGGGAAGCGCAGCGCATCGGGAACCATGGGAAACGGACGCGGCGGCGGATTCCCTCCAGGACCGCTTTCCGGAGAGACCAGAGAGGGAAACATCCGATTCAGAAGGAAGAGGCGACCCGGCGGCTGGCCTCCGACGAGAGGGGGCGCCATCGGAGCAGAAGGCTCCGACGCGCGGCTCTGGAAGGCAAGCGCCCCTTCCTCGGACGGTTGGGCAGCCAGCTTGAGGCAACTCCGGGCAGCGAGAAGGCGGCCTTGCAAAGTTTGACGGGCAGCCTGTGTCCGCCGTCGGGCTTCCCCCGTCGGAAGGCGCCCGAGCGAGTTCTAGAAGGGGCTGCTTAAGACCTGGGCGCGGCGTAACGCCCAGAGCGCTAGCGACGCGCGTCGCTTAATGAGTGCACTGGCGCACGCTCACACATAGACGCACAACTTGGGGAAAGGGAGGCTTGCTTGCTCCTCCCGCCCCGCTTCCCTTGACTGACTCGCCTTCATTCAAGAGAAGCCGCAGTTCATACCCACACATTCCTGATTAGCCCCAATCCCCGCACCCGAGCCCTGGCCTAACTGACTCTTCCTTTCCAATAAAATCTTGTGGAAACAGTTCTTGTCCTGAGCATTTGTGGTGCCAGATAAGCGGGGGGGGGGGGGAGAGCAGGAGAGGGGGGGAGAGAAAGCGTGAGCGCAGGAAAGCTTTGCAGGGGAGAGGGGCGGGGGGAGAGACTAGATCCTGCTGTGATCTTTCTGATCCACATTATTATTATTTTAAAAAATTGGGGGCGGAGAGAGCGCGGAAGAAAGCGGAAGGATTCTCCGATGCAACCGGCTCTGGGAGCTTTTCGTTGTGTTGGGAAGGCTGCGGCATTTCAGGAGTGACTTCGGTTTGGGCGCTCGAAAACTAGCCCCGAGTGTGTGTGTGTGTGTGTGTGTGTGTGTGCGTGTGCGAGAGAGAGAGAGAGAAGAGGCGGGGAGCAGAATTGGCCGGGATTAGGCTGGGCTGCGGTGGGGGTGTTGTGAGAGCGACGGAGCTTCCCCGACTATCTCCCCGCCACCACCTCTTTCCTTTTGCCCGTGGCCAGGCTGAACGTCTGATAAGAGGTGGATTAGGAGGGGAGTTGAGAGACAGACCAATAGCTGCTGCCAGTGGGAGTATTTTGTGATTCACATGTAAGAGGCTCGGGAATCGCTGCCTCCTCCTTTCTTTCAGCACCAAGAACAGCTACAAGTGCAGCTCCTCGCTCGCTCGCTTTTGCTTCCCCCTCCTCGGAAAAGCCAGGCAACGTGCGCGCAAATGGAGCCGCAAGAAGGCGCCCCGAGGGCTCCTCTCCAGCCCGGGTGAGTGAGCAAGCCGGGACCCCACACCCCACCCCGCCTGCAACTTCGCGACGGGAGCGCATGCATCAAGTTGAACCCGGAGTTGGGAGCCAGGGGACTGGATCCCCGGCTGCTTTGATCGCTCTGCCAAAAGCCACCCGGGGCCAAGGCGCCCCGGAAGCCCCGGAGTCTCCCTCCGGCTCCTTCCCGAGAAGTTCGAGGGCGCGGCGATGGAGGAGGCTGGCACCGCTGCCCCGGCGCTTTGCAGCCCTGCCGGGATCGCTCGATCTCCCGCGGGGGCGGGGGGCGGGGAGCGGGCCGAGGGGGCGGGGAGTCGCTTGGAGAGAGAGGCTGGTGGGCTGAAATTACCTAATCCTCTCTCCCTACCCGGGCGCTGCCGCCGCCTATTAATTCCACCACTGACCCCCGCCGCTCCCCGCGCTATGGAGCTGCAAGTCTTGCCGAGAGATTGGGGGAATCGAGGTAGCTATTATTATTATTATTATTATTATTATTATTATTATTATTATTATTATTATTATTATTTATTAGGCTGAATGCAGTGTGTATGTGGGAGGGGGGATGAGAGGAAGGGGGTGCAATCCAGGAGGGGCAGGAAGAAGAGTGATGCGTGAATGCAAGTTGTGTGTGTGTTTTTGGGTGGGGGGTGTTGAAAGAAATCCGACTTGCTCGTCAGAGGAGCTGCCGGGGTTTGTTTCTGTAGCACTTGGTGGAGCTTTCGGATCTGGAAAGACACCTGATGGGGAGCTGGGAAAGGAATTGGCAGCGTGAAGGGGCAGTGATCAAACAGGCGTCTTGTGCCTGGTGCAGGGATGAAATCAAAACACACACATACACAGAGCTTACACCCCAGTTTCGACCCCCTTTTTATTTATGGCTCCTCACCACCATCTGCTGATTTTTTTAAAAGATCGCATATGGCTTTCAGTCCCGAAGACTTTTTTTTTATTCCCCTGTTCCCCTGGGTTTAATCCGGAGTTATAAACCATTCCTACGGGGCGCGGTAGCACTTGGGGGCTGCCCCGAACTTTCCTTTGAAAACTATGCAAAGCGGAGCTTGGCGAAAGTCCTCCCAACGCGATTTCTTCCTCTGATCTCAGGATTTAAATTTAAGCAGCTTGATCCACTTCCTTCTTGAACCTCCACCCCCCCACCTCCCCACCGCCCGGAGGAAGGAAGTGGAGCTTTGAAGGCTCTTGGAGATCAGCAAGCCCACCCTACTGTGGAGAGAGGGGGGAGAGGTCCCTTGAGGCTTGCTCAAGCTGGTAAAATCGCTCAGGATTGACCCGTGTGCCTCTTGGTGTAAATTGTAAGCTGGCAGAGGGGGGTATCCTAGCTGTCAGATTGTGCTGGACATAACAGGAGCCCCTAAGGAGCCCTCACCAATTGATTCCCAAGACTTGTATTTCAGAGGAGGGGGAAAGAGAGGAAGCTCTCTTGATGTCTCTCCAAAAAAGAAAGAAGCTATTTATAGAAAAGAATATGAGATGTCTGCTAATGGAATCTCATCCCTTTTGAAGATGTCTAATCTGTCCTTTTTTTTTTAAAGGCAGGTATTTTAACGACAAGTAGGTAAATGGATCACATTGAAAACACATGCCCCCAATAACCATTTCAAACCATCAAGAGCAATTATGGATTTAGGAGAGCAGTAAGGCCAAGCCGGCACACTGACATTTGCCATTACAAGCAAGCTTGGGGGTTGAAATTCCTCACTAAAAAGGATGTTACATTTTCACAGAGGGATTTCTATGCAGAGGGAAGCAATTGCAGTTCTTCCTTTCTTTTTAGGGAGACAGGGCTGTGTCACTTGCATCTGAGCACACTGGACATTTGGGAAGACTCGAATGCTACCTGCTTTGTGAACCTGCTTTTTTAGAGAACGAATGAAGCCATTTCATTCTAACGTTTCAGAATCTACAAAAGACTGAATTGCAATGAGAGATAGCGGAAGGGTTGCTGCTCACCCTTTGGCGGCAAAATACCCCACCTCCCCTTGGCAGTCTTCCAATTAGGGTCAAAATTCCTTTGGAGCAGAAGGAAATTGTATGGGGACAAGTAAAAAACAAACAGAACTCAGCCGTCAACAGAGGGCACCCATCTGAGTGCATTTACTATCCAGGTAACAGCAGGTTTTTGTGGGATTTTTTTTTAATGAAACAAAGTGGTGAAATCCTGCTTGCTGCTTGAACTTCTGGGCCTCCCAGTCTTAAAGCTATTTGCATGGAAGGATACCCCATAGATGTCAGGGGGACTTAGCTTGACCCCCTGCAATGAACGGCTACAGTTAGAATGCATTGCAAATATGAATGGAAGTGCTGGGAATGAAAGTGTGGCCAGTTGTTTGGGATGAAACTGACTCTGAGAGGTGAGAGGAAGGGGAGCTTGAATACAATGGCAGGCAATGTTTGATTCAGCTGAATGTATGGAGAGTTGGCAGAGCCAGTGAAAGCTGCTCTTTGGCAGCTTTTCCTGGGTGAAATTGGCAGCCAGACAGGCAGTAGCCTGATCAGACAGTGACCTTGGCAGCATTAGGGCATTAATGTTCACTTTTGGACGAACAGATCTCGAGCATCTCCAGTGCGTTAGGTGAAAGGAGGCCCAGACTTCTGAGATTAGATTGGTGCCCTGCTCCATTCCCACCCCCCTTCACGTTTTTCTGACAAAATGCATGTATGACAGCCAGCGTGAGGAAACTCTTCCTCTGTTTTTCACGTTTGTTCTCCACTCTTCCGATCAGAGTATTTTGGGTCACTGATGCAGAACAGGAACTTCCGATAAAGTGGAGCTGCAGCAATCTGTTGGCCAGAGCAATGCCTCCTCCAGGCTGATTTGGAAAGTCTGCTTGCATTTCACAAAGGAGACCGGGGATGGGAAGATGCTGCAGTTGAAGGACCAGTAAAGCACAGAGAGGAGCATTGTAGCTCGCTCTCTGTACCCCAGTTTCTCAACTCGTTTGGAAGATCTCTCCCCTTTTCTGGCATAAGAATGTGGCTGTCTTTTAATTTAACAAAAGCCAGAGGAGCAGAGGAGCAGCGCAAAATATTTTAAAAAGAGAATGCAGCTGTGTTCAGCGAGGAGCTGATTTTCCCAGATAGTGTTGGAATAGGCTTATCTGAAATACTGTAGATGCATTTTAAGAGGTTCCCCCCCCCCAACAGAAAACATGTTCTAGAACTGATGCTGGTAGAATAATGGGTAAGACTGGCTGTTAGCATTTACACTGCTTTTAGCATTCCTTACAAGAATTATGTAGGATAAATTCTCAATGCATTGTCAGTGGGGGCTTAGAGACAGTGATTTGCCTCCAGTCACCCACTAAATGGATGGCAGCTGATATGTGAATTGGGGGCTTCCCAGATCACACTCTCAGCTGTCAGCATGGCGCCAGATTTTTGATTAGGACCACGAACTTGCGAGAAGCACATCTATTTAGTCTTGCTCCCTGCCTAGCGCTGGATCTAAAATACAGGGTACAGTTACTGAAACCCTGAGCTATCGCTGTCTAACCTCTCTCCTTCATTATCTCCAGCAAAACAGAGCCCACCACCTCCCAAGTCAGTCTTTCCTGCTATCAAATAACTCTTGCCATTAGGAAGCTTCTCCTGATGTTTACTCACTTTGGGGGAAAGTTATAAAGAGTTTTCTCAGAGAGGGAGAGTTTGGCCTTGCAAATTGTTATGTGCCTGGATAAGGAAGGGTGGTTTTGAGAAAGACCGTTTCCTGTAATGATAAGTTGTGAGATAAAGGGACCTGCGTTCTGCTAGTCCCAGGACTGGATCTTGCCAGCAACTTACCATTTGCCTTTTATTGTTGTGTGTGTGGAGGTGTGAAACTGTATTAGCCAGCAGTTGAATTCTCAGACTTGGTCAGGCTTAGAGCCTTAGAGCCATTGAAATAAATGGGTCTTTTCTGGATACAACTCTTTAGCTTTTTCCATGTGGCACCTCAAACAGGGCAGTAAATGGAACGCGAAATGATTGAGAAGGAGCTGTAGTATGTTCCCCAGGAAGAAAGGCTGCAATGTCTGGAGATCTGTAATTCAGAAAAATAATAATGATAAGGCAGGTGATGTTATAAGCACAGTGTGAAGGAAGGAGATGGAGAGATTGGTAATAGTAAGTTAACTGTACCTGCAATACACACTGACTTCAGGCATTAGACCATAGGGACTAATGTTCATTAGATGTAGCAACAGCCAAAAATATTAATGTAGCCAGGAGATGCAAGTTTTGTTGCATTCATTGCTGAAGGTGTCCCACACTTCCTGCTGACAGTTTTCCAGCCTGTTATCAGCAGCGTTCAGCAACACCCACTTACTTTCCACAAAAACCTGTTGCCACCATTTGTCCAAAACAGCTTTCTTAGAACCCTCCCCCCTGAACAGCCTTTGATGACATTGGGCGTTCCATTGCTCCCAAAAGCAACCCTTTCCCCTGTACCATGATTAACCTAATCAAAATCCCCCTCCCTTCTTCAGAGTTGTTGGCAGTACCACAGAGAGGAAAAAGAGATACTTTGCCAGGATAAAAGCACCCAGGTAGCAATCCAGATATGTGGAAAAGGTTAAGCATCCTCTCCTCGTCCTCTGCTGCACTCATCTCCTGCTTGCAAGTTTTCCAAAGGCATCTGGTTGGCCACTGGGAGAACAAAGTGCTGGATAAGTCTGGCTTTTATCCTGATCCAGCAGAGTTCTTGTTATGTTTGTGGGTGGCAGACCACTATGATCTCTGGACTGAGCAAGTGTCGGAATTCAATAAATGCTTGGGGAGTTAAAACCAGGAAATTGCCAGACCCATGTGTATTAAGCTGTGTGCTAGACACCTCTCTAACCCCCTGGAATCAGCATGTGTTAAAAGCTAATCGCTCCTGTGATTTAGCCTGGGGTAATGCACTTTTAGCACAACCAAAGATCAAAGGAACTCTGCATGAGATGCCCAGTGAGTGGGGCTTCTCCCTACAGATAAAGCTAAGAGCTTAGTGTGGAGTGGGGTAGCAGCAACAGAAGCCATGTGAGCTGGAAGTTGAGGTCTGTTTGAATCCAGGGCTGAAGCTATGGGAGAAGCAAGACCCTGTTGGAGTGTCAGTGCTGTGAGGCCCTCCATTATAGGGTCAGGTTGTAAATGTGTATATATCTTTATACATCATAAAGATACTACAGTCCCCACTGTGCCTTTCCCCCCAAAGAGAGCACGGATCCTGAGTGAGCAGGCCCTAAACCCCTGGTATCTTGCAACACTTGGATATTGGGGTGGCATGCAACAATATGTTCTTATGTTAAGTGGCATTGCTTTGATCGGATATGGAGCTCACACACCTATTGAGATACCCATATAACATGTCATTTGGTATTCACCAAGTTTTTTAGCAACAGAGCTGGTAAAATATTGGTGAACTATGTAGTTAGAAACAGGATGAATAATTCACATCTCTCTCTTTGCAGAGCTTGGGGAAGGGGAATCAGCCATTCCCACTTGCTGTACAGTATATATTTAGATGACAAATCCAGGCTGAGTGGTGTTACTGGAATCCTCTCGGATAACATTGCTACCCCTGCCATGATACTCTCCCAGAAGCAAGCAGTATTTGGGGACTAATTTAAGGAGCTTGGGTAGATTTGTTGTCTAAGTGTCCATGATTGACCGGCGTATTTGTCCTTCAGCCTAAGTTAGTCACATCGGCCGCATTTCTGTGGGGCATTACAGTGCCCCTTTGGACACCAAGGCTTGCATAGTTGACCTTCTGCTGCGACTGTTGCAAAAAAGTTATCTGTGTTGCTTTGAGAAGTACTTTTTGCAGTGTCAATTGTGCACTAGATTCTCTCAGCTAAAGTGTGTTCAGCTACAGTGGTGCCTCGCTTAACGAATGCCCTGCTTAATGAAATTTCTGCTTAACGAAAGGTTTTTTCTAGTGGAGGTTGCCTCGCTAGACGAATTCGTTTTACGAAAAATTCGTCTAGCGAATCGCGGTTTCCCATAGGAATGCATTGAAATTCAATTAATGCATTCCTATGGGCAAAAAAAAAATTCAAAAAAATTCAATGCATTCCTATGGGATTCGCTAGACGAATTTTTCGTTATAAAAAAAGACCCGTGGAACGAATTAAATTCGTCTAGCGAGGCACCACTGTACCTGTATCAATGTGTTGACAGGGTAAGCTCCCGTTGCTCGGTCCCTGCTCCTGCCAACTTAGCAGTTCAAAAGCATGTCAAAGTGCAAGTAGATAAATAGGTACCGCTCCGGCGGGAAGGTAAATGGCGTTTCCGTGCGCTGCTCTGGTTTTGCCAGAAGCGGCTTTGTCATGCTGGCCACATGACCCGGAATCTGTATGCTGGCTCCCTCGGCCCATAAAGCGAGATGAGCGTTGCAACCCCAGAGTCGTTCGTGACTGGACCTTTACCTTAATACACACAGACATTGCAGGTTTTTTCTTCCAATTCTGTATCTATAAAGTTTTTGAACTGCAGTGGAATTATACTTGAATCACCCAGAACATTTAATTTAAAAACAAACAAACAAACCACCTTTTGGTCACTACTAAACCGGTCTTTTAGGATTTTCTCATTCCAGCACACCATGCTCGGCTGTACTTGTTTATTAATTAATAAAAATTATATACTGCTTAATTGAGATTGCTAAGCAGTTTACATAAAATATAACAATATCTTTAATAAAAATTCTGTATCACCACATTATAATCAAAACCTCAAAGTGTGTTTATTCACATTTTTCATGTCTCATCTATGCAATCAGCCCAATTTCTATAGGGCTTTCTATAGCTCTTTCTATAGGAAGATCAGTGTGACTTAAGAATTAAGTCTCAGTCCATTTGGACAATTGTAATCTGAATTATTTTCTTATTCTGAATACTATTAGTATTCCCCATGTGGTTTCTTTACACACCCACACACCCACACCCACACAGTGTCCCAAGCTGGGACAAATCTTGTATCTCCTTGCGTCATTTGATACGTTGAGATTTTGTTGTATTTTTACATATGTTTTCCTCATTTAAGCCATTATCCCTTTGCCTGAGAGATAGCAAAATAAGAATGCGCTGGGCAATGGCATTCTTAAAACAAAACATTTACATTTTGTGCTCTCCTATGCATCTCCTTAAAGATCTCCAACAAAGGGGAGAATTGATTTGCAGCATCCTAGGGGGATCAGTTATGGGACACAGGTGGCGCTGTGGTCTAAACCACTGAGCCTCTTGGGCTTGCCAATCGGAAGGTCGGTGAGCTCCCGTTGTTTGGTCCCAGCTCCTGCCAACCCAGCAGTTCAAAAGCACAACGTGCAAGTAGATAAATAGGTACCGCTCCAGCGGGAACGTAAACGGCGTTTCCGTGCACTGCTCTCGTTCGCCAGAAGCGGCTTAGTCATGCTGGCCACATGATCCGGAAGTTGTATGCCGGCTCCCTTGGCCAGTAAAGCGAGATGAGCGCCGCAACCCCAGAGTCGTTCGCAACTGGACTTAACTTTCAGGAGTCCTTTACCTCCCCCCCCCCGGGGGGGATGAAGTAATACAGGCACGAGCAAACAAATCCTCTTTAACAGCCCTCATATGGGAGTGCACAGTTTTCTTAAGTCAAGTTGTGCAAGGGCCAAACACTTCCTATTTGTATTCATCTGAGTGCAGTCGCTATAAACAAAACTCCCAGCTCTTACCAAAATGAACCCGGTACTTTGCACAGAACTAGCATTGTGATGTATTATTTAGAGTTCATTAATATAAAGTACACTGGAGCTGACACTGGCGACTTCTGTAAGAGGTAATGAGCTTGTAATAAGAATAATGACTAGTCCCATTAGCCTCTTCTTTCTCCCTACTATTTCTATTGTCAACATGGAATCGCATGCTGAGCATGAACTTAACTCTGGCCATGTATGGGAAGATGCAGCCATTCCTGCGCATCGCTAGTCACGCCTAAGTCCAACTTGTAGATGTTGAACTGCAGTGAGGATTGCAGTCCACAGTAACCAGTGAGAGCAAGATTTGCAGAAGCTCCCCCTTCTTACCTTCCAGCAGAACACCATTTAGTTTCTTCCTTTGTTCATATATAGAGCAATGGCTTTTCTAGCATTAGAGCAACAGTCTGTAATCTGTTTGTAATCTGCAAAAATATCCTAGGCTGGTTGTCCATTGCTACCACTAAAAGGGAATTTACACGTGTGAGTAGATTTCTCCAGAGTGCTTCTGTGCATTTGAATCCGCATCTCATTGAAAGCAATGCCATGCACCAAGACAAACTCCACAGCTATATGCATGATCCCATGTGCATCGGAATGTGCACCTGATTTTTGCTTGTGGTTCTTAATACAGAAGCTTGCTTATGTAGGAGGAGCGCCTCTCTTCTGTTGGATTAGGACATCTCTGTGAGCTTTTTTCTCCTCCCACTTATAGTCTTCCTCTTTTGTTTCTCCTTTCTGAAACAAACTTAAAATGCTTGTGTGCCAGTGGTTCAACACACTCCAGGGCCATGTCCACACCATACCATACAATTTAAGAACACTTTAAACAGTCATAGCTTCTTCCCCCAAGGAATTCTGGGAGCTGTAGTCTGTTGAGCTATCAGGAGAGTCTGGTGCCTCTTGGAGAGCTATTAATTCTTGGAGTTCCCTGAGCTCTCAGTACCCTTAACAAACTACACTTCCTAGAATTCTTTGGGAGGAACCATGACTTTTTAAAGGGTATCATAGACCTTTAAAGGTGTATAGTGTGAATGTGGCCTAGGTGACACTTCCTGCCTGTAGGTCACAACATACCAGCTGAAGATAAATGCATTAGTGCACCTGAGTACTTATTCAACACAATGTAATTTAGATCCACTATGTAGACTCAAGGTATGTTTTTACAATATGCTTCTACCCGATCATGCACATTCAGTAAGTGACATGCAAATCTAGGCATGTTCTTTCTGTAGTTATTTAACATGTGGACACTGGCTGAAACTATATAAAAAAAGCAACCCACACAACTCTGAACTTGGGAATACAGTTAGATTAATTCAGATTTATAGCCACAGGAGTGAGGTTTTATTTTGAATAAGAATTCTGACTATGAAAGGAGGCTGTCTGGATTTATAGCACAGCAGGTCAATATTTTTTCATTTGTCTAAAGTGCATTGATAACAATGAAAACAAATGTTTATGAAATTATTTCGCTGTTAGCTGCAGGAGTTCAGACGACTGCATTTGTATTGCTGTAATATTTAATATTAATCAATAGAGCAAAAGTGATGTGGTTTGAATAAGCCAGGGAGTATAATGAAAGCTTTTACTTATTCAATGACATAAAGAGCCTAAAAGTAATTCAGTGCAATGTAATTTTCATTGCATTGGACTGTGACGTAGTCTAAAAATAATGCATTCTAAGCAATTCATTTTCTATTTCCCAGACAGGTTTTAGCCATTAACAGCAATGAATCAGATGTCCCCTTGTTTTAGGCAGTGGAGAGTGATCAAACCCTTTGATACACAAGCATCAAACGTGTATGTAGTACTTTATTCTGCTTGTGGGATTTCTTTATGCTTCCACACGCTATAAATGTTCCTACGTTTATAGCGTGTGGAAGCATAAAGAAGTCCCACGAGCAGAATAAAGTACTACATACACATTTTGATGCTCACACATCAAAGAGTTAGATCACTGTCTGCTGTTGAAGGCGGGGCATGTGATTCATTGTTGCTGGTGGTTAAAACCTGTATGGAGAACAGAAAATGAATTGCTTACAACGCATTGTTTCTGGGAATACGTCACAGTCAAGTGCAATGAAAATCACATTCCTCTGAATTACTCTTAGCTCCCTTATGTCATTAAATAAGTAAGAGCTTTGGTCACATGGCCATCCTGGCTGTATGACAACAATGGCATATTATGGAATCCCTGAAATAGCTGCTGGAGATTAGCTTATTATACTTCCCCAGTGTAATTATAGAGTGCCAGACTAGACCACAGTTCGAATCCTCACTCGGCCACCAAGCTCAGAAGGTTGCCTTGGGCCACGCGAAAGTCTCTCAGCCTAACCTACCTGGCAGGGTGGTGGTGGTTGTGAGAAAAAAAATATGGGGAGGAGGAGAGCCATGTAAAGGTGGAATAGATAAATAATAAATAAAACTGAATGCAGAGCAAGTCTTTGGAAGTAAATGGATCCTAATCACAACTTTACATGTTGTTATTAGTTATTCACAAACCATTCTTTGTCCTCCCCCCCAAAAAAGTAGGGTGACAGACAAAATGTGAAACCACACAACAGTGATAATAATAATAATAATAATAATAATAATAATAATAATAATAATAGGTAAAGGGGCCCCTGACCATCAGGTCCAGTCGTGTCCGACTCTGGGGTTGCGGCGCTCATCTCGCTCTATAGGCCGAGGGAGCCGGCGTTTGTCCGCAGACAGCTTCCGGGTCATGTGGCCAGCATGACAAAGCTGCTTCTGGCGAACCAGAGCAGCACACGGAAACGCCGTTTACCTTCCCGCCGGAGCGGTCCCTATTTATCTACTTGCACTTTTGATGTGCTTTCGAACTGCTAGGTGGGCAGGAGCTGGGACCGAACAACAGGAGCTCACCCCGTTGCAGGGATTCGAACCGCCGACCTTCTGATCAGCAAGCCCTAGGCTCAGTGGTTTAACCACAGCACCACCTGGGTCCCTAATAATAATAATAAAACCTTACAAAAAAACCCACACAGTAAAGACATAAATATGCAGAAGAGCTCAGTAGCTTCCTTAATAGCTCAGTTGGTAGAGCATGAGACTCTTGATCCCAGGGTCATGGGTTCGAGCCCAACGTTGGGCAAAAGATTTCTGCATTGCAGGGGGTTAAACTAGATGACTCTCGTGGTCCCTTCCAACTCTACAGTTCAATGATGATATGATTCATGATCCAACTTCCTTTGCCCATCAGTCTCGTTTCCCCCCCCCTGCCTTCATGGTTTATTTCCAAACTCCTTGCTAGAGTTTACCAGTATGCATGGAAGTTGTCTACAAGCCCAAAGTATCAACCCACAAAGGGGCAGTGGGGTGTGGTTCTGCATGATTGACTTCACTGGCTCTGACCAACCAGAATTCACTTGAGGCGGGTGCTTCTGCCACACCTCTGCACTGATTGGGTTATTCAAGCTGCAATACTATACCATATATTTAATGTACTTTACTTCCCCCTCCAAATCCTGTGAACTGTAGTTTGTTAAGGATGCTGAGAATTGTAGCTCTGTGTGAGATAAACTACAATTCCCAGGATTCTTGGGGGGTGGGAAGTCATGTGATTTAAATGCATGGTGTGGGGGCAGCTTCTCTGGGGGTTTCCTGTCCCCAGAGAAAGCACTACAGTTATACCTCGGTTTAAGTACACTTCGGTTTGAGTACTTACAGTTTAAGTCAGGCATCCCCAAACTTCGGCCCTCCAGATGTTTTGGACTACAATTCCCATCATCTCTGACCACTGGTCCTGCTAGCTAGGGATCATGGGAGTTGTAGGCCAAAACATCTGGAGGGCCACAGTTTGGGGATGCCTGGTTTAAGTACTCCGCGGACCCATCTGGAACGGATTAATCCACTTTCCATTACTTTCAATGGGAAAGTTCGCTTCAGGTTAAGTACGCTTCAGGTTAAGTACAGACTTCCGGAATCATGACTCAGACAGAAACAGTGTGTGGACTTCTTTGAAGGCAGGGAGCTAATTTTGACTTTTACACACATTGAAAACCAATTTTTTGGCATGTAGAATAACGTACCTTTGAAATAGAGTGTTCCTTTAATTCAGAAAAAGTGCAACTTGGTCTACATGCCTATGCATGCTTACTTGGGAATAAGTTCCATGGGATTTACTTCTGAGTAATCTTTCAGAAAAATGTGGCGCCTATGGAGCTATTCAATCAAGGTAACATTGCAAAGAATCAGTTATAGCAAAGCACCAACAGGTGTCTGTGAGTGTGTGTGTGTTTGTGCCATGCTGGCTTTCAAGACCAAAGCCCTCCCCCAGCAGCATGCATGTACAGTTTTGAATATAGATAAATATCAAACTCATTAAGAGTATACAATCAAGAACCCTTATGCAATCAACAAACATGTTGGAAGGTGTTTGCAAGAAGCAGAGGCTCGTTCTCCAGCTACCTTTGTTCACATGTGCTGGGCTCTGTTGCTGTTCAGGCTCTGGTCCTGCAGAGATCGCCACTCTACCTTCTGAAAATACAGATGGATGGACGCTCCCATTGGGAGTATCCTCACTGGTGGAAGCAGCTCAAAGCCCCAATATGGGGTGTTGCAGAGGTGGAGCAGCACGCAGGCATCCTAAATGGGCCCAGTGAGCTGCAAGTCGTGGTGTTTGTGGGATACAGGCCCGTTTGCATTTCCAGCTCTGGAGCTGAAGTAGCAGAGCAGCCTGATTTTCATGGCTTGGCGTGAGTGATGAGGCTGTGGAAGCAGAGGTGGAGCCCAGTTGGGGTTTGCTTTGTGCCCGAAGGCAGCAGTCTAAAACCACTCCATAGCCCAGCACAGCAAGTCCAATAAAACAATTTGAAACCATTTAAAACTGAGAGGACAACAGTATAAACAATAAAGGAGCTGGCACAGTGCCCTTTTATGAAAAGCAGAGCAAGGCAAAATGGTTTTCAAGGCTCATCTAAACGTTGGTAAGGAAGGGGCTGAATGTGCATTTCCTCAGAGGGGGGTTTCACAAGCTAACATATCCTCTGCCATGTTGAAGGCAGAAACCAAGACTCAATTCTCTGTGATGCCATCTTCCAGTTTTTTCCTCTTGAGAGCACTGTGTGGTGCATAGCTGCCAAGTCTCCCATTTTTCGCAGGAAACCCCCATATTTTGTTACCGTTTCCCACTGTTATCCTGAATTGATTATATCCTGTAAATATCCTGTAAAGCTCCTGCCGGCCGCCATGTCTGGGCTCCCGGCTGTCTGCGCATGTCTGGACATGCGCAGAAGCGATTTCTGGTGCCCAGACATGCAGACACAGGCAGCCCGGCACCGGAGGTCGCTTCTACGCATGTCTGGACGTTTGTAGAAGTGACTTCCGGTGCCACTTTGCCCATGTCTGGGCACTGGAAATCAGGCAGCGCTGGCACCGGAAGTCACTCCGACACATGTCTGGACATGCGTAGAAGCGACTTCCGGTGCCACGCTGCTGCTGATCCCAGATTTTTCAATCTGGGAGTTGGAGGATATGGTGTGGTGTAGTGGTTAAGAGCAGTGGACTCATAATCTGGTGAACTGGGTTCAATTCCCTGCTCCTCCACATGCAGCTGCTGGGTGACCTTGGGCTAGTCACACTTCTCCGAAGTCTCTCAGCCTCCCTCACCTCACAGAGTGTTTGTTGTGGGGGAGGAAGGGAAAGGAGATTGTTAGCCGCTTTGAGACTCCTTAGGGTAGTGATATCAAATCCAAACTCTTCTTCTTCTTCTTCTTCTTCTTCTTCTTCTTCTTCTTCTTCTTCTTCTTCTTCTTCTTCTTCTTCTTCTTCTTCTTCTTCTTCTTCTTCTTCTTCTTCTTCTTCTGTCATTTTGGACGCTTGTTCTTGCACAATTTGGCTCCACAATTCACCCCAAAGTGTTTTTGGCCCCCAAATGCATGTTTTGGGGTGATGCACAAGATCATGCCCCCCCAAAAGCAGCGTGAAATCGTGCGAGATTACAATGCCCAAAATCGTGCGAGATCACAATGTTCAAAATGGCTGCCATGGTCTCGTAAGAAAAAACAACGAGATGTCTCAGTTTTTCTGGGACTGTTGACGGGTATGCAAGTATGGGGCCATCACTGAGATGGTTTTGTGTAAAATGCCTACCAGTCTCATTGATCATGATGAAGGGCCTACAAACAAGGGCCTCTGAGGCTGATATTAAAGCATAATATTCATAGGGGTGTAGGAGGTCCTTCAAATATATTGCTGGTTTTTACACTCCTCATGCCAATACAGGGCCCTACACCTGGTCCCTAACATCCATACAGAAAATGGGGGTGCTTGAAGGAATAGGGGAGATCACAAAGTCACAGTGTTCTAGAAAAATAACCTGCTTCCTCCAAGTTCCTCTGTCTAGTCACTTCTAAGTTCATTCACTGAAAAAATAGTATGAGAGCTTTCATTTGCCCAGTATGTCCAACCCATCATATTTTGCTGCTTGGGGCATACTTGCATACCCGTCAACAGTCCCAGAAAAACCAGTACATCCCATTGTTTTTCTTGCGAGTGCATGGCAGCCATTTTGGGCATTGTGATCTTGTGTGATTTCATGCTGCTTTTTTGGGGGGGCATGATCTTGTGCCTCACCCCAAAACATGCATCATCATCATCATCATCATCTATACTCTTGCATCTTTAATTTCAGATTTTGACATTTAAATATGAGGTGCATTAAATGATGTGTATAGATAGATCTACTTTTGCCATTCTTCAAGAGCTGCGTTAAAATTCTGAAACAGGCATATGCCCTGTTGATAATGGGAACCAATGACTCAACATATGCAATAATCTAATACCCGGGAATTACTGTTAACTGTAGATACTGTTTTTCTTGGAATGTTTTCTACCTGGAGACACTATCCAATAAATGTAAAGCTGTTTTGAGGTTAAGGGTGACTCATAATCAGCGGGGCCAAATTCTGCTTTCTGAGTTACACAACTATAAATCTAGATGGATATATATTTAAGCCACTGAAGCTACTTTAGACTTACTTATATGGAACTAAGAGCAGAGAGTGTCCTAGTCGCTTGTCTCGAGGAACCTGAATAGAACAGAATCTGTACAGATTTATACCTTGAGATGTGCCAAGAAGGCCAATTTGATGGTATCTGGTGTCCTGTAAATCTTGGACTCACAGAGGCTTAACCTAAGTCGAATAATAGGAGGGAGAATGGTGCTATCATTAAAAATAAAATAAAAAAATAAAAAGGCCTTGTGCTTCACACAAGCCTGATATTTCTAATAGGTACACTCTCTCGTTCACACTGCTTCTATATGTTTCATTTTCAAGTCTTTATTTTGGTATCACAGTGAGATATTTTTACCGTGAACACAGGAGATTTCAGCCTGAGTCATTTTCACAGGCTTTGAAATGCTCATCCGTTTATAATTCTCCTGTTAGGTCTATGCCCTATTAAGTTTAAGTTGGTGGGATATTAGAAACCCAAACAGGATTCACTGAGAGGTGGTAGCGTGGGAAAAAGTCATGTGGGTGCTTAAACTGTGGGGCCGGGGCATGGAATCACATTGTTTTGGTAATGAGTCAAATCACATTTTGGTTGCCGTTGGAAAGGGTGTTTGGCTCACACTTTAGGTTTACACCCTGGGTTTGGTTATCAACTGGGCTTTGGCTCTGAAATTTGGGGGTCATTCTTAGATTCCTAAGAAGTACAAAAAGGGCTGCTTACCCAATCTTGAGCTGGGCGGTGGTTGTGGCCTAATTGCAGGAAGCCCCAATCCCTGGACAGTTAGCCAGCAGTTGGGGGATTCCCCTGGCTGGTCACTCTGCATCTTGCGGATAACCCATTAATCTTAGGCTTGACCCTGTCACGCCTCAGCCCTCCACCAGGAGGCTGAGAAGCATATACACCCAATGCCGAAATCCAAATCTTACCTACACCTGGAATCAATAAAGTTCTGGCTGGAGTGTTGTATTGTCCAGTTTTGTTCACCTTCCTTAGTTGAGACCTTGCGCCCTGGGGAGGGGTTGCTGCAAGTGGGTCTGCAGTTGCTTCCATGCAGTGCCTTATCACACCACTGCTGTAATGCTAGAACAGTGATGGGCAACCTTTTGAGCTCGGTGTGTCAAAATTCGCCAAAAAACCGAGCATAACTTGGGTGGTGTGTCACTTCGAGAAAAAAAAAGATATTTAAGTTTAGTTTAAATAACAAAAATGTATAATTGTAATATATAACTGAATTTAATAAACCAAAAACTAATTATTTAACCAAACCAAACCAAAAACCCCTTATTTATCACAAAGTACCCAGAGTTGTTGAGCTTTTCGGGGGGAGCTGCTAACCAAAGTTTTGGAGGTTTTTTTGGGGGGGGTGCAAAAGTTTCTTTGCTCTTTTGGGGGGGTGCCCCAAAGCTGCTGCGCTTTTGGGGGGGGGGAGAGAACAGAAATAAATGACAAATAATACCTTTGCTGGAACTAACACACAGCACCGACACAGTCTGCCGAAGCGCCAAAAACCCCAGCACAGAACGGATTAAAAAATGTACACTGTTACACCCAATCATAGTCTGCCAAAGCACCAGAAAAAACAGCACAGAAAGGGTTAAAAAACCAATCTCTGGCTACCAGCAACCCGATGGGAGCGTGCCAGCAGTGAGGGCTCTGCGTGTCACGTCTGACACGTCTGTCATAGGTTCGCCATCACTGTGCTAGAACATGAGAAGTGATGGAGCAGACCCTCCAAATGTCTCTCTTTTCCAGGGACAGTCCCAGATTTACAGAAGCCTTTCCGGTTTCTGATTTGATTCCAGAATATCCTGCCTTTCCTTAGGATGTCCCTCTTTCCATCAGAGAAATATTGGCGGGCATGGACGAAACAAAATAAAAAAATTCCTTCCAGCAGCACCTTAAAGACCAACTAAGTTTTTTATTTTGGTTTGAGCTTTCGTGTGCATGCACACTTCTTCAGATACCTGAGCCATCTGAAGACAGCTCAGTGTAGGGAAGCTTTTTATGTTTAATGTTTTATAATGTTTTTATATATATTGGAAGCTGCCCATATATTGCTGGGGCAGCCCAGTCAAATGAGCCGGGTACAAATAGTAAAGAAGCTGCTGCTGCTATGGAATAGGATCTCCCTATTTTCATCAGAGAAATATTGGAGGGTATGGGATAGCAGGATTTCTTCATATTTCTGTGCTGGTCGCCCACAGGAAACAGTACTTCAATCCTATTAAGGCAATGAAAGAACACAACCTTAAGTTCTCCGTCTTTAAAGTGAGGAGAGTGACATCTCTCAAAGAACTATAGATCGCCTATAGAGGTAACATAATGAGTTGCGTGTGGAGACCCTTTAACCAGGCCTAGAAATAAATTCAGACAGGACTTGTGTTTTTGGTTTGGTTTTTGGCAGAATTTAGGCCACAACTTTTATCAAGTGAGTGGATGCATAGGCTCTGGTTTGACTAGCTACCTGCAGCCCTGCAGGCAGCGCTGACTCTAGGCACCAACCATAAGTCAGCCTTGGGTGAACACCTGGGACAGAAGCAGGCAGGGGTGCTGTACACGCCTCCACCCAGATGAGCCCTGAACTTAGGCTTCAGGGCACAACCCTGCACAGGGAAGACCAACCAGGAGTCCTTGGATTCCTTCTTAAAGGAATACCCACACATAGGGATGGCTAGGCATCCTGCCACCCCTATCAACAAGAACCAGAGCCTATCCACAACCTTACAAGTCATGATGGTTTGCTACGCGGCAGGCGAAACCCAAATGGCACCAGCTAATCAGCCAAGTGGGGAAAATTCCTGCCGTGCCCCTGTCCCAACGACAGGCGACACACGACGGCATAGCAAGGTCAAGCACAAGCCCTAAATATAGGGAGAGGTGGGTGGGTGTTCCGATGCAAAGAGCCCGAAAGAGGAAGCTCAGGGGACGTGCATCTGGATATATAGTGGTCCCTTGAGCTGCTTTGACTGGCGTCCTGCTAGCCCAATTGCTCCCTGGTTCGAGGGACCACCAATAGGGTGTTGTGGCTGCTCCAATGATCCCACCCACAACAACAAGGCCTGATTGCCAGGTCCCACCGCAACACGTGCCCTCTGTTTAGGGAGGACCTGATTAGCCATATACAAGATGGCTTCCATTTTCCTTCAACCATGTTGCATTTCCGTCCACATGGGAAGCCGCAATACCCTTCCCGAATCCTTGAGGCAGACATAAAGATGAGCCTACTGGATCAAGCCAGGGGCTCAGTCTGTCCAGCATCATGTTCTCACAGTGGCCAGCAAAGATGTCAGGTGGGACCTGTGATTTGCAGAAAATGGCATCTGGAGGCTTAATGCCTCTGACAGGGGAGATGGAACAAATAGCCGGTGGCTGTTGAAAGCCTTTATCCTCACCGAATTTCTCCAACCCACTTATACTACAAATACAATTTCATATGATATACAGTTAATTCTTTACAGCCACCCAAAAGTAGCTTTTAGTTTTCAGCTGTGAACATAAAAACCCAAACCTGATGGAAGATTTAGCTTTTATGGTGCTTGATCCTCTAATCTGCCATGCAGGACAAGATACGGACAGGATCAAATACTGTTTTTATGGCAGTTACAGGTAGGTAGCCGTGTTGGTCTGAGTCAAAGCAAAATAAAAAAATTCCTTCAGTAGCACCTTAAAGACCAACTAAGTTTTTATTTTGGTATGAGCTTTAGAAGAAGTGTGCATGCACACGAAAGCTCATACCAAAATAAAAACTTAGTTGGTCTTTAAGGTGCTACTGAAGGAATTTTTTTATTTTGTTTTTATGGCAGTGTTGAAAGTCTTGGAGTTACGCCATTTCTACAAATTTCCTAGCAGGAATGTTGAATGAGCGAAATAGCTTGGTCAGTGAAGCAACACTGGTGAAATTCATTTCTTCTTTTTTCCCCCCTTTTGTCAATTTTTATTTATTTATTTATTTATTACATTCATACCTCCCGCCTTCCCTTCAAGGAGCTCAAGGTGGAATACATAATTCTCCTCAACCCTACTTTATCCTCACAGCAACCCTGTGAGGTAGGTCAGGCTGAGATTGAGTGACTAGCCCAAGGCTTCCCAGTGACTTCTGCGGCTGGGTGGAGGTTTGAACTTTGTGGTCTTCTAGGTCCTCATCCTATACTCTTAACTATTATGCCACACTGGCTCTGTAATCCACGCTAATAATAAATATCACATCACTGATCATATATCACTTCTCATTAAAATAATACTAAGGGCGTGGGACACGGGTGGCGCTGTGGTCTAAACCACAGAGCCTAGGGCTTGCTGATCAGAAGGTCGGCGGTTCGAATCCCCGCGACGGGGTGAGCTCCCGTTGCTTGGTCCCAGCTCCTGCCCACCTAGCAGTTCGAAAGCACATTAAAGTGGAAGTAGATAAATAGGGACCACCCTGGCGGGAAGGTAAACGGCAGACAGAAGTACTGTTCGTGGGGGACAGGAAGCGGGCAGGTGTGGAGGATTCCCTGGTTCTGAATGGGGTAACTGTGCCCCTGAAGGACCAGGTGCGCAGCCTGGGAGTCATTTTGGATTCACAGCTGTCCATGGAGGCGCAGGTCAATTCTGTGTCCAGGGCAGCTTATCTATCAGCTCCATCTGGTACGCAGGCTGAGACCCTACCTGCCTGCAGACTGTCTAGCCAGAGTGGTGCATGCTCTAGTTATCTCCCGCTTGGACTACTGCAATGCGCTCTACATGGGGCTACCTTTAAAGGTGACTCGGAAACTACAACTAATCCAGAATGCGGCAGCTAGACTGGTGACTAGGAGCGGCCGCCGAGACCACATAACACCGGTCTTGAAAGATCTACATTGGATCCCAGTACGTTTCCGAGCAAAATTCAAAGTGTTGGTGTTGACCTTTAAAGCCCTAAATGGCCTTGGTCCAGTATACCTGAAGGAGTGTCTCCACCTCCATCATTCTGCCTGGACACTGAGGTCCAGCACCGAGGGCCTTCTGGCGGTTCCCTCATTGCGAGAAGCCAAGTTGCAGGGAACCAGGCAGAGGGCCTTCTCGGTAGTGGGGCCCACCCTTTGGAACGCCCTCCCATCAGATGTCAAAGAGAAAAACAGCCACCAGATTTTTAGAAGACATCTGAAGGCAGCCCTGTTTAGAGAGGCTTTTAATCTTTAATTGATTATTTTATTCTTCTGTTGTAAGCCGCCCAGAGTGGCTGGGGAAACCCAGCCAGATGGGCGGGCTATAAATAATAAATTATTATAATTATTATAATTATTATTACTGTCGCTTCAGACCCTGTTGGGTTGAGCTTCTGCTATTGCTTCAGCTCTGCTAATGTAATTGCTGCCTTGCTCTCTCAGGGTTAATCATGGAGTCATAGAATTGTAGTGTCAGACATCGTAGGACAGTGCTAAAAAGAGACTTATGAATGAGTTGTGCATCTTTCCACAATAATGGTTAGCATCTGAAGTGGCAGATTTCCCTTCATTCCCCTCTGAGACACAAGAGCTAAAAGTGCATCTGCGCTTGAAATTCTTCCCGCAGAGGAGATGTTTGTGTCACGCCTTCAGTTGTCTCCTGAAACTAATGTTTCCAAGTAATGGAATGTTTGTATATTGACAAAGAGCAGCGAGTGAATATCTCCGGAGGAAATGAAGGGTAAAACCTCAGCAATAAACTCTGCTCCAGACAATGATCATAGTGTAATAGCAAAATTAATATAGCTGAACTAAGCAGTTTTCTATATTCCCCCCCCCCGATATTTCAGGAGTGTCTCCATCTCAGGACGTCATCCAAGGATGTGAACTGCTGATCTGCTCCCAGCATCGGATGCATTTACCCTAATGACAGTCTGCCATCACTGAAAATACTCCATAAGCAAAAGTAACACATGGAAAAGTTAATCCCAATGGATTCTTTTTGTGAAAGGCTTCTTGAGGACTTCTGTTGAGAAGCAACCACCACCCTACTGTCCTCCTTTTCTACCTACTGCATGGTCCTATCTTCTGATTCATTGGGCACTGATGGTAGCCTTCAGAAGGGGCTGTTTCAAATCGTCCACCTTCACCTCTAGCCAGAGAAGAACCTGGGTCTTGGATTGCAACAACACCTTCCGGAAAAATGGTATACGAGGACAAGCATCTAGTCTCCGGCCACTGTTTCTTCCTACTCGCAGCCAAATTCTGTTGGATGCTGCCGATGATGCGAGGAACTCATGGCCAGGAATATGCCCACTCCATCCGACTCGATGGAGATGTCATTTTGGGGGGACTCTTCCCTGTCCACGCAAAGGGGGAAAGAGGAGTACCTTGTGGGGAGCTCAAGAAGGAAAAGGGAATCCACCGGCTCGAGGCAATGCTATATGCAATCGATCAGATCAACAAGGACCCTGACCTCCTTGCCAATGTCACTTTAGGTGTCCGGATACTCGACACCTGCTCCAGGGACACCTACGCTTTGGAGCAGTCTTTAACATTTGTGCAAGCCTTGATAGAGAAAGACGGGTCCGACGTGAAGTGTGCTAATGGGGACCCACCTATTTTCACGAAGCCAGACAAGATAACCGGGGTTATAGGTGCTGCTGCAAGTTCAGTGTCCATTATGGTGGCTAACATTTTAAGACTTTTTAAGGTAGGTGTGCTTTTAACTCTTCATCTAATGTGCGGAATGTAATGTAATGAACGCAATGAAATGTAATGAACGCAAGTAAGAAGCAATCCAGCTGTGGTTTGGGGTATCTCAGCAAGAACATTTCCCCAATATAATACAAACCATAGTTCAAATAGTAGGGGAAATTAATTTGTACCCCCCTATTCATATATGTGGTATGTGTTGGAAAATATTTCATATCTTGTGTGTGTAAAAAATGAAGATTGTTGTAGACTGTATATTATTATCAACAAGTGCCATATAGAAATGTACATAGTACTTCACAGGACATGCTAATGTCCCTGCCTTGAGAAACTTACAGTCAAATATCTTCTCCCTTTGGGGAGATGATGGAGAAGAGTGATGGGAGTTGAATGACAGTGCAGGCTTGTAGACTTGGGTTGGGGATGAATAGACTTCACTACGTTTATTACTATTACCAAAGTTAAAATAAGGTAAAAAGGTAAAGGTAAAGGTAAAAAGGTAAAGGCGACTATGGGGTTGCAGCGCTCATCTCTTTCAGGACAAGGGAGCCGGCGTTTGTCCACAGACAGCTTTCCGGGTCATGTGGCCAGCATGACTAAACCGCTTCTGGTGCAACGGGACACCATGACAGAAGCCAGAGCGCACGGAAACGGCTTTTACCTTCCGCTATTTATCTACTTGCACTGGTGTGCTTTCAAACTGCTAGGTTGGCAGGAGCTGGGACAGAGCAACGGGAGCTCACTCCATCGCAGGGATTCAAACTGCCGACCTTCCGATCGACAGGCCCAAGAGGCTCTGTAGTTTAAGATCACATTACAAGTCATATGTGGAGTTTTTGCTTAGACATGAGTGTGTGAATATGTTGTAATATTATTTCGAAACCTTTGAAGAAGACATCCATTCAAACAACTTTAAGAGTGGCCTAGATGAGATAATAACAAAATACAACAACATGGGGTAAGAAATAAAATCCTGTTAGAGACTGATAAATCTAAATAGCTTTGGCATTAAAAAAATTGGCTAAATAACTAAAACAAAGATGGTGCCAGGGAAAGCTTCCTGGGGAGGGAGTTCCAAACCAAAGATGGGATGTCACAACTGAAACAGCTCTCTCTCTGGTCACCACCCACCTTGTTCCTGATGGCATGCAGATTTGCAGACAGGCCTAAGAGGATTACCTGATTACTCAGACCGATTTGTGTGGGAGGAAAAGCAATCATTTAGACCCCTAGCTATTTTTGCTTTAAAGCAGGGGTGGGGAACCTTAGGTTTGGGGGGCCAAATGTGGCCATTTGCACTTCTCTGTCTGGCCTTTAGGACTCTCCACAGAGCACGGTGGTGCTGTGGGTTAAACCACAGAGCCTAGGGCTTGCCGATCAGAAGATCAGAAGGCGCTTCGAATCCCCGCGACGGGGTGAGCTCCCGTTGTTTGGTCCCAGCTCCTGCCCACCTAGCAGTTCAAAAGCATGTCAAAGTGCAAGTAGATAATTAGGTACCACTCTGGCGGGAAGGTAAACGGTGTTTCCGTGTGCTGTTCTGGCTCGCCAGAAGCGGCTTAGTCATACTGGCCACATGACCCAGAAGCTGTACACTGACTCCCTCGGCCAATGAAGCAAGATGAGTGCTGCAACCCCAGAGTCGGTCACGACTGGACCTAATGGTCAGGGGTCCCTTTACCTTTACCTTTACCAGAGCACACACCTTCCTCAGCCTGGCTAGAGTGTGTCTTGAACTCTTGTTTGTCTGGATGGGGGATAGAGAGGTTCACATGAATGTGTGAATATAGAAACCAGTCTATATACAAAGATAAAAGTTACATTCATCTCTCTAGCCATTTTTACCTCTGTCTCTGCACTCCACTGTTATGTGGCCCCTGGAAGGTGGTCCAGAAGAGAATTTGGCCCTCGGTCTGGAAAAAAAAGAGTTTCTTATTCCTCACTTAAAGGTTAAGGACAGTCCTCTGAATTGTGCTTGGATTGGAGGATCCAGAATGGGATCATTGCGCAGAACAGAAGCCATTGTGTGCTTAACAATTGCTAGCACAGACTTTTGTGTTGCAGAACTTTGGTTATGTACTTGTGAACTTAATGGATCATTTAATTGAGGTAGATGCAACTATCGATACTTAAGTGTATTCACTGTTGTGGCTCAGGCTATTTCTGTATTTAATTGTACATTCTTCTAGACTACCTCTGTCTGACAACACAATTACAGGACAATCAGATGCAAGTCTTACACACAAATCTGCTTGTAAGAGGACCAGGGAGGATCGTTTAAATGGGCAAATATGCCTCGAATGCTGGAAATATTGATCTGTATGTCTAACCAAATTAAATATAATGAAGTGTCATTACTTCTCTGAGAAACTTAGCCTCTTCCTTAATTTCCGCAAGGTTATAATTTTTCCCAGACGAGTCCCAGCAGATTGCTTCAGAACAACAATTGTGTTGACGTGTAATTGATTACCTTCATCATATACTTTATTATGTCCTAGAGCACAAACAGTGGAAAGGTAAACCTGCCACTTCTAGACTCATCAAGCACAGTGGACAGATGACAGAGTCCTAATCAATAAACTCAGTTGGAACTGATTAGGCAGCTAGCATTTAATTTTAAATCCTGCAGGATGGTAAATAGATAATGGTGCATTAGATGGTTTTAGTACATACCATGGATACTGTCTGTTATAGATACTTATCTGGAGTGACACTTATTATCCCGGTTCTCTTCTCATCTTCTGTTGGGAATGATCATGCTTATAACAAGTGCCACACACAAACACAGATGTGTGAACCGCTTCCATTTGCAAAGCACTGTATCTGAGCCGAGTGTTGTGAAAGTTCTATCCTTTTCATTCACACATGAAAATGTCGGACAACCAGAGTTAGCATTTGGCTAGCAGTGATCAGAGGTGCCAGCAGTTCAGCCACAAGATTCAAACAAGAGATGGGGGAGAGTGTTGGGTGCTTCCTTGAGTTGCCAAGGTTCCTTAAGCTCTCCTTTTGGAGGATGGTGCAGTTGTCTCATGGAGCCTCCACATTGGCGGTCAACATGGCTCTAAGCATTTAGGGATGGTCAAGCTATAGAGAGGGACCCAGGTGGCGCTGTGGTTAAACCACTGAGCCTAGGGCTTGCTGATCAGAAGGTCGGTGGTTCGAATCCCTGTGACGGGGTGAGCTCCCGTTGCTTGGTCCTAGCTCCTGCCAACCTAGCAGTTCGAAAGCACCTCAAAATGCAAGTAGATAAATAGGAACCGCTACAGCGGGAAGGTAAACGGCGTTTCCATGCGCTGCTCTGGTTTGCCAGAAGCGGCTTAGTCATGCTGGCCCCATGACCTGGAAGCTATACGCCGGCTTCCTCGGCCAATAATGCGAGATGAGCGCGCAACCCCAGAGTCGGTCACGACTGGACCTAATGGTCAGGGGTCCCTTTACCTTTAAGCTATAGAGGGCAAAGGAAGGACTGTCTAGGTTGCCCAAAGGAATATTTACTACATGGAGACTAGAGATGGACAAATCTGTCAGTTTCATTTTCTCATTTTTCCACACATTTTCTCCGCATTTCCACATCATTTTTGCAATTTTTGTAAGTCATAAAAATTCACCAAATTTCTTCTAAAATACACGTCTTGTACTTTGGCCCAGTGCATGTTTTTGCAAAGCAGGTTCCCTTAATTTACTGCATTGTTCTGCGCTGTCTTCACTAACACGTGCATCTTTATGCATACATTACCCAGTACTCTATGCATATTTTGTACACATCACTTGACTGGAGAACTTCATTGAAAAATTTGAAGGTCTGCTGCGTTTTTGGTTCGCCTCCTGTTTCAGGACGTGAAAATTCGGTAAATGTGCCTTTAAATGCAGACTATATCTAACACCCCTAACTGAGACACATGGTTTTGAAAGAGATGCTTCCCACCCCCCAGCCATTCCTCATGGCATTCCTTGGAGATGCAGTAACACATCTGGTGTGAATTCACTTGCCTGCAATTTTCCAGCTGTTGCCAGACATGATGAGTGAAAAGGATCAGATCAGCGAAAGCTTATAAGAAATATTGTTCATATTTGTCTCTTGCCATTGCCCACAGAGTTCTGGAAAGTGGTTTTAGAATCATAGAATTGGGAGGGACCTGAATAACGCCACCTGCTTAATGCAGGGAATCCAGAATGAGAGCACACCTAACTCGCCTCTGCTTATAGACCTCTAGCAAGAGAGAACCCATCACACCTTTAGGGCATTGGTTGTCATTGCTGAGCTGCTCTTAAAATCAAGCCATTTTTCCAAATGCTCTCTAGCTAAATCTTATAACTTAAACCCTCTTGGGCAATAGAGAATACAGCAATCCTATGAAGTAGATTGAGATGAAGGAAGTGCGACTTTCCTGGCTCGACCAGCAAACAGCATAGCTTAGTAAGGATGTGAGACACATTTCTCTCCCCTCCCAAATCCTTATGTTATAGAGTTTTTAGAATCATGGAAATCATTTTAATATTTAAATGGCTGGGAGTGTAGCATAGAATAAAAGCATCTAAGCACGCTCAAAACACTACTTTCTTTATAGCATTGGTTGTGAGCATTGGCTCGGAGGTTTGCAGGGAATTACTATTTCATACCTTAAAAATGCTGCTATAGAAATGAATGTTTGAAAATTATCTCCCTAGGTGGTAGTTTAACACACACACCCCTTAAATCTGAGTCACTAGTCTTGATTACATTCCTGTCTTTGCAGGTAACTATCATACTGCCTTCTGTACGCATCTCTTTTTTAATTGCCTGCTCCTTTTTCCTCAAGTCTTTTCTACCCTGGTTAAATAATACATAAATCAGAAGTAGCGATAGACATCTTGATCACTTAATGCAGGATCACCTAGATTACAGCTCTCCCTCATTTTTACTATTGGAGACTGATTTTAGAGACTAATCCCTGTAGAACATGCATTAGCAGCACATTGAGAACAGCAAGAAGGAGAGAAGCCTATGAATTGTCTCCGATAGAAGCAATTTGTCTTCTGAAAGCATGACAGCTACTTCCTGATTTCCATTATGCAATGAGATTGCAAATAACATTCCACTGCAGTCTTAATCAATACAGAGTCACATGGTGCCCCCCTCTGGGGAAAGCTCCTACTTACCCATTTAATTGATGTAACACAGTTGCTGGCAAAAGGAGGCGACATCTCTTTCAGGTTTTAATTATAGATCATGCAAAATAACTTTAATGAGAGTGGGGTGGGGGAGAACCCAGAACATGATATTTGAAGGGACTTGTATTTTAGGGCTTTTATAGGTGTTTGAGAGCTAATCCCTGAGAAGTACACAGTTTTTTTTTTGAATGGAGGAAATCAACGTTCTGTTCTTCACAATATTGTCATTGGCAAATCTTATCACATGAGTTCCAGCTGAAGCCCAGACTCTCTGAAATACCTGGGAATACCTGGGACAGTTTACTATCTCAGCCTCCTCTTCCTCAAGAACCACCTCATCCCTCACACTCTCCCAAAGCCATTTCCCAACATACTGTCACACTCTGCTGTGGCCAAGAATAATTCTGGCTATTGGCATACCAATAGGAGCAAGATTGATAACCAGATTCAATTGTTGCAGAAGTGTGTGAAGAAATTAGTAAAAAGAGAGCTTAGCATCACATCCAAACCCAATATCGTGTTTATTTATCCCTTACAAGCCACAATCCCTAGCCAAACACAATGCATAGCTTGGTGTTAACTTACAGTCAGGGCCAGCCCAATGCATTTTGGCACCTGAGGCAAACCACAAAATGGCGAACCCCTACCAGGGAAGAAGGGATGAGTGATGAACTATAACAGGCTTCCTCAACCTCGGCCCTCCAGATGTTTTGAGACAACAATTCCCATCATCCTTGACCACTGGTCCTGCTAGCTAGGGATCATGGGAGTTGTAGGACAAAAACATCTGGAGGGCCGAGGTTGAGGAAGTCTCATATGAAGAACAAAAGGGGAATAAACAGACCCTCCAAGTGTCCTTATTTTCCAGGGACAGTCCTGGATTTACAGAAGCCATCGTGGTTTCCGATTTGATCCCAGAATGTCCTTATTTTCCCCAGAGAAATGTTGGAAGACACCTGAAGGCAGTCCTGTATAGGGAAGGTTTTTTTAAAAAAAATGTTTCATGCTTTATTATGTTTTTATATATGTTGGAAGCCACCCAGAGTGTGGATGCAAGCAATGGCTAGCCCAGTGTTTCCCAACCTTGTGCCTCCAGATGTTTTGGGACTACAACTCCCATCATCCCTAGCTAGCAAGATCAGTGGTCAGGAATGATGGGAATTGTAGTCCGAAAACAGCTGGAGGCACAAGGTTGGGAAACACTGGGCTAGGGTCATACAGGCCCGGCTCTAGGGATAGTCTCTGTGGCGCAGGGCGCCAGGGCGGCAGGTGGGTGCTGCGCGGCAAACTGCTAGGTTGGCAGGAGCAGGGCGGGGGCGCTGGAGCGATCTCCACGCCACGGCGCCAGGGCGCCCGACCTGCTTGAGACGGCCCTGGGGTCATAAGAAAGTAAGGAGAGCCCTGCTGGTTTAGGCTAATGGCCCATCTAGTCTAACATCTTGTTCCCCCAGTGCAACCGGTTC
Source organism: Zootoca vivipara (assembly GCF_963506605.1). NCBI lineage: Eukaryota > Metazoa > Chordata > Lepidosauria > Squamata > Lacertidae > Zootoca > Zootoca vivipara. The sequence goes on from NC_083285.1 coordinate 14,421,765, forward strand.
TTGTGAAAATCCTGTAAGCAGGACCTGAACGCAATAGCACTCTCCTCACTTGTGATTTCCAGCAACTGGGTCTGTGGGGAAATGGTGTCTTTAAGATGTTTAATGATTCTGCATGCCTGCCAATTTTCTGCTGAAAAACCACCTCTGACCACCTTTCCCAAGACTTCAGATACATATTCCCTCCTCTCTACCCAACCATGGGGAGGATGAGCAGCTGAAAGCAGGAAGGGTTTTTTTTTTGCGGGGGGTGGGGAGGAACAGAGACAAATTAAACCTGCCTACTGCTGCCGCCGTGCGCTACTCTGGTTTGCCAGAAGCAGTTTAGTCATGCTGGCCACATGACCCAGAAGCTGTACGCCGGCTCCCTTGGCCAATAAAGCAAGATGAGTGCCGCAACCCCAGAGTCGTCCGCAACTGGACCTAATGGTCAGACGCAGGGCTGGTGAATCCATTTACGCGGACTAGGCCATTGCCTAGGGCACGAAAATGGAGGGGGCGCTGCCGAGCCTGCCCCGCAAAACCCCCGCGCCAGTAGTGGTGGCAAGCGCCTGCAGCCAAAGCCTTCAGCTATGGGCGCTGCCGCCGCCGCCTGCCCGCCCGCCCGCTCGCCGAGGAGCCCCCAGTGTCCCCTCCACAGGCAGGAGGAGCGGGAGCCAAAAGGAGAGCTCAGCGCCCTCCCACCCACGGAGGGGACGCTGTGAGCTCCTCAGCGGCTACAGTGAGCAAGCAGCGGCAGCGCCCGCAACTGAAGCCTTCAGCTATGGGCGCTGCTGCCGCCGCCGCCGCTCACTCGCTGCAGCCGCCGCCGCTGAGGAGCTCAAAGCGTCCCCTCCACAGGCAGGAGGGCACCGAGCTCCCCCTTGGCCCACGCACCTCCCGCCAATGGAGGGGATGCAGGGGCATCAGCGGTGTGTGTGCGCGCGTCATGATGCATGCGTCATGATGCATGCGCCTGGGGGGCGCCAGAAGGTGTTTTTGTCTAGGGCGCAAAAAGCCCTAGCACCGCTCCTGGTCAGGCGTCCCTTTACCTTTACTACTGCTTTCCCACTCCAAATCACTCTTTTCTGAAGCTGCTTTTTCTCACTTCTGCAAGAAGTGGCTGTTTGCATAACACCTGTTCACATATAGTCATTCTGTAATCCTGCTCTTACGTCTACGTTTTTATTGCTTGCTGTGTATTGCGCAGACCTTATCCACAGCTACTCATGGAACAACCTTTTAGGGGTTGAGCCTAGGGCTTGCTGATTGGAAGGTCGGTGGTTTGAATCCCCGTGATGGGGTGAGCTCTTGTTGCTCGGTCCCAGCTCCTGCCAACCTAGCAGTTTGAAAGCACATCAAAGTGCAAGTAGATAAATAGGTACTTCTCCGGTAAATGGTGTTTCCGTGCACTGCTCTGGTTTTGCCAGAAGCATGGCTTAGTCATGCTGGCCACATGACCTGGAAAAACTGTCTGTGGACAAATGTCAGCTCCCTCGGCCGTTAAAGTGAGATGAGCGCCGCAACCTCAGAGTCATTTGCGACTGGACTTAACTGCCAGGGGTCCTTTACCTTTACCTAATAACAAGGTGAAAACCTGGCATCCCTCACTCTTGATTCCTAAGACTTTCCCTGCATCTCTTGATCACACAAGTAATGCATGCTTTGCCTCTCTTTGTGAGTGTTTTTGGGAGTGTGTGTGTTGATTTATTGCATCCTGATGTAAGCTGCCTTGAGGATCACTTGATTCAAAAGTAGGTATAAGTAAATTAATGCATTGCTCCAATTGCATCATTGAGATGGGCAAAAATGTATGGGCTTCTTTGATCTTTCTCAAGTTTTCCTGAAGGCTTAGAGATACACCAATCTCACAGCTAGGCAAGAACTGTACTGTACTATCTTTGTTAAACAAGAACATAACAGCAACAGGGAACTCCCTACTCCACCCAGTAATGATTAAATCCTGTGATTAATCTATATACACAATGGAGCTTCATGGGGAACGGAGCTGCACTCTGGTTTCTTCTGAAGACGCCTTTCTTATCAGTCAGTCCTCCTACTATCCACATGAAAGAGATTGTAATCATTCCAATTAGTGCCGGGAATTGTTCATTTTGCCTCTTTCTTGTACATCCACATTGCACCTAGTATAAATTTGTCTCCAAACAGTGTGTTTACAGGATCTTGGGGAGACGGATGCTGTTGCAAAGGCTGCTAATTTAGACTTGCTAACTTGATGGCAACTCTTTGGCATCAGTAAGGAACGTCATGGCTTTTGAATCCCATTCCGTCCAATCTAGCCTGCCATTATTTTAATCAGCTGATGTGTACATTTAATTCCTCATTCAAGCTAAATGAGAGAGATGTTGCAGATATTTATTTATTTTTGTTAGGAAATGAATGCTCCATCTTGCAAAAATAGGTTTTCACCTGATACCTAAAAGATAATAAAGAAGGCACCAGGTGAAAGGTAGTTCATTGTTGGGGTGACACCACAGAGAAGGTACTGTTCTCACAAGACACCCCATGTAACCACCCAAAATGGGGACACCGAGAGCTTGGTCTGAGATGATCTTAATGTATGGTGCATGTTGATAATTCAAAATCCTTTTTGTAATCATTGAGAAAGTGTCAAGTGGCATGTCAGAGCATCTGTACAAACTGAAGTCCAGGCTGAACTGCTCAGCAATAAAGCTTCCTCTTGGTCACAACAGAATCCTGTGTATTGAGCCAAAGATGTATATCGAGCTAAATATCTCCACCCACATTACGATGTTCATTGGCCCTATTTTGAACTGAAGGCATGCTTCTTTTGATGTGAAAATGGATATGCAAGTTTTACATTGCATGTACTGGAAGCGGTATTTGGGTATTCGCGTGCTGCTGATTTTGGTATATTGCAACTGACTTTTTCTTTTTAGCAAGTAGGAACATTTGTTTTTACTTGGTTTCTTTTGTTCTTAGTGTGAGAGAGAATACTGGCTGACACCAGTCACTTCAGTGCTCGTTATTTTGGCAATGCCACATTTAAATATCACAAACAATAATCCAATCAGTGGTCTATCAGAGGTGCAGTTGTCCAAAGCTAATGGAAAGTTATCATTCTAAAGTTCTTCTGAAACCAGTGCAATAAGTTGCTTGTGATTACTTTCAACCCATGAACTTCCATGGGCCTTGACAGTGCTATTTTTCTAGAAAAAGGGGTGCTGCCGGAACTCACCATGAATGCCTTCCTTGTTCTCTTATAATGGCAATGGTGCCCACTTGAGAGGAGCTGGAACTGAGTTCCAACGAGTTGTGGCTGAGAAAAAGCCCTGGGCCTTGGATGCAATAGCTAACTCATTCCTGTGCATGAATACTCAGAAATACGTCTAGTCAGTTCCCTGTGACTTACTGCAAACAAGATACGACTAGTTTTGCAGACTAATGTTCTTTCTTTGGAGATGTGAGCACACAGCGAAGGGTTCAGGAAGCTCAATCCAACTCCCAGTGCCAAAACACTGCGGTAAATATTTTACCGCACTTGGAAGAGATAATTGATTTTCAAATTCCATGTGCATTGCTTGGATTGATTAGCATCAACATTAATTTGTGTTCATTTTCTTGAGCTGAAGGAGTGTCAACTTAACAGTGCATTAATTTGGGGTTTTGTAGACTTTTACACCCGAGGTGTCATGAACATGATTCACCCTTTCTGGTGTCTGCTAGGTGTCGGAGGGTGTTTCTGTGCTATGAGTGGGAGTGAAAAAACACATACCGGATTCTCAGGTTCAGAATCTGATTACAGCCACAGGTGAGATATGCAGAGATAGGCTAATGCTTCCTATAGTCTTCTTTTTGAGTTTGGTTTGAGCCTCTACAACAGGTCTGGGGAAACTTTGGTCCTCCAGATCTGGTCGAACTACTACTCCCATCATCCCTGGCCATTGGCCATGCTTGTTGGGGCTAATGGGAATTATTAGTATCGCAACACCTGGAGGGCCAATGGTTCCCCACACTTGTTGTACAACCTTAGCACCATATATTAATTGCACATAACATGCACAACTGTAACACACAACCTGCTCTGTAGTCACAACGTGAGTGCTAGTTTGTCTTGCCCCAGTTGCTCCTTTTTTTGTAGAGGTCCGTGGTGATATGATTCTGCTCAGCTCATGGCAGTATTGATGGAGCTTGAACGAACAGGCGGATGCAACTGATGCTTGATAACTTACCATAATGATGTGAACAGATTTTATTGTGCACTTAAACATAGGGGAAAGTTAAACATCCAGATGCGTCCCAAACTGTTATAGTGTGAAATTGTGTGAAAAATTGAAAGGATGCATGAAATTGGAAACCACACAACTTATCTTCAACTCCAGAATTAACTCTCATGGGTATCTAGTGTCATAACTGATCCTGAAGTGTTATATATTATACAGTGGTGCCTCGCAAGATGAATTTAATTCGTTCTGCGAGTCAATTCATTTTGTGAAAAATCCGTCTTGCAAATCGCGGTTTCCCATAGGAATGCATTGACATTTCTTTTTCTTTTTGCCCATAGGAATGCATTAATTAAATTTCAATGCATTCCTATGGGAAACCGCGATTCGCAAGATGAATTTTTCGCAAAACGAATTCGTCTTGCGAGTCACCATCAGATTGCAAGATGCATTCATCTTGTGAAAAATTCATCTTGCAGGGCATTCGTCTTGCGAGGTACCACTGTAGTATACTTCTTTCCCGTGAACCAGTGTATCCCATTCTTCTTAGTGGTTTTATTTTGCTTTAATTTGAAGGTTTCACTAGGAAGAGATGGAGCCAGTTAAAATCCTGCTTGAAGTGAACGTTCAAAACAACGGGACACAATGACCTCAAACTCTCATTTCATATGTCTTGTATTTTTTAAATTTAAAAAGATCAAGTTTGTAGTCCTTAGCAGCTGCAGAGCTATTCTTCAAACTTTGTGGGCAAGGCCTGCAACAATTTCAGAAACTAGAAGGATGCCTGAATATAATTTCCTATGGTTAGGGGCAGGACTTGGGCTTATCATAGCTCCTTGCTCCTCTGCAATACTAGCAAAACCAGAATATGTTATGCAAAATAGCTTATGCAAAATACGAGGGACTCTGGAAATGCACTCAGTTTGTAATGCAGGTCACAGAACTCAGCTTCCTTCGGCACAGAATTGTTATTGATTTGGTGCTGATTTTTTTTTTTAGTGCAGAATAAACTCTGCCCTGTATAAGGAGATGCACAAATGGAGAGGAGAAACTTGATTTCCTCTGGCTGAGGCCCAGTTTATGCATTAGCTATGTGGCATGCTTGCTGCAGCAAAACTTCTCCTTGGCATTTGGTTTTCTGTACATAGGAATTTGTCTTCTGTTGTGTGAGAAAGAGTGTGCAGTAACAGGAACTCAGACCCACAATTTGAAGTGCCATAGGCCAGCCATGGAGTTTCCCACCACATCTGCTCTTTGTGTGGATCAGACTGTGTGAACCAGGGAACACTTGTTAGGCACAATGGGGAATTTCATGTATGTACATGGATAGTTTATTTGAAGGCTATCAACTGCATTGGTTATTTTGCATGTGCCCCATTTTTCCAGGGACAGTCCTGGATTTACAGAAGCCGTCCTGATTTTTGATTTGGTCCTGGAATGTCCTGCTTTTCCTTAGTACATCCCTATTTTCATTGAAGAAATGTTGGAGGGTATGGAATTATGTGTCCCCCCCAAGCCAAGGAGATAAGTAACTACACAACCTTTAGAAGACATCTCAAGACAGGCCTGTATAGGGAAGCTTTTTAAATGAGTCGGAAGTTGCCCATCTTATTATAGAACAGGACGCCCCTATACACCCCTATTTTCATCGGCAAAATGTTGGCGGGTGTGCACACACCCGCCAATCAGCAGACATCACTGGATGAGTAAAAGTTACAGCATTTGGGGCTTTTTAGCTTAGTTTAGGGGAAAATTGAGTAAGGGTGTATTGATAGAGGTGTATGGAATTACGCACAGTGTGAAAAAAGTGAATAGGCATAATTTGTTCTCCCTCTCTCTTAAAGCTAGAACCCAGAGTCGTCCAATAAAGCAGAATGTTAGAAGATCTGGGCAGACAAAATATCAGCACAGAGCTATAGAATTATTTACCACAGAGTGTATCCATCTTTCTTTTAAAAGCCCATGAACCTATTCGTCTGCATTTTGGCGGGCTTAATCTACTCTAGAGGAGCTCCTGTGCCTGTAAATTTTACCAACTTTGGCCCAAAGTGGAAGAGGTTATTAGCAATTTTAGATCCCTCCATGATAGGAAATGGAGAATGCAGAATTTCATAGTATACGAAGCAGCTGGGAACCCTGTGGCAGATTAAAGCAGAGCGAGCACAGAGTGATTTGGGAACATATCATAATATTTCTTAAATGAAACCCCACCATGCAATACTGCTGTAGTCAGGACCTGTTTGCAAGTTGATCATAGGCATCTGGTTGGCTGCTAAGAGAATAGGATATAGGACCAGATGGACGTTTGGTTTAATTTGGCAGGGTTTTTCTTAATTTTTTATGACTTTAATGACGCTTCCCCTCCCCGCCCGGCCCTGCTGGGAAATGTATGTCTGGTTCCCCCTTCTAATTCTTGGAATAACCAGGGTAGCTTCCTGGCCTGGTTAATGGGCCAATATGGGAACAAAGCAAGTAATTCTCAATGGGCTGGCAGTTAGAAAGACAAAAAGCCAGAGACTCATAACCCTGGGCAGTTTCAGACTGGGAAGCAAGGCCCTCTTGGGGGTGTTAATGCGTTGAACCCCCCTCCATCGTAGGCTCAGGTTGCATATATGCACATATCATAGAAAACACAGCAGTCTATTGCACTGCACAGAGATTGGGTTGGCATGTAGCAGTATTGTGGACTTTGGGTGTTACTGGTGCTCACCTCCCAACCGTTAAATGTCCCATAGTCTCCAGTTCTGCACATTACACAGCCAACCACCAATAGCACCTCTGTTGGGTGTTACAGTTTAAGATGGAAATGCTCTGCATTACCATTTCATCTAAGTGTAATGTTCGTCTGAAGTAAACTTCTCTTTGCTGGTGCTGCAGAGAGCCACAGATGCCATACCAGGTCCCTGGCAAGCGCATTGTAACTGAAATAGCTTCTCCCCCCTCGTTGCCTTATGTGCATTCCCCACCCCCCTCCTCCTAGCCCAGCATGGCACAGTAGAAGCAAAGCAGATTTCTCTCTCTCCCCACCTCCACTGCAGAAGAGGAGCCATCAGTCAGCTGGACAAAGGTGGCAGGCAACAAAAAGTGTGGCTCTTGCTTTCAGGTCCCGGAGGGTGCCCAGTGTTATTTACCTCTTTAGCAAAGATTATGATAGCAACAGGACATGCAGCGCCTGGGGAAGTTGTCTCACGTACACGAGCATCATTTGAGCCACGAGCTTTACTCTCCTAATGACAACAAGTGCTGGTTTTGCAACACAGGCGACTCTTATTTATGCAGGGGTTCCGTTCCGGGGATAGCACATGGAAGCCAAAATTGCGTTTAGACAAAACACATTGAGGTCAATGGTGGGTGGGATCGCCAAAGTCTTCTCCCTCGGTGCCTGCCCCCTTCCCACCCACTTTTTCATTAAAAAACTCCCCCCCACCCCCCTGAGTGGGTAAAGCTGAATGCGCAAAAGTTAAATGTGCGCAAGTTGAAAGTTACCTGTAATGATAATTAACGTCAGGCCTGCACACTCCTCCTCCTCCTCCTCCTCCTCCTCCTCCTCCTCGTCTTCTTGGTGCCTTCATGCACCAACTTATGGTTCTTTAGTCCTGGTCAGCCTAAGAATTTATTATTTGAAATGGGAAACTCTGGTTTAGAGAGGGTTGCCAGGACACCCCAAAAGTTATCAAGCTTTTTAGGGAACCCCTCCCCCTCCCAAAAAAACCCAACAATTTTTTGATTGCCTTGCCTAAGATCGTGGATGCCTTTGAAATCCTGTTTCAGCCCTAGTTTAGGAAAACTTTCTAACAGTTAGGGCTGTTTCAAAGTGTGTCGGGAGGTTGTGGACTCTCCTTCCTTGGAGGTTTTAAGACAGAGGTTGGATGGTATACCTTAAACCGCACTTTGTTCCTCAGAGTTTCTGATTTTGAATGTAAAATGGAACTCCAGAGTAATTCCAGAGTAATTCCCAAGTTACTGGACAAAAGAAGGGAGTGTGTTGTTCTGATGCTTGTTCTTGAAATCCAGGATCGTTGGTCTGTACCCTGAAATGAACTGTTTGGTTGACTTGAGCAGGGATAGCCAAAAGGGTGCTGCTCTCCAGATTTTGTAGGACTAGAACTCACACCATTTTGTCCATTGGCCATGCCGGCTTGGAGTGATGGGAACTGGAGCCCAGCCACATCTGAGAGGGACCACCTTGGTAACACTGCGCATACCCTGCTTTTGACACAGAAAGAGATGGATGCTCACTCCTGCTCTCCATCATTCATTCCAGAACGAACACTGCTAGGTTCATAAGCTGTCCTGACAGTGAAGCCCTGGTTTGTTTGTTTTGTTTTGTTTTTAACTTCTCCTCCAACCAGGAAATTCACATAGTCTGGCAGCACATCAATTATTTTGCTCCCCCCCCCAATCCAGGAAATAAGATCCTTGCCAGGTGTGCAATATGCATTAGGCTCCCAGGCCATACAAAAAGGAAATATCTGCCATGAAACCATGTGGCCATGGACTATAGGCCACTTCCTCTCCATGTGCCTGCAGCCCTCATTCAGGAAATGTTTGAGAGTCCTTGGAGTGCCGCAGCATATCTGACCATCAGTTAATTTGATTGAGAAATGTAGGGATTGGGAGTCCTACCTCCTGGCTCAAAGAAGACAGACTCTAGAATCCTGACTTGGAGCCAGGAAGCAATGGTTCCTCTCTCCATTTTGGAAAAGTCAGCTGAGTCTGGCAGCAGCAGCAGCATCTGAGATACTGGCTTACAAACGCATAGCAACAGATGAGTCGTTATCTGTGGGAGAAAGGCAAAGAGATAAGGGGCCCATAAAGCTCATGAATGCAGGTGCCTCTGGATTTAGTACAGTCTAATATTGTCCTAGGGCTATGCTGCGCTCCTTCCTACCATACAATAAGTGAAGCACAGAAGGGAGATCCCCCCAAGCTCCTGTCTCTGACAATATGTGTGTGTGTGTGTGTGTGTGTTCATTTCAGCCCGTCACAGTAAATTTGAAGTCTGATGCTTCTGAGGCTTTCTGCACTGTTAACTGGCACTTGCTCCACAAAATGCAATTGAATTACATTTGTGTATACTCAGTTTGCACCGAGCGGGGAATAAGTGGCCCACGGAGTCCAATTTGTGGGACTATGCAAGCTGGCATTTGACTCCTTGGGCAAAGAAAGATTGAGCTGGGGAGAGAGCAAGAGGACTGCAACGATTACCAGTGCTAGCCTCACCAGGTCTACTCAGAAGTAAGTCCTATGGAATTTAGTGGCACTTACTCTCAGGTCAGTGGCATTAGGATTGCAACCTAACACTATAATTTAATTTATATCTGCACGCTTAGACATTCAGTCCTTATTTGTGCTGAATATTGCATTTGCAGTACACTCTAAAGCATACCCTCCAACATTTCTCTGATAAAAAATAGGGATGTCCTATTCCATAATAATTCCACTTTGGGTTGTTGTTGTTGTTTAGTCGTTTAGTCGTGTCCGACTCTTCGTGACCCCATGGACCATAGCACGCCAGGCACTCCTGTCTTCCACTGCCTCCCGCAGTTTGGTCAAACTCATGTTCGTAGCTTCGAGAACACTGTCCAACCATCTCGTCCTCTGTCGTCCCCTTCTCCTAGTGCCCTCCATCTTTCCCAACATCAGGGTCTTTTCCAGGGAGTCTTCTCTTCTCATGATGTGGCCAAAGTATTGGAGCCTCAGCTTCAGAACCTATCCTTCCAGTGAGCACTCAGGGCTGATTTCCTTCAGAATGGATAGGTTTGATCTTCGTGCAGTCCATGGGACTCTCAAGAGTCTCCTCCAGCACCATAATTCAAAAGCATCAATTCTTCGGCGATCTTTGGGTAGCTTCCAACATATATAAAAACATAATAAAACATTATGTGAGCACCTAGAAAGGAATGCTGTGATCACTGAAAGTCAGCATGGGTTTCTGAAAAATAGGTCATGTCAGACTCATCTGATTTTTTGACAGAGTCACAAGCCTGGTAGATGAAGGGAACGCTGTGGATGTAGCATATCTTGATTTCAGCAAGGCCTTTGACAAGGTGCCCCATGATATTCTTGTAAAGAAGCTAGTAAAATGTGGGCTAGACAATGCTACCATTCAGTGGATTTGTAACTGGCTGACTGACCAAACCCAAAGGGTGCTCATCAATGGCTCCTCTTCATCCTGGAGAGAAGTGACTAGTGGGGTACCACAGGGTTCTGCCTTGGGCCCAGTCTTATTCAACACCTTTATAAACGACTTGGATGATGGGCTTGAGGGCATCCTGATCAAGTTTGCAGATGACACCAAATTGGGAGGGGTGGCTAATACCATAGAGGACAGGATCACACTTCAAAATGACCTTAACAGATTAGAGAACTGGGCCAAAGCAAACAAGATGAATTTTAACAGGGAGAAATGTAAAGTACTACACTTGGGCAAAAAATAATAATGAAAAAATGAAAGGCACAAATACAGGATGGGTGACACCTGGCTTGAGAGCAGTACATGTGAAAAGGATCTAGGAGTCTTGGTAGACCACAAACTTGACATGAGTCAACAGTGTGATGTAGCAGCTAAAAAAGCCAATGCAATTCTGGGCTGCATCAATAGGAGTATAGCATCTAGATCAAGGGAAGTAATAGTACCACTGTATTCTGCTCTGGTCAGACCTCACCTGGAGTACTGTGTCCAGTTCTGGGCAGCTCAGTTCAAGAAGGATACTGACAAGCTGGAATGTGTCCAGAGAAGGGCAACCAAAATGGTCAAAGTCCTGGAAATGATGCCTTATGAGGAATGGCTTAGGGAGCTGGGCATGTTTAGCCTGGAGAAGGTTAAGGGGTGATATGATAGCCATGTTCAAATATATTAAAGGATGCCATATAGAGGAGGGAGAAAGGTTGTTTTCTGCTGCTCCAGAGAAGCGGACATGGAGCAATGGATTCAAACTACAAGAAAGAAGATTCCACCTAAACATTAGGAAGAACTTCCTGACAGTAAGAGCTGTTTGGCAGTGGAATTTGCTGCCACGGAGTGTGGTGGAGTCTCCTTCTTTGGAGTCTTTAAGTAGAGGCTTGACAGCCATCTGTCAGGAATGCTTTGATGGTGTTTCCTGCTTGGCAGGGGGTTGGACTGGATGGCCCTTGTGGTCTCTTCCAACTCTATGATTCTATGATTACACATAAAAAAACTTCCCTATACAGGGCTGCCTTCAGATACCTTCTAAAAGTTGTGTAGTGGTACCTCGGTTTACAAACTTAATCCGTTCCGGAAGTCCATTCTTAAACCAAAACCATTCTTAAACCGAGTCGTGTGTTTCCTAATGAGGCCTCTCACCACCAGTGCCCTTCCACCATTTGGATTCCGTTCTTAGACCGAGGTAAAGTTCTCAAACCGGGACACTACTTCCAGTTTTGTGGAGTTCATAAACCAAATCGTTCATAAACAGGACTGTTCTTAAACCGAGGTACCACTGTATAGTTACTTATCTCCTTGGCTCAGGAACATAGCCGCCAACATTTCTCTGAGGAAAATAGGGATGTGCTAAGGAAAAGCAGGACATTCTGGCATCAAATCAGAAACCGGGATGGCTTCTGTAAATCTGGGATTGTCTCTGGAAAATAGGGACACTTGGAGGGTCTGTCTAAAACTGATCTGGTTTAATTGCCACATGTGGCTTGCCCACCCCACCCCACCCCACCACCCAACCATGGTACAGGAATTCACGGGGAAGGTTCTCATCTTTGAAGAGTGGCATCATCACATAACTGCAGTTCACAGTGTTCCTTTGGTCTTGATAGCTAAAACAAGTTTAAAATAGGTCAGCTGCGCAGTGGGAGGGCAGCGCTATGTATAAATGTGGAGTGTGGCCCTGTCAATGAAATTGTGGTAATGTGAACTGCTTCATTTTGGGACTGTGTCTGTAGCACATGATGAGCAGTGATTCTGCACCCATGGCAACCGCCTGGGTTAAAATAGCTCAAGGCACCTGTACTGGACCGGCTGTTCAGAAAGACCTTATCTGTGGCATCACACATTTGATAATTGACAATCAGGATCTGTTTCAAATCATTCTAAAGGCACCTCCTTGGTGTTCAGGCCTGGGACAAGAACTCCAAAGAGGGAATTACGGTGTGCAACATTCCCCTCTGTGATTGGCAGGTAGTATGAAGGCTCTAAATCAATCAGTTTCATGAGAGTCGGTATTTGGATCTTGATTCCTCCTGGTATTCCCTGCTTGCTTTTCTCCTTCCACCTCCTTGAGTGGTGACTTCCAGGACTCAATGATTTTGAGGAATACACTCCCCTAGGTCTAGATTTGGGTATTGTTATGAATTTGTGGGTGTCAGACCACTATAAATTCCTGGATCCAGCAAGTGTTACAATTTAATCAAAGCTTGGGTGTTAAACTGGGTGCCAGACACCTATTCCCTGGACCCAGCAAGTGTTAGAAGCCAATTAGCCCAGGCTAGCTTCCTATGTTCAGGTAATTGCCTGGGTGAAGGGCCATTAGGAGAACAAAAGTAAGGTAATGAGCCATTAAGAAAGCAAAGGAGATGGGGCTCTGTGCCAAATGGTAAATGGATACTAGGGTTCGTGTCTCATTTTGAAAATGAGGCACAGTGGAGACTGTGGTGTGTTTATGATATATGGTATATATATCTGGCTCTTAGTTGGAAGGACACAGCCAGAGTTTATAGGTTAGTAAGCTGTGATGTGAACCAGAAGGAAAACAACAATCTGGAAATCCAAAGAGGCAGAGAGCATGGACTTTGCCTGTAAGAGAAACAAGACCCTTTGGGGGTTTGATGCTTGTGAACCCCTCCATTTTAGGCTCAGATATGTGTAAAGAAACATATAAAAACACCAGCGTTTCTGTTGTGCCGCATTTCTATGAACCCTGAGTAAGCGCCTGGAACCCTTGGAAACTTGCACCATTTTGAGATTGGGGTGGCATGCCAACAGTATTGTACCTTACAGTCCTTACCTGGCCATGACAGGAGGGAACTCAGGATCATAAACATCTAGCCTACTAGACAGCCCTGTAGCCAGCCTTCCTTGTTAGGTGGGCAGTCACATTTCTAGGTGGGGCATTTCAGGGGGTGGGTGTAGTGGTGCACAGTGCCAGCTAATTCTCCCATCCATTCAGTCAGGGAAAGTCTTATGTGAGCAGAGTTTGCTCATTGGGTGGGTGGGTAGAAGAGGCATTTACCCTGCCTTATTCACTGAGTGTTTCAGAGGGTCCTAGTCTTAAATTGCTCCCGTTCTTAAAACAAGCTATCATTTTAAGGAAGGTGATGATCATTGCCTGTCATGTCACACACACACACACGCACACACAACACACACACACTTAAAACTCTGGGGGTGATGGTGGAGCAAAGCACAGCTTTAGGGGGACACTCTACCCATTTGCCCCACTTTTGCTACAGAGCTGCTGCTAGAACATAGAATGAATTGGAAGCGAAACATTTTTCCATCTGTTGAACTGTGTCTGTGTTTTAGCCACGCATTACATTTTTAAAGAAATGTGATGGAGTTGCTTTCTCAAGCAGTACAGCACAGTTCTGCATTTATGGGGGGAGGGGGGGCGTGAGATGACATTTCAGCGCCTTTTCAATATGTATTTAAAGCACTCACGCTGCCTGCTTTTCTAAAAATGTCGCCTCATTTTGGAAGCGTTCCATCTGACCTGGGGAACTTGCCCTGCGACATTCTCTTATCCAACACCCATCCATCAGCAAAAGGCCTTTCAAGGTCAAGTATAATGCTAGGTCTCTATGAGGAGGGATCCCAGCACCAAACTGTGTTGCAAGTCACATTGCTCCTGTTTAAAGAGGATCTGTTTTGTCCAGCAGCTATTCCTCTGAGCTCATGCACAAGCCAGAGCAGGAGAGGGTTAATGCCCCCATGGTCTACAATTACATATCATTTGCTTCTGCTACACTAACTGGTAGTAGTAGTAGTAGTAGTAGTTGTTGTTATTACTATTACTACGCTGCCCATCTGGCTGGGTTTCCCCAGCCACTCTGGGTGGCTTCCAACAAAATATTAAAATACAATAGTCCGTCAAACATTAAAAGCTTTCTGTAAACAGGGCTGCTTTCAGATGTCTTCTAAAAGTCTGGTAGTTGTTTTTCTCTTTGACATCTGGTGGGAGGGCGTTCCACACGGCGGGAGCCACTACCGAGAAGGCCCTCTGCCCGGTTCCCTGGTTTGGATAGCTCAGTGAGCATGAGACTCTTCAGGGTCGAGGGTTCGAGCTCCATGTTGAGCAAAATATTCCTGCATTGCAGGGGCCTGGACTGTCATGGTCCCTTCCAACTCTATGATTCTATGAAATTTAACAATCAGTATCCCCACCCCAAGGGACGCGGGGGGCGCTGTGGGTTAAACCACAGAGCCTAGGGCTTGCCGATCAGAAGGTCAGCAGTTCAAATCTCCGCAACGGGGTAAGCTCCCGTTGCTCGGTCCCAGCTCCTGCCAACCTAGCAGTTCGAAAGCACGTCAAAGTGCAAGTAGATAAATATACCTACCGTATTTATCTACCGAGCAACGGGAGCTACAGCAGGAAGGTAAACGGCGTTTCCGTGTGCTGCTCTGGTTCGCCAGAAGCGGCTTTGTCATGCTGGCTACATGACCTGGAAGCTGTACGCCGGCTCCCTCGGCCAATAATGCGAGATGAGCACCGCAACCCCAGAGTTGGTCACGACTGGACCTAATGGTCCCTTTACCTTTACCTTTACCTATCCCCATCCCACCCCTGCAAAATCACTCATCAGTATGATTGGGAGATGTGAACCAGGAGGGGGCTATATAGAACAGGGGTGGGAAACATTTTTCATTCTGAGGGTTGCACTTCCTTCTGGTGAGGCCAGAGGCAAAACTGGGTAGATAGCCTAATTTAATTTTACCTTTGTAGAATAGGCTAGATTCTACACACACTCTCACACGTGATTCTGTTTTTTTGGCAACCCAGAAGCATTGTCAGAGTTCACAGACACACTACGGCCAGACAAAAACAGGGTGAGGCCAGGACCAAGAGGGTGTTGGTTGGGAGTGCTCAATGGTTGAGCATTTGGCCCCAGGGGCTGAGGTTCCCCTTGACAGAGGTAGAGAAAGGGACTGAAATAGATTGGTTGCCAGCAGTTCCTAAGGAGTGCCAAAGGATAAAGCTGACAGGATGAAGCTTGCAACAGAGTAAGGGGCAAAAATATACTTCTCCAAGAAACTGGGAATATCATAAGCAGAGGGCAGGTTTAGGTGGCACTCTTATCAATTTCCTGCAATGCATGCACCGTTCTTTTCATCCCATCTCATTGAACGATTGCCATTCAGTTCTGCGATGTAAAACAGATTGCTGCTCTTGGGGTAATGTTGTGATGGGAGCGGAACCTGCTTCCTGCGCTTGAAGGGGGGTAACTACCTCCACTAAAAAGAGGTCCAAATGGAGATAGGTTCTGCAGTATATTTCTGACAACAGGGCATGCAAAAACAACGTTAACTAAGCTTAAACTGTAAGCTAAAATGGCCATTGTGATCTTGTGGGGGGAAATGGGAGATCCTGGTTTTTCCGATGCAGATCACAGGTATGGCATTGTCCTAAGAGCAGATCATTCACAGTACAGTCATACCTCAGTTTAAGTCCACTTCGGTTTGAGTATTTTCAGTTTAAGTACTCCGTGGACCCGTCTGGAACGGATCAATCCACTTTCCATTACTTTCAATGGGAGATATAAAAGTCCCTTCAGTAGGACCTTAAAGACCAACTAAGTTTTTATTTTGGTATGAGCTTTCAATCGGAAAGTTTGCTTCAGGTTAAGTATACTTCAGGTTAAGTACGGACTTCCAGAACCAGTTACACTCATACTTCGGGTTTACACTTCAGGTTGAGTACTCCGTGTACCCGTCTGGAACAGATTAATCCACTTTCCATTACTTTCAATGGGAAAGTTCGCTTCAGGTTAAGTACACTTCCGTTTAAGTACTCCGCGGACTGTCTGGAACGGATTAATCCACTTTCCATTACTTTCAATGGGAAAGTTCGCTTCAGGTTAAGTACAGACTTCTGGAACCAATTGTGTACTTAAACTGAGGTATCACTGTACAATTTTTTGGGTGGGTTGGGGTGGGGTGGGTGTGTATTTAAGTGCAATTATTTACAAAGCCCGGTAAAATGCCTGTATCATGTTCTTATTTACATGATGAAATTGAGGCACTGTATCCCCCCCCCCCCCCGTTGGCAGTTCATCAACACAGTCGTCCCTATCTGCTTTCTGTCTTTTAATGCAAGAGGAATTTCACGCCTGTGAAAAATGCCACACTGACAGTCCTAGAGATTGAAAATTTCAATATATTCTAGAAGTTTATTGCAAGGGAGAGATTCTTAAGAGCCTGCCTAAGCAAAGAAAAGAAGGCAGCACACTGTTCAGTGCCATTCCTAAGTATTAGAGAAACAGCTACCTGTAGTTCCTCCAAGGTTTGGGACCTCCTCAGTTTTGTGCCCCCGCTAACTAAGCTCCAGTTCTGCTGTAGTTCACCCTCTCCTCCTGCTGCTCTGGCCATTTTCTTCTGTTTTAGTGGTCCGTTTTGCCATGTCAGTTAAGTGAGGAAATAATCACATTGTGGTTTCCCCATCCACTCCTTGCCACTACTCTGGCAACATGTTTTATTTTATTGGTGGCCCCAAGGTGAGTTCCTAGTTGATCTGCATCGCAGGGCTCACCCAACGATGGATAACCCTTCACAGACTGCCAGCGCAACGGGCTGGAGTCGGATATAGTTGGTTAGATCCAATGCCTAAGCCAATACCCCTCTACATCCGTAACCAAGAAAGTTGTGGCCTTTATGCCCATTAACCTTATTCAACGTGTCCTGTGTCTTTATTACTCCGGGAGGGATCTGGGTATTGCCATGCAAGGGGAAAATCACGTAACGCCGTTTGAACACTTTAGGTAGGATACAAGTATGACAGAAACAACCAATAAAACAATCCTTAAAAAAAAAGTCTCCATGATTGCTGCAATTCATTCTGACAAATTATTGGGGCGTGTGTGCATGTGATAGGGGATAATTGACTGACCTTCATCTGCAATACCTTTCAGTTCTCTTCAGGAGTTAATTTCTCAGGCACACAAGAGCAGCAGTAAACCTTTAATATGATTCAGTGTAAAAAAAGTTCCCCCTAAGCATTAAGGAAAACGAATAATTGTCCTCCTGCAAGTCATTTTCCAATCTCATTTGGCTGTCATTTTTCTCAAGCATTTAAAGGGGGAGGAAATAATCCCCTCACCTAGATAGAATTAATGTAATTTCTAGCACACCTCTCTTAATCTTCTTTTATCACCCACTATTTAATACCAGGCTTTTGTTGCAATAATGACAGCCGTTTGTTTCTTCAGTCATTTTCCCGTGGATTTGGGCTTCCACTTTCAACAGTCTTAATCTTGAAGGGATGATAATCTGGATATAGTTTTGACTCCCCCTCCTGCTGGATGGATAGATGGATGGATGTGGAGTTCTTTTGCTTTGACTGTCACGCTGTTCTCTTGAGGAAACACAATCTGTAATTACTGTTTAGGCAGGGCTTCAGAACTTGCTTTAGAGCATCTGATAACTTGCATGATAAAACTATACAATGACTCACATAATCACCTCCCATAGAATACAGCAGCTAGGTTTTTGTTTTTTTTAACCAGGACTCACTGTTCTGAACATACTTTTTCTAGTGTTTTAAAAAAACTCTGCACTGGCTTCCCGTTCCTGACAGGGAGGCTACAAGCCAGAAGCTCTCAAACACAGCCTCTCAGGGTGGGAATGTCTGAAGCAGATCTAGAACCATGGGGGTTTGTGTGCATCCTCCTTTTCCTACCCACCTCTGGCCCCCACATATATGGGAAAATGCCTGACTAGGACTGTCATGGGTGAGAGATAACATCAACCCCATCAAATTACTGAATAGCGAAATGTCTTTTGCTATCTTCTTCTTTGGCAATCACTCGTAGCCGAATAAGATTGTCTTCCATAAATACGGTCTTATCAATGAGTCCGTAAGTGACTGTGGAGGCCAATTCTGGGTCCACACATCCTTCCATAGTGGGGACATAGGTTTCTGGGTAGGAGTTGATCATGGTGAGGGTTTGCCAAGCGTGCCTTCCTCTTAGCGCGTTTCTCCCATTCGTCCTGAGTTTGAGTATCTTCAAAGCCCATGACACCTTTGGTAAAGGCTGTTCTCCAATTGGAGCGCTTGCAGGCCAGTGTTTCCCAGTTGTCGGTGTTTATACTGCATGTTTTTATATTTGCCTTGAGAGAGTTTTTAAATCTCTTTTATTGACCACCAGCATTGCCCTTTCCCTTTTTAGTTTGGAATAGAGTAGTTGCTTTGGAAGATGATAATCGGGAATCTGCACAACATGACCAATCCAATGAAGTTGATGTTGAAGAATCATTGCTTCAACACTGGTGATCTTTGCTTCTTCCAGTACACTGTAGAAATTGGAGTTCTTGGTGAAGTCCAGAAATAAACAGTAAATTGCAAGAACTCGGGCCAGGAGGAAACATACTTGGTACACTCTGACCATTAAAACATTGCTGATGAAGAATTGTCGAAAAAGGGCCTTGCCCTGAGATTTTTTCACTGGAATTTATTTTTATTTGCCTCACTATCATACTGGAATTGATTCCTATTTGAATTCATCATTACATAAATAAAACCTTTTGAAGACTTGCTTGAAATTCATCCTCTTCCAGTACACTGACATTAGTTCGGCTGTCTTCCCAAGGGATGTGTAAATTTTTGTCAGAGAAATCGTTGATGGAATCTTTTGAGGAGTTGGAGATGGCGTTTATAAGTGGTCCACGTTTCACAAGCATACAGTAAGGTTGGTAATACAATAGCTTTGTAAACAAGCATTTTGGTTTCCCTGTGAATGTCCCTGTCCTCAAACACTCTGCACTTCAATCTGGAAAAACCCGCACTCACAGAGCTCAAGCGATGCTGGATTTTGGCATCAACATTGGCCCTTGTCTTTTGCAATCAAGGGTAGTTCAGTGATCAATGATTTGATCACCTGTACATAAAAAAGCCCCAGATTTTGGCTCCAGGATGGCACAGCCATTCCTTTCAGGGTCCAGTTGCGGGACATAACCTGTCTTCCTGACACTTCCATGTACGGTTGCCACCTGTCCTGTATAATACAAGATTCTCCCGAATTTCAATGCAAAATGCTGCATCCTGTATTGCTACAGTTTTGTCCTGTGTTTCAGGTCTTCTCTAGTGTTATCTCTCTGCCATGTTAAGGATCCTCTCCAAATGCATGTGTTTAAAAGGGTCTATGAAAGGTCATGTATTTAAGCTCTGGGTAGCCAAACAAGATTTACAAATTCATCTGTATGTTTGTGCGTGCATGACAAATTCTAGAGGGGCCATCCTTTTAGGCTGCAACAGATATTGCTTTGAAGTCATGACAGCACCAGATGAAAATAACCTGCCCCCAGGTGCCCCACCCCACTCCATCCTGTATTTTACCAGAACAAAGGTAGCAACCCTATGTTCCATACATTGAAGTTTCTTTTAATAGTCCTGAACTTGTTCACAGCATTGGCAATTGGGGTCAATGTGGGTGTATATATATATATATATATATAAAGCCCTCCACTTTTTTACAATATCATAGCTGCCAAGTTTTCCCTTTTCTCGCGAGGAAGCCTATTCAGCATAATGGAAAATCCCTGAAAAAAAGGGATAAAAATGAAATTCATGCTTAAGCATTGTGGGGGATAAATTAAAGGAACGTCTAATCAGTTCACGTAAAGAAACGTAGACGTTTGTAATGATTTCTGCGTCTTGGAATGAGTCATAAGTTTTTGTCTGGAGGGAGAGAATGTACATATGCTGTGTTTTTGTTTAACCATAAGTAGTTCTCTAGTACGTGATAACTTATAATGTTTTATATCCTGGGGATTAAGAATGACATTTATTGTTGGCTTTCTTGGTAGTCATTATGAATGGTATTCATTACTTGAGTTTGGTGCCCATATTATAATAGAAAATAACTTTCCATTTTATGACACTTATTGGCTGCAGCCCTGTAGGCACCTTACTGGAACAAAGTTAAAACCACTAAGATATTGAAACATGGACCAAGTGAGCCATAGTATTTACTGTCACATGGACAGATAAAACAAAGTAAATGTGCAGTTTCATAAGCCTTCTCTGTAGCAGAAGTGACTAAAGGGGCCCCTGACCATCAGGTCCAGTTGTGTCTGACTCTCGCTCTATAGGCCAAGGGAGCTGGCGTTTGTCCGCAGACAGCTTCCAGGTCATGTGGCCAGCATGACAAAGCTGCTTCTGGCAAACCAGAGCAGCACACGGAAATGCTGTTTACCTTCCCGCCGGAGCGGTCCCTATTTATCTACTTGCACTTTGATGTGCTTTTGAACTGCTAGGTTGGCAGGAGCTGGGACCGAGCAACGAGAGCTCACCCTGTCACAGGGATTCGAACCGCCGACCTTCTGATCAGCAAGCCCTAGGCTCTGTGGTTTAACCCACAGCGCCACCTGCGTCCAGAAGTGATTAGGCCTTTGTAACTGAAGTCCAGGGCAACCCTCTGCTTCCAAAAGGCTGGAGGGAGAAACCAAAACTCACACATTCTTGAAAGTCTTAATGAAAGTATATAACAGTTATAACATTAACCAGGGATGTCTTTCAGACCCAGGGACTGAAAAAGAAGACGTTGTTTAAGTGTACTGTATGTTACAGTATGTCAAAATCACATGGAGTGTGGATTGGCAAAAAGAAAGATAAATTTAATAGATGGAATCCAGTAAAGGTTAGCTGCAACTTTAATTCCCACTGAAATTTATGATACTTCAGTGAAATTGAGCTGCAAATCCCAGTCCTATGCATGCTTACTCAGAATCATGTTCCATGGAGGAAAGAGAAAACTCGGGTGGTCAGAGGCGCAAAAGAGGACAGGTGCTGATCCCCTGTGCTTTTAGTAAGAGTGCATTTCTGCAAATGTAGTTTGCTGAATTGTGGAGGCACTCAGAAACAGTAAGATGGCAGGCTCTACTTCATTGGAGGCTTTTAAGCACAGGTTGGCTGGCCATCTGTCATGTATGATTTAGTTGAGATTCCTGCATTGTGGTGGGTTGGGCTAGAATAGATGATTCCTTGGAGTATCTCCCATCTCTGCAATTCTATGGTTCTGTTATTCTAAGATGTTGATTTTTCTCTCTGCAAAGCCCAGCACAGATAAGAGATGAAGCTGTATGCTTCACCTGGCTTTAGGTTCTTGCCTTGTTTTTAAATTGCACTGAGTTTGGGAGGAAGCAAGACATCTGGCTTCTGAGTACCCCCAAAGCCCAGCACTCGGGTCAGAGATGAGCCAGTGCTTCCAACACAGTCTCTGCCATTGCTTGTGGCAGCTGTAAGACTCCCAGCTGCTCTTCAAGAGCTTCGGAAGCCAAGTATGAGACTTTATCTCTCTTTCAGTTCCTGTTGGGGCAGGCAGACGGCAGACTTAAAATGCAGAGCCCTGACCACTTTTGTAGATATGCTCCAGGGGGCCCAAGCCACTGGTGTTTTGCGTCAAACTCTGGACCTCCTATTCATTTCTCTCCTTTGATTAGCATGCCTAGGCACACTGCAAAGGGGAGTTTTGTTTGTTTATTTTTAAACTGTTTCTATGCCGCTTAATTACCCAAGCTTCTCAGTGGTGTTCATAAAGATTAGAAAGTGCATACAGTGGCTAAAATCAATACAGATTAATCATGGAATGCAGAAAACTTCCTTGAAATGCCCAATGAAAGAGAAAGGTTGTGAACATGCAGTCGCCTCTGTCCTGCACAGTTTGCATACAATACAGCACACATCAAGTGTCTGATGGCCAATTCCTGGATGATAAAACCATCAAGAATATAATTAACAGCTATTAGCCAGGATGGTTATACTCTGCCTCCATGGTTGCATCTCCTTCTTTGGAGGCTTCTGAACAGAAGTTGGATGGCCATCTGCCATGGATGCTTTAGCTGAGATTCCTGCGTTGCAGGGGGTTGGACTAGATGACCCTTGGGTCCCTTCCAACTTCTATTATTCTATGGTTGACCACTGTGAGAACAGGATGCTAGAGTAGGTGGACCATTGGTATGACCCAGCAGGACTCTGGGTAGAGAGGGGTCCTGTCTGATCTTATCTGGGAGGGAGTTCTACAGAATTGGGCTCATGATACTGAATGCCCACCTACTGGGGGATGCAAGAGGTGGGAGACCACTAACAGAGACTCCCTCAAAGATCTTAGTGGTTGGAAAGGGCTATAAGTTATCTTTGACCCAAGTTGTTAAAGTCTTGCAAATTAATACAAGAACCTTGACCTGGTAACGTATGGGCAGTCAGTGCAAGCTTTTAAGCCCCATTGCCATGTGCTGGCAGTAGTTTTGGGAGGTAATAATAATAATAATAATAATAAATTTATTACTTATACCACGCCCATCTGGCCGGGCCTCCCCAGCCACTCTGGGCGGCTTCCAACAGGATATTAAAAACACAACAAAACATCAAACATTAAAATCTTCCCTAAACAGGGCTGCCTTCAGAGGTCTTGTTTATTTCCTTGACATCTGCTGGGAGGGCATTCCACAAGGTTGGTGCCACTACCGAGAAGGCCCTCTGCCTGCTTCCCTGTAACCTCACTTCTCGCAGTGAGGGAACTGCCGGGGAGGCCCTCATTGCTGGACCTCAGTGGGCTGAACGATGGGGGTGGAGATTCTCCCTACTGTCTACCATCTTACTTTACCCAGAGGCACCTATACACATAAATAAGTGCATGCAAATTTCTGGCCTTGACCCATGCCCTGATCTTAGCTGAAGAATGCTCTTTTGTTTTGTTTTTTAATGAGCACAATCTCCAACTTTGGCTATGAATTCAGAGCAGCAGCAGTGGTTTCCTATACCTCGGGATTGTTTCTTAAAGCTACAGACGTTTGTTTTGTACCCGAGAGCAATTTAGCTTTCGCCAGCTGAACATCTGTCATGCAGGTGCTGTAGCTGTGAGTTTCGAACCAAGAGCAATGGGTATAATGATTTGCTTCTCAACCCTACGCTGTAAACTTGGAAATATTAAGCAATGCAACCCAGAGCTCAGATCATAGCATGAACCGACACACCAGCAATCATTTTGACGTTTATAATATTAGCAATGTTCTTCCCCTTGCATAGTAGGGGCATTCTTAGGTGCAGCTGTATAAATGAGCGCAACATAAAGCATATGTAGATAGCGGTCAATGATTGCACATTTGCATGGGGAAGGAGTAGGTTTTCAATCACAGAGTACAACCCGCACCAACTAGCTGCAAGATCGCAATTGTGATTTGTGCACTTAGATTTCAATTGTGCTTTGTAGATGTAATCATACAAGCATTACTCTTGTTTTTTTATTGCCCAGCAGTGATGAGTGATGTGGA
The DNA here is from genome assembly GCF_963506605.1 of Zootoca vivipara. Lineage (NCBI taxonomy): Eukaryota > Metazoa > Chordata > Lepidosauria > Squamata > Lacertidae > Zootoca > Zootoca vivipara. The sequence goes on from NC_083285.1 coordinate 14,445,399, forward strand.
ACATAAATATTGTTGATGCTCTCCTTTGGGTGTGCTCACGGCACACATTTTAACACTTAGCATCGTTTAAACAATATCTGGGAATATCTTTCTTTCTTATAACAAATGTCACTGAATTTACCTATATTCTTGCTAATCCTATGCATGCTTGTTCCTTACCAAACATGGTGGGGCTTACCTCTGAGTAAACATGTGTAGGATAGCACTGCATGACTCCCCCTGGAGCTGGCTTTTATTCACACACACACACACACACACACACACACACAATTTCATTGTGGGACTCCCAATAGATACTTTGAGCATAATTTTGACATGATACTCAGTAGGCTAAAGGTAAAGGTAAAGGTAAAGGTAAAGGGACCCCTGACAGTTAAGTCCAGTCATGAACGACTCTGGGGTTGCGGCGCTCATCTCGCTTTACAGGCCAAGGGAGCTGGTGTTTGTCCGCTCCGAAGACAGTTTTTCCAGGTCATGTGGCCAGCATGACTAAGCTGCTTCTGGCACAACAGAACACCAAAACTAGAGCAGCGCACGGAAATGCTGTTTACCTTCCCACCAGAGCGGTACCTACTGTATTTATCTACTTGCCCTTTTGGCATTCTTTCAAACTGCTAGGTTGGCAGGAGCTGGGACCGAGCAATGGGAGCTCACCCGGTCGCAGGGATTCGAACCGCCGACCTTTTGATCGGCAAGCCCTAGGCTCAGTGGTTTAGACCACAGCGCCACCCGACCCCTACTCAGTAGGCTAACTGGTCTGAAATTCTTTGGGTCAGCCTTGGAACCCTTTTTGTAAGTGGGGACAACTATACTTACTCCCATGATGATTTATACGGGTAAACAATGAAGCAAGGACTGGGGACCACCAACTGGGATTTGATTTGAATAATTCTCAAGGGAGCATATCTTCTCCAGGAGCCTTTTTGGTAGGGAGGGAATTAATCAAGACATTTATTTCACCATCAGTTACTGGGTCCCATTCAGGGCAGCAAGATAGCACATGTGTATCTATGTTATAATGGGAATTCAAGGAGCTTCTTGGGTTCGACTAATTGAGGAGAGAAGAATAATGGGCATCCCATTGCACAGAGGTAATTTGATTATCAAGGGGCTGTGTGCCTTTCTTGTATTGTGGGACTCCTGTCAAGCCACAAATTGTGGGATTTAGTTTACAGATTAGTATTAATCAGATTCCAAAGAATGGAAAGTCCTTAAGAAAAATCAAGTTTCTAGACCGTAGAACTGTAGTTTTAATACAATGGAACCTCTACTTACAACCATAATCCATTCTGGAGGTGCAGTCATAACTAGAAACGTACATAAGTAGAGGCACACTTTTCCATAGAAATAATGGAAAAGTGAATTGATCCATTCTAGACGATGAAAAATACCCCCTAAAACAGCAATTTAACACGGATTTTACTGCCTAACGAGACCATAGATCCATAAAATGGAGGCCATAATCAATGTACTGCACTATAAAATAAATAAGACAATATTGTAGATGAAAAAAAATCAACATTTTTTTCTTATGTGCACTGAGGGTGGGTGGGCTTACCTGGCTACAAGCTGGGGGTAGGGCAAGGGTCAGTAAAGAGCTGATTCACTTCGGCCAGGGTCACTTTTTTTCTTGCCAGCCCAGGTTCATCTCTGGACTTCCTCAGGTTAGTTCCTCGGTGGGGTTTGTGCCCTGCTGTGCCTCTTGTAGGCGGCACCTCTTCCACAGCTTCGCTGCCAGCAGGGCCTCTGTTCGTATCTAGAGGAAAGTTCATAAGTTGAAGCACCTACTGAAGGTCGTAACTGGAATCGTACGGAAGTTGAGCCGTACGCAATTCGAGGTTCCGCTGTATTAAACACTTGCAGACGATACTTACTAAATGAAAAGGCTCTCGGGACTGTCAGATATTTCTGCCCCCCCCCCCGGTTTATTTTTCAGTCCACAAAGATTCCCCATCCCATCTTCAGAGTAGCCTGCAATCTTATTTGCTTTGCCTAGTGATGCTCCATTAGAGGACTCTGGGGAATGGAGTGGCTTGTCTGCACGATTCAGAACATGGGAGTAAATAGGCATTCCAATTCTGCTGAAGATAGTAGGAACAAAAGAACCTTTGAGATATAGAAAGGAGGAAGATATATCTCTCCCTTTTTTCTGTGAATGGTACATGTAGCAGGGATACATTTTCTGCTTATCTGCAGTGGTTCAGTTTGCACAGCACAAAGTTAACTTTGAAAAAGCTCCAAACTCCTGGAATTTAGCTCAGCATAACAATTCATTTTAAAACATGCTCATTTCCTATCTCCTATAATCTATGCAATCAACTCCCACCAGTGCACAAGAGCTAAGGGCATCATCTATCAATGTCACTATCTGCCCAGTCCTTAATGAAGAAATTACACACACCACAAGTTTGAATGGGATGGAATATTCCCTGTTGAAATTATATTGTCATGGTGATTATTTTTTTTAAATGAAAAAATCCTATGAACTTCAACACAGATTTTGTTTTGCTTTTGGGCAATCAGTTTATGAAATTTTGATGAATTGGCCTTGTTTTCCTTTCCTTCATGTCAAAATAATGATAGCAGATTTATAGTTATTTTGGAATTACCCATTGCATTTCTATTCCTTTAAAAAACCAAAAAAACTTGGGTTTTTGAGAGAGAGTATTTTTACCACCAGGAGCACCTGCACATTTCTCAGTATATTGGGGTCCTTTCAGTGGTGTAGCAGGGTTTGCTGGTGCCCAGGCCTGGCACGGAGGGTGAACAGAGCCCACAGTGCAAGCCCTGCCCAGCCCTCACTGCCATCGCCAAGATGATCCCAGCCTCACAAAGTGACTTAGAGCTGGCAGAGCAATGTGAGAAGGATGCAACAGCCATGCACCCTTCAATCCCAGCCTCACCCTTGCTGGAATCAAAGAGCACATGGCTGTTGCATTCTTCTCATGCTGCCCTACCAGCCCTGAGCCACTTTGTGAGGCTGGGATCTGATCTGAATGATTTGCCTGCTACTTGCAAAGTAGCACAGGGTTAGCAGAGTGGCATGAGCATCACCCTCCCAGAAAAATGTTCCAGGGCCATTGCCCTGGCAGCCCCCATGTTACGCCCCTGGGTTCCTTTTGTTCATAGCCTGTGAAATAGCTACAGGTATACTGCCTGAATTGGGTCACTCTTTATGAGAGTCACAGATTCATATTCATAATATGTCTAAAGCAGGGGCAGACTTTTTTGTCCTGCTGAGGGCCACATTCCCTCGGGGTAATCTGTTGAGAATCAGATGTCTGGCATGGCCAAAGCTTGAACTAATGACAGGCAAAGCAAGAGATAAAAGTATTATGGATTAAGTTATCCAGAATAAAAGACTGCCCTGCTTCAATTTTCACCAGGGCAGAATTCATAACCCTAGGAAGGTCTGCTCAGAAGTAAGTCCCACTAGGTTTGATGGGGTTACTCATATACAGAGGATATTTTTAAAAAGTAGATTAAACCAATGCAATACTATTCTGGAAAGCAAGATAAAGCAATCACTTTCTGATGTCAGTGTGCAAATATCTATCAATTTGTTCACTGACATCTTTGTGTGAAAACTTCCTTTCCCTAAGTCATAAAACTAGGGTTTCTTTCTTTTTCTTTTTCTTTTTAAAACCCACTATCATAGATTTATTTCCATCAAATAATACTGCCACTTCCAGTTGTTCTGAAACTACATAAAAAGAAGGAATGTTTTAAAATGATAGGAAAAATAACAAAGAGAGGAACAGGAAAAAGGAGCACTGATGGAATAATGTAGAAGCTTCGGGAGGTATCAGAGGCCACACAAAATGTTGTCAGTGGCTGTATATAACTCCTGGACTGCAGGTAGTCCACCTCTGATCTAGAGAACAGTGGTTTATAGTTGAGAGTACTTAGGTTTCCATGAGACCTATATGAATTAGGATTTGCAACGTAGTATAATGGAACAAGCACTGGCTAAGATCCAGAGAGCTACTTCAGGTACTGTAAAGAGGTGGGGCACTGCTAGCGGGATTTATGGTTTATAAACAAAGCAAGAGACTCCTTTTGCCATGACACAGTCTGCTTTTGAGAGTCTCCCAGGTTTCCCCCCAGTGCCCAGATCTCATGGGGTGAATCCATGGGCGTACCCAGGATCAAAATTAGGGGGGGGCAAGGGGAGGGGCCAAGGCACGGAAGGGGAGGGGCCATAAAGTGGGCGGGAACGGCGAACTCGCGCTCCGCCTGGCTGTGCCCCTCCCTAGAAGCAGGGCTGGTGGGCGGAGGCGGAGCCCAGCCCAGCGGAGCGTGAGTTCAGCGTTCCCGCCTGCCGTGCCGTGCTCTCTGGTTCCCCGCCGTGCTTGGCCTTGCCAGAGGGTGCGACGGGGAGCTGGAGGGAGGGCGCAGCGCGGCGGGCGGGAACGGAGAACTCGCGCTCCGCCGGGCTGTGCCCCTCCCTAGAAGCAGGGCTGGTGGGCGGAGGCGGAGCCCAGCCCAGCGGAGCGCGAGTTCGGCGTTCCCGCCCACCGCGCCGCGCTCTCTGGTTCCCCGCCGCGCTTGGCCTTGCCTGAGGGCGCGCCGGGGAGCTGGAGGGAGGGTGCGGCGCGGCGCGGCGGGAATGGCGAACTCGCGCTCCGCCGGGCTGTGCTCCGCCCCTACCCACCAGCCCTGCTTCTAGAGTAGGGCAGCTGCCCTAACTTGCCCCGTGGTGGGTACGCCCTTGGGTGAATCCCATGGATGGATCAGGAAGTTACAGGTCCTGTCACACCAGCCTGGGGCAGAGGGAGAGAAAGTCTGGTACACAGGGTGAAATCTCTGATCAGAACACCAGTAAACAAGACCTGTCAGAGCAAGGCCTTTCAGGACCCTGGACAGAGCCCATGGAGCGGATGAATGGTTCCTATGAGCACTCAGAGGATCAAACAATAAACTCTGTTTATTGCAATTAATCGCACAACTACTGTACTGTAGTTTTAAAGCCACAGGTTTTCCTAGTTGCCTCAATCTTCATTGGGGGAACCACAGGTTAACCCTTCTGTCACCTGCAACGATCTCCCAGTGGAAGTTGCCTCAGCTAATTCTATCTGGAAGGATGTTTTTTGTTCAGGTGTCAGCTGTATGCCTGGTGACAACTAAGGGCCTCCATGCTGGTTCACATAGTATGTAGTTCAGTCCTCAGGCTTGAGCACCTTCACACTTCTGGGGCTATTTTGGCTACTTCTCTCCACATACCTTTTGAAGTATTCAGGGCTTTAGAGGAGCAGCCTCCTGGCCTGGAGTCTAACACCATCTCTCCCTGATTTCTCACCGGGAGTGCTGGGATTTACTTTATTTTGGCTTTGGCCCAGTATACTTGAAGGAGTGTCTCCACCCCCATCGTTCAGCCCAGGCACCGAGGTCCAGCTCTGAGGGGGGCCTTCTAGTTCTTCCCTCACTGCGAGAAGCCAAGTTACAGCGAGCCAGGCAGAGGGCCTTCTTGGTAGTCGTACCCTCCCTGTGGACATCCCATCAGATGTCAAGGAAATAAACAATAAACAACTATCTGACATTTAGAAGACATCTGAAGGCAGCCTTATATAGGGTAGTTTTTAATGTTTTATGTTTTCCTGTCTTCAACGTTTTAATTTGCTGGAAGTCACCCAGAGTGGTTGGGGAAAACGCAGACAGATGGGAAGCATATTATTATTATTATTATTATTATTATTATTATTATTATTATTATTATTATTTTCCAATAAAATATACTACTACAACAGGCTGTTTGGGAGTGCATATGAACAAAAGCAAGGCTGTCACATTGAAATGACTTGTTTTTGAGTGGATAATGTGAAAGCATGTACCAGCACTTTAGATGGGAGTTTCCTGGACATGTATCTCCAGTGTCGCAATTGTGGCTCACCCATTCTCCCTCACGGAACAATGAATTGGCAGTGCTGTTGTTTTTCAAGCACAAGTCCTATGTCTGGCCTTGATCGCTGAATGAGTAAACATTCTGTGTGACACTTGAAACATTTCAAAATGATACGTTTCAGGTGATAAACACTTCAGCATCAAAAATTGTATAAGGTTGTATTTAAAGTGCTGATGCTTTCAAAGCTCATATTGTCAATGAGCTGCCTAAACCTGAACCAGCACAATGAGCGTGTCTAGAATCACCATTCAATATGCAGTCTTGGAGCGGTGTACTTTATTTTAGAGTATCCGAGCACCATTTGCCTTGAACGCAAAAAGCACTTGAATGGTATTGTGCAATTCTAGGCAAATCTCTGATGGAATCAAAGCTTTCTGAATCTTTGGCACTGTTCCCGTTTACCAAATACAGTTCCTAGTTTCTTCTGCCTGTCCCTGGTAAAATGTTGTGCTCCCTGCTTGGGAGGGATATTGAAAATGTGCCCACGCATGTATATGTGTGTACTAGACTTGTGTCATGTGGATAAATGGAGGAAAGAATGAGATGGAAGATGTAGTGAGGTCAACATGGCCACAACTTTTCTTGTTTACAGCTCACCAAGTTTGGTCAGGGATCCCGTCATCAGGTAGCCCAAATGCTGGCCAATACTGAAACACCATTTATGGAAGTTGCATGAACCTTTGATGTGAGTTGCATAAACCATGGTGCAAACTGATATGGTGGGCCCATCGTGCAACCTGGAAGTGTTGCATCTCAGTTGGACCCCAAAGCTGGGACTGAATCTCTTATGGTGAGCAAAGTGCCCACCCCTCACTTACCCTTGGTTTGGATCTGACCCATTGTTTCCAGCACCCACAATGAGAAGTTGTGATAAAATGTAGCATAATATAGGAGTGGTTAACCTATACCCTAGGGGCCTGATCTGGCAGAAAAAAAATAAATCGAAGTACAGTTGTAACTTGGATCCCGAATGCCTTGCGAGTCAAATATTTTGGCCCCCAAACACTGCAAAGCCAGAAGTTTGTAAATGTTCTTTGAACCTGAACATCCGATGCAACTTCCGCGGCTTCTGATTGGCTGCAGGAGCTTCCTGCAGCCAATTGGAAGGCATGCCTTGGTTTCTGAACGTTTTAGAAGTCAAACCAACTTCCGTAATGGATTCCGTTCGACTTCTGAGGTACCACTGTATTCACAACTCTAGGATGGGAAGAAAGGTTTAAACATCTCTGCCCAGCACTCAGATAGGGATGCACACGATAACTTTTGCTTATAATAATTTCTTCTACTCTTATGTTCTTAATGCTTTTAAACCTCTTACAATAGTCACAGCTATTTTATTTCCATGTGGGTTTGGAACTCTGCATTCCCCCCTCCTGTTTACAACTGTTTAATTTCTTGTTTATTCGTATCTTAAACAAACAAAAAAATCTCAAGTAAAATAAGCACAATTTTGATTAACACTCTTTAGAATTTTGAACAAGTTGGAATTTTAGTAGTGGGGGGAATTAATAAATTATCAGTTTCTGTTCTATAAAAGAGTTGAAAATTGCAGTCCTAAATCAATGTAATGTGGCAACAAAGCAAAATAACAGATTGTTCCGGCTGCTGGAGGTAACAAAATCCCACCTCCTCCCAGAAATATGTGCTCATACGTATTGCTGAACAACATATTCTTCATCATGTTTATAGTGGAAATATTCAAGAGAGGCAGGTGAGGAGTTGAATTAAGCATAATGCCTTTCTGGTGGCTTACTCTGGGAATTATATAATGTATATTAACTGGCAAAATAGCCCAGCAGTTTGGAAGCAATTACCACAGTTTTATGTTTCGTGCTCTGCTCATAAATCTTGGTAATGATGGCACCTCTCTTAGGAGCTTACATTAACAGGTTACAGTAATTGTATTCAAACGTAGCAAATGTCCAGTCGCATAGGTAGCAAATGTCCAGCCGCGTAATATGACTTGAGTGAGAACCTTTCAAAGCTTCTTGAATTAAAGGCATGAGCAGAGCAATCCATCCCCCTGATCCTCTGAGCCCGAGTGGGTTTTCCATGAGTGGCAGTGGCGGCAAGCCCACAGATTCTGCCCCCTGAGTTGGCTGCCTCAATCTGCCTCATGGATGGGCCGGCCCTACGGTATACTCATATTGACTCCCCATTGCAGAAGTTCACCTTCCCAACACATGGAATGTGATGAGGCCAGTAACAGTGATGTGGATGGAAGGGCTTGGTCCCATTTGCCCTGATCACATGATGTTTGAATGCCTGAATGCCCTTCTCCTAATGTCTCCATAGCTGGTGTCACTATATCACTTATGGGTTTTGTGAAAATGAGCATGCTCCTCTTGAAGGTGAATCGGTTGTAGTGATTTGGTCCCACTGCTGAAATTTACATGAATTTAGGTAGCAGATCCAATTTGTTTAAAAGGAAGCCGAGAGTAGGAACATAGCAGTAATTTTAACAACTGAGAGACACAAGCAATGCGATCCCCCAAAGGATCGGTATCCAGGATGGTGAAAACTCAAGCTGAATGTGCAGTATTCTAAAACAACATTTCTAAACTGGGTGAATGGACAACAAAATGGCAAAAGAGATTTTGTGAATGCACACAGCTACAAGCTCATCTTCATATGTATGCTAATGGGATCTGAGGCTATCTAGGATGGATGGACAGGGAGCTCAAATTAAAAATGTCAATATGCCATGGCAATGAAAGAAAGGTAGCTCCCATGTTGAGGATTATTGGGAAATGGGCTGAAAACAAAATGGCCAAGCATCCTAATGTCTTTATATAAATCTCTGATGCAGCCACATTTGGAATACTTGGTGCAGTTCTGATTGTCCATCTCACAGAGGATCTCACCGAATACAAAATGATCAGGGAATTGAAGCACGCTCCCTACGAGGGAAGGCTAAAGCATTTAAGCTGGGCTTGTTTAGTGTAGGAGGTGAATGACTAAGTGGGGGAAAACATTAGAAATGGAGAGAATAGATGCATTATCTCTTTCATAATACTTAAACTCAAGGTCACCCAATGAAATTGATTGACACAAGATTCCTGGCTGATAAAAGGAAGCGTTTCTTCACACAACACACAACAATTTACCCATGGAATTATCTGTCACAGGATAGCTCAGTTGGTTAGAGCGTGGTGCTGGTAACGCCAAGGTTGCAGGTTCAAGCCCCATATGGAACAGCTGCATGTTCCTGCATTGCAGGCAGTTGGATAAGACCCCTTCCAATTCTATGACTCTATGATTTCTGTGAAGATGTGGTGATGCTCAATTACTTAGATGGTTTCAGGGAATGGTGGTCTAGAACAGTTTCTGAGTATAGGCCACCCAACAGCTGTTAGCTATGGCTTTCAATGTAGTTTTAATGTTCATGGGAAATTGCTGGAGTACAAACAATGGGAGAGGACTCATACAGATTTTTCTTGCTTGTAGGCTTCTTATGAGCATCTGGCTATCCACTGTTGGAAACAGAAGGCTGGTCTTGAAGAACTGTTACTGTGAGCCAGCAAAGCTCTCCGTATGTTGTCTCTTAAGGTCTCTGGACAGGCCTTAATTTGTGATTCATCAATCCCGCCTGTAGTGGCATGAAAGGCTGTATTCCTCAGTTATTCATGGGAACGAATATTTTTGTTTAAGTTTTAAGAGCACCAGACAAGTGTGTGTGAGAGAAACCAGATCTAACAGACTCTTTCCTTTTGTTTAGCCACAGGCTGTTCCTTTCCATCCTAGCTTGGTTTGTCCGCCCTACTGTATCCTTGCGTTGATCTTTACAAAGGTTTGGTTTTAGACTAGCCACATCAACCTGAGACTGGAGGGCAATGCCTGAACCCCTGCCGCAGGTACTAAAATGCAAAGTGCTTTATCCATTAATATAGCGGGCGCCTTTGGAAAAAATGATTAAACCATGAGCCACACACTGTTGACTCACTTCGGCTTCATATGAAAATCTTACCATATTTCAACTACTGCTGTTTTCATCTGATCTGAAAGATGGATTACAGCTCGCCTTGCATGAATGAAGAAAAGAGAAGGAAGTAGCTATATTCCTCCCCCAGTCCCTTTAGCAAGCATCAGATTTTGATTTCAGTCTGTGCAAGGTTTGCTTTAAAAAAAAAAAAAAGATGCAGGGAGTCAAAGAGAGCTTCTGATTCTGCTGCATGTTGAAGAAACCTAAACTAACCACCTTGACAGGTGTCTTGACCTGCTAAGTAGCTGCAAAAAAGCCTATTCATATTGATGGCTGTATCTGGACCATTTCATTGGCTAACAGCAAGCACCTAGTCAGGGCTGTCAGCAGAAGTTAAGGCCAAATGTAACCTCCGCCTTTCCCCCATAACCTGTTTAAGGGTGCTTGCCTACAGGTTACATACGGATGTGAATTAAACAGCAGCAACAACAAATCAGGCACATCACAGAAAGATCTCAAAGTCTTTCTTTAAGCTCCCATTAACTTGAATATAATGATACCCCTTTCTCCTTTGGCTAAATATCAATCAAGTGATTTCTGGATTTGGGCAATGAATCACTGGCTACATAAACAAGGTGTCTGACAATTGGCAGCATTTGAGACTGGCAGTAGCTTATGAGAAACAGCACTGATAAGAAGATTTAAGAGGCTGCTCTCAGACAGTAAGTAAATAAAGGTCTAAAGCAACATTCTCCAACCTCGTGGCACCAGATTGCAACTCCCATCAGTCCCAGCCTGAGTTGCAGTTTAAACCACCTGGCTGGTCTAAAAGGAAACCACTCTCATTGCCACAATTGGTGACTGTATTCTACATCTTTAGCCAGCCTTTCTTCTCCTAGGAACTCAGATAAAGGTTACATGGAATTAACCTGTTGCATCCTCCCATGAACCCCAGGCAGTTCTTGCCTTGCTTAGTGGGAATTTGAAATCTGGTCTTCCTAGCCTGTCCAATGTGCTTTTTATACTTCCACATTGGCTCCCCAGACAGATGCTGATAATGGAGACAATAAGAGCAATAGGGACTTCAGTTGTTGTATGTCCTTTCCCTTGGCAAGCGGGTGGCGTTGTGGTCTAAACCACTGAGCCTCTTGGGCTTGCCGATCAGGAGGTCGACGGTTCAAATCCACACAATGGGGTGAGCTCCCGTTGCTCTGTCCCAGCTCCTGCCAACCTAGCAGTTCGAAAGCACGCCAGTGCAAGTAGACAAATAGGTACGCTGCGGCGGGAAGGTAAACAGCATTTCCATGCACACTGGCACTTGTCACGGTGTCCCGTTGCACCAGAAGCAGTATAGTCCTGCTGGCCACATGACCTGGAAAGCTGTCTGTGGACAAACACCAACACCAATTGGGCTGAAAGCGAGATGAGCACCACATCTCATAGTCATCTTTGACTGGATTTAACTAGCCAGGGGTCCTTTCCAATTATTAAGCCTTTAGAACAGATCATTGTGGGAGTAACATGATCAATCTGGCCATATGTAGTCAGTGAAAATGCTTACCAGACCTCAGGTTCTACTGCACCATTGTTTAATTCTAAAATAAGAGACATTAGATTTTGAGCTTGACTTGGAAATCAGGCCCTTCTCCCTACCTAGTTTGAGATGTTGGTTTCTTCAGTCATCCAACTGGAGGCAAACATGCAGGGAAGTGGGACCCAGGAACACAGATGATCAATGAAAACATTGATTACCGGTTTGAGTGTGGAAGGAGGTTAGATTTGTTCCCCCTCCCCTTCAGCTAATTGGTGTTATTTGAATTTATTCATACTGAGCTAATTGCACGTAGGTATAGCTGATCTGGAGTATATTCAAAAGTTGCTTGTCTTTGACAGCTTCTACCTAATATTGAAGTTTACTGGCTAAAACTGCAATCCTGTCCCCACCTGCTTGGGACAAACCCCACTGATTCCAATAGGAGCAACTATGGTTAGGATTGTGCTGTAAGTATACCTGCTTTGCAGCACACCACTTCCAGGCTAGATCTTATAAATCTGCTTGTGTGTAGTAAGTTTTGAACTTTTTGTGGTGAAATGATTGGGAAGTGGGATATTTTGTGGAGCTAACTGTACCTATCGTGAAGCTAAGGCTCCAATACTTTGGCCACCTCATGAGAAGAGAAGACTCCCTGGAAAAGACCCTGATGTTGGGAAAGATTGAGGGCACTAGAAGAAGGGGACGACAGAGGATGAGATGGTTGGACAGTGTTCTCGAAGCTACGAACATGAGTTTGACCAAACTGCGGGAGGCAGTGGAAGACAGGAGTGCCTGGCATGCTATGGTCCATGGGGTCACGAAGAGTCGGACACGACTAAATGACTAAACAACAACAAACTGTACCTAAATGTACATACTTCATATTAAGTCCCAGATTATTATTATTATTAAAATAAAGAAGTAGGTTTCTTTATCTGAGACAGACCAAACTAGTAAACGGTACTCTAAAGCTCGACTCTAGAAGTTCTTTTGCATGCTTTACATTTCACCATTGTGGGAATTTTTCAAATACAAAATAACCTTTTTCATTTGTAGATGTATGTTTTTGGCAGTCTAATCTTTTGATTCACACATCGAGTTCCATCAGATGCTGAAATTTATGTGCTATTTACAAGCCTTCCTAAAAGAAGCATAGGGTTATTAACGGCTTCTTTTATGGGCCCAGTTAACTGCAGTAGCCGTGGTAGTATTTTTCCACTCTCAATGACCTTTGATTTAAACATTAGATTGAACCATAAGAGTTTAATCATGTATGAAAATCACTGCAGAGCATAATCATTTTAGAAAATTACATAATTTAAGACTATGAGCTGAAGGAGAAAGAGGTCTGGAGGCATATTGGATATACCTGTATTCCATCTTTCCAACAACAATAAGTTCCTTTTTATGCTCACACCAACCCTATGAGGTAGGGTAGACTGAGCAATAGCGACCGGTCCATGGTAGGGTTGCCAGACTCAATAGAGGACAGGACTTCTGTGCCTTTAAGTGCCCTGCTCTCTTTTGAGTCTGGAAACCTTAAAGAGAAAATAGGCAGACCCTTTGTTTAATTTCCAAGCAAAGGGTCTGCTGGTTTCTCTTTAAGATTTCCAGACTCAAGAGAGAGCAGGGCAATTAAAGGCACGGAAGCCCTGTCCTCTATTGAGTCTGGCAACCCTAGTCCATGGTCACCCTATAAGCTTCATGAATAAAGGGATACAGTACATGAATCCAGGTCTCCATTTTAGACTTACTTCCCTAAATATAAAATAAAAAGGTGAGGTTGCTAATGATTTGTGATTTCTGTGAGGGCACATCAAACAATGACCTTTGAGTCTATTGGGATAAAGTTCATTCGCTTTTATATCAGCTGCAAATGGGACAATTATTGTGATAAATGTCATTTACAAGTCTGAAACTCTTCAGAGACGTTCCCCACAACTCTGCATAAATGAGGGGTTTGTATAAAAATCTATTATCTTTTAGTTAGTGATGGGGGATCTAATTTTGTTTATCAAATACCAGAGGGTATCAAGTGTACTGAGTCGTTTACTTTGTGGGAGATGGATTACTGTTGCCTGTGCTGGCATGAAAACCAGGTTCATGGAGTAAGCTCTGATGAGCCTCAGCTCTTAAGTGAACCATGCTTAGGATAATGTTCAAGAGGGCACATAAGTCAAAGACAGCTTTCCCTATTTAGTGGCACAAGACTCCCCAGGGCTTTTAGATGCGAAAGGGGGCAATGTTTGAAATCCTATCTGTTTCATATTAACTTACATGTGACTGATGAATGTTGCAAGGAAAGACCTAAGTAAGATAATTAGAAAGAAATCCAGGGCATATGCGAACAATGAGACCAATATGAGGGCATAAGGAAGAAGCCAGCAAATGTAATTTGAAATTTAGAACTCAAGTAGAATGATAGAGAATTTATTTCTGCCTGATCATCATATCATAATGCATACATTTCTTGTCAGTTTTTGAGATGCCTCTAAGATTCTTTAGCAGGTTAAAGAACCGCTTAGAAATTGGTCTGATAGAAATAGATAATTTCCTCCCCAAAGTGCTTTTCAAACTACACTTGTCTTTAAAAAAGTAAAATTATAGATGAAACGTAACACATGTGGAAATATATTGTAGCGGTGGTGGGGGGTGTCACTTGAATTTCAGAGTTAATCACTGAAATATTTAGCCTTCAGTGTTGTTGTTTTTTTCAAAAAAGGGGGGTTACTTTTCTCATTTATATTACTATTCCACATATATCTGCAAGCTCAGTCATCTTGTATGTGTATCTCTAAATGAGCCAATTATTTTTAACTCTCTATTTTTTTTAAAAAAAAATCAAAGCTCTTTCTATTAATACCCTAGCAAATCCAAGAAGCTTTGTATCATAAAGTTGTTGTCCACCTGCAACTTAAGCATTAAGAGTGGTATTTTGTTATTTAGTCTACAAGTTGCTTCTCTGTGTTCAGGGAATAAGGTATTCTGAAACACTAATTTTTGGTGGAATTAATTTTGCTAACTGCTTTCCACTATGACTCCTAACAATCTTCCACCCTGGACAGGCTGCTGTCAGTCTGGTAGAGCTGACCAAAACCAGCACTCTAAACAAAATGCTAGAAGCTCCAGTATACCTGAAGGAGCGTCTCCACCTCCATCGCTCTGCCCGGACACTGAGGTCCAGTGCCGAGGGCCTTCTGGCGGTTCCCTCGTTGCGAGAAGCCAAGTTGCAGGGAACCAGGCAGAGGGCCTTCTCGGTAGTGGCACCTGCCCTGTGGAACACCCTCCCACCAGATGTCAAAAAGAAAAATAACTACCAGACTTTTAGAGGACATCTGAAGGCAGCCCTGTTTAGGGAAGCTTTTAATCTTTAAGAAATTAGTGTATTCTAGTATTTCTGTTGGAAGCCGCCCAGAGTGGCTGGGGAAACCCAGCCAGATGGGCAGGGTATAAATAATAAATTATTATTATTATAAGTCAAGCATGGGCAGTGTCCAGATGGTTAAGTCTGGGTAGTAGAGTCTTGAAAGATCCATGAAGATGGAACATTTTGGAAAAAGAAGTTTTATTGAAAAAGATATAGCAAGGTTGGAGGTAAATGGCTAACTATGAAATGGCTTCCCAGAAAGAGAAACAGACAGACAGAGAAAGGGAGAGAGGGAGAGAGAGAGGTAGCAGAAGGAAATGTGATGGCATGGCTACATGGTGAAGAGGAGGAGCGAGAGAGAAATTGCAGTGGGGTTTAGAGAAAGCAGGGAATAGATTTAGGGGAAAGAGGAAAAGGGCACTGTTACCCATTGGGGGGCACAGGGATGGTTGCCCCGGGTGCATAATTGTTAGGGAGCTGGAAAATTCAACACCTAGTGCTGCCTCAGTACAGCTGCACACTTCTGTCACTGAGCTGCATTGAAAATGGCTCCAATCAAACCAGGAAGTGACCTCTCCAGACAACACAATGATTCTCCTTTTCTTATCTCTGTGGCTGCAGTCTCCTGAGCGATGTGGACACTGTCATGCAGTTGAATGAGCATGTGTCCTCTGACTGTTTCCCTCCCTCTCACCCTCCACTCCATGCAGTCTCGGGCACTGGCAACCCACCCTACACCACCGCTGTTACCACCCCTTACTAATTGTTCTGCCTGGGAAGCAGATAAGGCATAATTCAAGGGCGCAAAGAAGACACAGAATTTTGAGGGGATTTAGGAAAAGAGAAGTTGAAAAACTTGGGGGAAGGGAATGGAGGCATCTGGAGAATCTGGAGATTCTGGGGATGAAGTCAGAGGAATCCTGGCATGCCAGGGGAATTCTAGACCTGGGTGGAAAGAGGCAGGGCTGGCTGTTCAAAAGGGTAGTCTTGAAAGACCAATTTCAGGTGCACATAAAGACAGACCATTTCCCTATGCTTGATTAATAAACGGGGACATTAGACACCAACTTTTTTTTTTAAGAGAGGGATTTACAGTACTTTGTGTCCACCATGTTTTTTTAGCATTCTCACAGCTAGTCAATAGGATGGTGGCTTAACAGCAGAGCATCTGCCTGGCGTGCAGGAGGTCCCAGGTTCATTCCCTGGCATCTCCAGGTAGAGATGTCCTCTGCCTGAAATGCTGGAAAGTCACTATTGAGCTACAGTAGATGGACCAATGATCTGACTCAGTATAAGGTAGCTTCCTATGATGCTTGACGAGAGTGGAGCTGGAGACACGTAGAGTGTTTACAGTCAGAAGAGGTCCCATGCTAGTTGCATGGTGGGTCAGGATCAATGTCTTATCCAGGGGGAGGCAACCTCAGGCCCGTGGGCCGAATGTGGCCCAATCGCCTTCTCAATCCGGCCCGCGGACGGTCCAGGAATCAGCATGTTTTTACATGAGTAGAATGTGTGCTTTTATTTAAAATGCACCTCTGGGTTATTTGTGGGGCCTGCCTGGTGTTTTTACATGAGTTGAATGTGTGCTTTTATTTAAAATGCATCTCTGGGTTATTTGTGGGGCATAGGAATTCGTTCATTATTTTCCTTCAAAATATAGTCTGGCCCACAGCATGGTCTGAGGGACGGTGGACTGGCCCATGGCTGAAAAAGTTTGCTGACCCCTGGTCCTATCTATTCATTTGGCAGAGAGAGACCATGAGCTTTGTCCTATACAGCCCAGGCTCTGCTTAAGCTATCCTAAGAGACAAAATGGGTCCCTTTGGAACCAGAAGGAAGATATTTGCTCTCCTGCCAGGAGCAAAAGGAATCCAGAACCCTTTAGCAGATTTTTATATTTTGTGTTGGGAAGCTCAGACCCTTCAGATGATGATCTTCTTTACATGGCCCTTGGGACTCTCCCAAGCCACACTCTTCACTAGCCCTGTTGGTCCTTGAACTCTGATACTGCTGTTTGCTTGGATGGATGGAGAATGGAGAGGGGTAGAAACTAGTTTACTGTACACTTTTGCTTCTGCCTCTGGACCCATCTGTCACTGGTATGTGGTCCCGGGAAGGTTGAGCATAATCCAGCCTTCTCAACCTTGGGTTCTCAGATGTTGCTGGACTACAACTCCCATCATTCTTAGCTAGCAGGGCCAGTGGTCAGGGGTGATGGGAGTTGTAGTCTAACAACATCTGGGGACCTGATGCTTTAAGAGAGGCTGCCATATAAGGGATTGCAACCTTTGGGCTGAGAAAGGATTCCACAACCCTGGTGTAGGTCATTGTCCATTGACTGAAGAGTAAGGTTGTGGGGTTGCTGGCGCTGTGTTTTCCAGCGGTTAAAGTCTCTCACTGGGGAGTTTTGAAAGATGATGCTGGAGAACGGTTGTATTTAGTTTGTTGAACATTTATACCTTTCTATTATGAAATCAAACTCAAGGCAGCTTGCAAATAAAAAGAATATAAATCACAGCACAATTAAATGCTCCTAGCAATAAAATAATACAAAACAAACAACAGCAGGAAAACAGCAACATAAAAACCATATCAGCAACAACAGTTGTTCCCAGAAGTTCTCTTCTGTGGCCCCTAGGGGCTATTCTGTTTCTAATCTAATGCATTTCAGCATCACATGAACTGCTGGAGGAAATTGTCCAGAGCTTTGGAATGAGACACCTAGAGCTTTCCTCCCCATGGTGATTTTGTGTTTGAAGTCTCTAGTGGACTAGCAGAGGATGTATAAGTTGGAACTCAATGGCGATCAGAGGGAGTTATGCATGGTGGGCAATGTCAGTTCTGGTGATGTGGTGGACATCTATCTGCATGTGGTCACCAAGTATGTCAGAAGAAACACAGTTATCATTGGGAAGTGCTTCTGGGTTCAGGATTCCTCCCAAATCCTAGGATGAGCCGGTGACCAGAAACACGGCCTGCCAACTTCAATTAGTACATGAAATATGCCCCTTCTTGAACACCGAAATTTGACTGCTTTAATGCATGCTCTGGTAACCCTCCCTGCTTTTTAAAATTTTCAAGACTTTATTATGAAGTCAAAATAACAACCCAGGGAGAAATACAAAGTAAAATAGGGAAGTTTTTAATGACTGATGTTTTAATGTATTTTTAACCTTCTGTTGGAAGCCGCACAGAGTGGCTGGGGAAACCCAGCCAGATGCACAGGGTAGAAATAAAAAATTATTATTATTATTATTATTATTATTATTAAAATAAATAAAGAAGAAGATGAAAACTGTGTGCAAGATGACAACAACAGGTTCATAGCTGTTACCTGATAAAATAAACTGCATTTTCATGAGACAATAAAATTGGCCTGACATGTGTTCTGTATACCAAATAAAGCCAAATTTCATTAGGACTTGCCGTCCCTGTGATTGGCTTATCATTCAAGCCAGTAAATGACCATCAAATGGAGGCAAAATCCATGTCTAGCTGCACCCCAAGATACCTTTAATTTCTAACTCTAAGTTAGAAGTTACCCTCTGATAACTGTTCATTGGTTCACCTATCCCAGTTTTGCCTTCTGACTGGTAGAGACTCTCCAAACCCATTGCTGCCTGGGCTCTTTTCCCCTTTGCTAGCACTGCCAGGGATTGAACAAGATGTTTGCACTTCCATTGAGCTGATGGCAGCTCCCCAAGAATGCTTAGCAGATTTTTTTTTCTTATGTAGGAGATGTATCCACAGGGCAATAAAAACCAAATTTCAAATCAGACTCTAAAAGAAATTAAAGCACTTCTTTAAAAAATATATAATTTGCTGGATGCATTTGCAACTGAAAACAACTCAGCATGGGATAATTTATCTATCATTTGGGAGCATCCAAGCCTTTGCTGGGCTTGCATTTTTTTTTTTATAGTCTAGTAAGAAATCTAAAGGAGTTCCATGCCAAAGGTATATGCATGCTAGCGGCAGATTAAAAGAGAATTTGTGACTTCTGATGTAGTGAAAGGGTCTGTTGACTCTGCACTTCTCATTATTTAATGACCCAGTGTCTAGAGCTTGGCTGAAACAAGGATGGGATAGTCTTAGAACTCATTGGTTTGGCGCTCTGTTATTTTTTGATAACAAGAAAGAAATTCTGAATGAAATATCTCAAGTGAGATTTGGGAAAGAATTACATGCCTGGCCTTTTCATTATTATTCCTAACAACAAATATATAGCGATGGCGATGAGTGCACCTTTGTGTAATGATGAAATGGTTTGTGTTTCAGGGAGTTATCGGGGGAATGTCAAAGCAGAGAGACTCTAAATTTGTGTGGTCTTAAGGAAGTTAAATCTTAAGAAGTTAATTCTTAAGAAGTTAATTCCTAAACCATTTAAGTTGCCTAATCGGCTCCTGCTGCCTCTCAATGCAAAATAAAAAGCTAAAGAAAAGGAGAAGATGCAAATAGAAACTTTTGCAATTGATCAGAAGAAGAGATGCCAAGGCTGGGAGATGAAAAACCCCTCTAAGTGCCAATTGCTTAACTCCCACCTCCCCCCCCCCCGGCCAATGAAAGCACCTGCTGTCTCAAAATCAAGGATCTTTTCTTTGCTGGGAAATATGTCTCCTTTTTCCCTGAGTCTATATTTATATTCTTTCTTCTTATTGTGCCTCTCAAACTTTTCCAAATCAAATACTGACTTGACTTTCCCTCTGGGACTGAAACGGAAGGGAAATTGTATGCAAGCCATTGAATTATATTCTCCTTCAAGTGGTTTAGTTCAGATAAGATATATTTGCCTTCCCGGCAGACTCTTAACTGAAAGCAGAGCGAGCTGGAGAGAGAGAGGGAAGGAAGGAGGGAGGGAGGTGTGGAGAAAACAATCAGGCTGTTTTCAAGCCTGTTCGTCATGTAAGCTTTTCTGTGCTAAGCGATGAAAGAAGCATCTCTTGAGAACTCTGATTTTCACTATAGGGGCATCCACTGGACACACCCACCAGATGCCCTTGCCCAACATTGCCTTGTACTGAGTCCAGTGATTGCTCCATCTACTGGAAATGGTTAGGAAGTGTTTTTTTCCAGCTCTGCAAAGCACCTTTCGCAGGGGAAATGTCTGCTCCGTCACCAAGCAATGGCCCCTTCACAGCCCTTTCATGACAGCATCTCAACAGAGAATCTTGTGAAGTGGTCAGACTGTTTTAAGTGCAGATATTCATGAGAAGATTCTTCTCCACCTCATGAGAAGAGAAGACTCCCTGGAAAAGACCCTGATGTTGGGAAAGATGGAGGGCACTAGGAGAAGGGGAAGACAGAGGACGAGATGGTTGGACAGTGTTCTCGAAGCTATGAACATGAGTTTGACCAAACTGCGGGAGGCAGTGCAAGACAGGAGTGCCTGGCGTGCTATGGTCCATGGGGTCACGAAGAGTCGGACACGACTAAACAACAACAACATTCTCCGTAAAGTAATTCCAAAATGAATTGAGCCGGAATGTTTAGATTTCACATTGCTGAATTCCATCCAACTTTTAAGCAGGGTAATTTGACTGGAGCCCAAATACTTCAGTTTAGGAGGGAACACAAACAAACTCTGGCAGTCCTGATCTCTGGATTAGGCTACCTGGGATCCCAGGGGTGGGGGGGGGAAACCTAAGGAAATCACTTTGTGATGTTTGAAAAGAAAGCCCCATGCCAAAAGCATGCACACAAGTCTCTGGCTGTCATACATTTAGGAGGAATGAAAATGACGCTGCTAATCTAATTTAATTCCATTCATTGCATGCAATTTTAAAATTGCTCAGTCACTATCACAAATCTTGATGTGCCATATGTAAAATTGCCCAGGAAAGAACACTGATGTTGACCTTTCAGAAAGCAACATCACTCTGATCAGAGATGCAAACTACCCATTTTGCTCATTTACAACCAGCCAAGTGGAGCTGGTGGCCTTCAGTCTAGCCATTTCTTTGGCCAAAACTAGCCATGCAACAGGAAAGGCCTGTTTACTCTTACATGAAGGCAGCAATGGAGTGCACACATTTCTTTCTGAAAGCAGCTCTTCCTTGCCTATTGTAATGCACCAAGGGTGTTGAAAAGGTACACATAGGAAGCTGTTTATATAGAGCCAGACCATTGGTCTATCTAATCCAGTAATTGTCTACATTGGGGACTGGGAACCCGTGACCCTCCAGATGTTGCTGGACTACAATTCCCATCATTGGCCATGATGACTTACGTTTGCAGGTCAATTCTGTGTCCAGGGCAGCTGTCTACCAGCTCCATCTGGTACGCAGGCTGAGACCCTACCTGTCCACAGACTGTCTCGCCAGAGTGGTGCATGTTCTGGTTATCTCCCGCTTGGACTACTGCAACGCACTCTATGTGGGGCTACCTTTGAAGGTGACCCAGAAACTACAACTAATCCAGAATGCGGCAGCCAGACTGGTGACTGCAAGTTGGCACCGAGACCATATAACACTGGTCCTGAAAGACCTACATTGGTTCCCAGTACATTTCCAAGCACAATTCAAAGTGTTGGTCTGACCTTTAAAGCCCTAAATGGCCTCAGCCCAGTATACCTGAAGGAGTGTCTCCACCCGCATCGTTCAGCCTGGACACTGAGGTCCAGCTCCGAGGGCCTTCTGGGGGTTTCCTCCCTAAGAGAAGTGAGGTTTACAGGGAACCAGGCAGAAGGCCTTCTCGGTAGTGCACCCACCCTGTGGAACGCCTTCCCATGAGATGTTAGGGAAATAAACAACTGTCTGACTTTTAGAAGACATCTGAAGGCAGCCCTGTTTAGGGAAGTTTTTAATGTTTGATGTCTTATCATGTTTTTACCATTCTGTTGGGAGCCGCCCAGAGTGGCTGGGGAAACCCAGCCAGATGAGCGGGGTATAAATAATAATAATAATAATAATATTATTATTATTATTATTATTATTATTATTATTAAGAACTTTGCTAAAGAGCTTAGAAAGACAGTAGGAAGCTGCCAGACCATGGGTCCATCTTGCTCCGTATTGTCATCACAAACTGGCAGCAGCTCTTCGGTGTTTCAGGCAAGGGACACTGCCATTCCTACCTGGAGAATCAGGGACCTTCTGCATGCCAGGCAAGTGGAACTACCACTGAACTACAGCCCTTCCTTATGTTTTATATGCACATTAAGGAGCACATCTAGAGCTTTCTAATAGGGGCAGTGTGATTAGGAAGGGAGCCTAATTTCCCTAAAATTCAAAAATTCTTTTGTTAGCCCTAGCGGAGAAGAAAACTCTAAAGCATATTATCCCGAGTGAACTGTATTTGTGCTCTCCTCACTGTGTAAGCTCAGCCACCGCTATGAAATATGTGATGAGTAAATACTAGGGTGGATAAATTTAGTACATCATTAACCCACACAAAGAGAGTCCTGCATTCTGGCTCACATGCAGGTGTTTCCTTTTGTGGTTCATAAATATACCAGCCACTGCTTTAGCTTCTGTAGTGTGCTGACCCTGCATCCTGAACCACTTCTTATGCGTGTGATGCCTTTGCTTTGCTAAGTCTTCTACTGTACAACATCGTAACTTTTGACGAAGGAAGCACAGTTTTCTACGTTAAAATTTCATTACGCCGAGAAATTTGAAATAAAGGAGCTAAACCTCTTTGTGAGGAAAAATTCCTTCAGTAGCACCTTAAAGACCTTAAAGTTTTTATTTTGGTATGAGCTTTCGTGTGCATGCACACTTCGTCAGATACATTGAAACAGAATCCACCAAACCCTTATGTATATTCAGAGGGTGGGGGGTGGGGGTGATGGGAATGGCTGATGGGAGTGGTAAACCTGTAGATGGCTGTTAACGACTGCTGATGACTGCAATTGGTCCGGGGGGGGGGGAAGCAAGGGCTGAGGCGCTAAAGAAAGCTTGATCGTGCATAATGAGATAAGAATCCAATGTCTTTATTCATCCCAGGTGGCTCCATGGTTTTAAGCTTGGTAATGAGTTCCAATTCAGCAACTTCTCTTTCCAAAGACTGCATTCCCCTTCTGAGGGCTGTGTACTAGGAGTGGGCGGAGCCAGAAGCAGAAGTGGGTGGAGCAACAGAGGTGACCAGGGATGGGTGATATCTGGTTTTCAACACCACGATTTATCACCAGTTTACACACACACACACACACACACACACACACACACACTGTATTATGATATTTGAAATAAGGATGGAGTTATGTAGAGGCATTGGCTGGCTTAACGGTTTTTCTCACATTGTGATTTTTGCATGGCACCCACCATGATTCATAATATATTGCCAGGTCAAAAATTATGAAACCGATATCACGATATGGACTTCAAACAAGTTTTGGATGATATATCAATATATTGCCCAGCCCTAGAAGTGACAGGACAGGCACCATTCCAGCCAGGCACCATTTATTTATTATTATTTATTGAATTTGTACTGTGTCTTTCCTCCACAAGGAGCCCAGAGTGGCAAACAAACTGACAACTTAAAAGCAAAGCAGAAAGAATCTGAAACAGCCAAAACATTCTGAGAACAATTACAATCAAATGCATCTGAGAGCCAGTACAGTTTAAAACATTCTTCTTTTTTAAAAAAAATATTTTTATTTATTCTTAATAAATGATGCAAAAAATTAAAAAAAAATCAACTAACATATACTGATACAAAAAGAACTACAAACATAGACCTTACATACCCCCATGGCTTCCCTCCACCTCTACTCGACTTCCTTTGGTTCAAATTTGAATATTGTCATTGCATTCTTTGGATGATGCATCTCTTATAACTCTTTCTAATTATTATTCTCATTTATACTTTACATACTTAATCCATGCATATCAACATTCTAATGATCTTGAGGTTGCCAGGAACAGTATTCTTGCCGGATAAACAGAAACTTTTTCAAATTCCTCCCAAAAGTTACTGATGATGGAGACAAGTGCACTTCAGTAGGGAGATTTTCCCACAACCAAGTGGACAGTCCCCAGTGGTGGCATCAAAAACAAGGCCAGGGACAGGCAGCCTGCCATTTAGAGAGAATGGGGAAGCCTTAAAATCTGAATTCTGCAGCACATTAGAAAATGTACTCAATTAAACAGAATACGCATTGTACCACGGATTACAATATGTTGGTCCAAATTGGTTGAGCCGTCTTAGAACATTTTGCTGCAAACGGGCAACTCTTGCCGCTTGTGTACGTGGAATTATTTGTGGTAAGGTTGTAGGCACTTCTAAGCAAATCTTAATACTCTAATCTGTCCATTCCACTTCCCTCACTTTCGGAAAACAAAACCTAATTAGGAAAAAACACAAATTGGAAGTCAGAATTAATATTCATTAAAAAAAATAGGCCTAACCGACCTCTAGGCTGTTTGAGATTTACTTTAACGACGGATGTTGCAATCAGTTTAATTTACTAGGACAAATGTGGACCATCAAATTTGTTTCTTCCACTGGAATTAATCCATAGACAGGAACCCACTGGAACACTACCCTACCCCACAAAGTTTTTTATTCTTTGTTTGATGTAGGGAGGCACTTAATTTTAATTGAGTTTTAAGGTCTGTAGCTCAGTAGAAGAGCATTTGCCTTGCCTGATGAGCTTCAGAGCTTCTGTCAGTCAGTGAAGGCAATACTGAGCTACATGGACCAATGGTTTGACTCAGTTCAAGGCAGTTTCCTATGTTCCTCTCACAAGGGATTGATGCCAAAGAAGCCCCAATGAATTCAACTGCTTAGAGATGCATTGTTTGTTTGTTTGTTTTGTGAATAATTTTTTTATTAATTTTCCACAATTACATTTTCACAATTAAAAACAAAAGTTAACTCACATTTCTACCAGATCTAGATTGATACGAATACATTTTAACAAATCATATCTTTGAATCTCTAGACTTCTCTCCAAACGCCCTTCTGGTTCCTTTTATAAACCAAGTTCTGCTGCATTTCCATACTTAAACTTTTCCAATTATTATTTCCCTAAATTTTATCTAATTTTCTGCTAGTTGCAAGAGTTTATTTAAAATCCTGCCAATGTATCAACTTGTTTAGAGTATTTTTGCACAAAATAATGATGATGATGATAATAATAATAATAATAATAATAATAATAATAATAATATATTATTTATACCCTATCTGGCTGGGTTTCCAACAGAATATTAAAATACAATAGTGCGTCAAACATTAAAAGCTTCCCTAAATAGGGATGCCTTCAGATGTCTTCTAAAACAATTCCCACTCTTTTTTTAAAAAACTTCTGGTTGTCATAGTCTCTGAGCTAGAGATGTATTGTTTGAACCTGGACAGCTCATAGCCTTTGGCTGGAATCTCGTCAAGTCAACTACATGGGGCTAGAACTTCACTTTAGAAGCATCATATACCTTTTTGGTATGCAAGGGGGGAAAGCTGTACTTGAAGTGATCTTGCTCCAGTACTAAACCAATGTGTCATAATGTAACAACAATTTCAGTAACATAAATGATTTGTTTGCCTTGCTTCATTTTCTGTCTGGCTGATCTGTGTACTTATTTTTGCTCTATCAGTTCTGGCATCCTGCTTTTCTGATTAACAGGCCAGTAGCCACAGGATGGCAGGGCTGAATTTCTGCGTTAGACGGAGTTACGTACATGGATGTTCATTTCTGACTGACTGTCACAGCTCACTCTTGTAAGCTGTTGCACAATGGCCAATGTTTTTGATGGCATGTTCAGCTGAGCACATATGGATTCCACCCCCCCCTCAGTTTCCTTTTTTGCCCCCCTCCCTGGAATGACCAACTCAAGTAATGTAGCTTCCCCAGCTGTAATATACTGCATAGCCTGCAACTAAGGCACTAGGAGAGAAATGCAACAACATGGTGCAGAGTATTTCTAGGCTCTCAGGGCCTTGGCCAGCATGGAACAAGAGTCTTGGTAGCCCTCTATGGATCTTCCAGGTCCTTTTTTTAACACAAGAGCCAAGTTAGATGGATCAATTTTATATCATTTTGGGTATCTAGAAAATCCCCTGAATATGTAGAAATCACTACATAAACAAGCCATTGTGGGGTGACCAGGGCCGGATCTAGGTTTGATGAGGCCCTCAGCCACTGAAGGTAATGGGCCTCCAGACCACTGGTCCTGTTATCTAGGGATGATGGGAGTTGGAGTTCCAAAACATCTGGAGGGCCGAGTTTGGGGCATAGCTGCCAAGTCTCCCGCTGAAAAATGCGGGATCAGCAGCGGTGCGACACCGGAAGTCGCTTCTACGCATGTCTGGACATGCGTAGAAGCGATGTCCGGTGCCGCTCTGCCTGATTTCTGGTGCCCAGACATGGGCAGAGCAGCACCCAAAATGGAGCCTCCCTGGCTGGTAGGAAATCCAGGGGATTTCCGTGATTTTTTTCTATTTGGGATAACAGTGGGAAACGGATTAAAATCTGGGGGTTTCCCGCGAAAAACGGGAGACTTGGCAGCTATGGTTTGGGGATGCCTGCTATATGGTAATTTATGGACCTAATAGGTATCTCAAGCCATTTGCATGTGTTGCCATGCAACCAGTCCATGCAGAATGTAGGCACCCTATATATAGAAATGAGCAAACCAGTGATATTTTAGGGAGCAGGCTAGCAGGCAGGGCCCATTACTTGCATCATAGGAGCCTACACAACACAAAACACTATTGCTGTATGTAGGTTTTATTTTATTTGTTTTTTTTTACCTTATATTTTGGAAATGTACATCCAGGTTTTTATCCTTTAAATTTTTTTGGGGGGGGGCAAGAGAGTGGGGCCCTAAGCTATAGCTTGTTTAGCTTATATGTAAATCTGGCCCTGGGTGCCCCCCCCTTTTCTCCAAACTGAATGGCATTTTTTCATTAAAGATTGCTGCTACAGGGGATTGTGATGTGATATCTTATGAGTAGCAAAGTGCCTTTTAGTAGGACTGTTATAAATTACTTTTGTTCATAGAGATGAGTGGTGTCCATTGTGTAAGGCATACTGCACTAGAACCCAAGATGTTAAGGGGCAGGCTAGTATTTGGATCGGTATTTGGAAACATTCCCTTATTTCCCCACCCTACCATCAAGAGTGCGACAATCCGGGCATCGTTCTATATGCGAGACTGATGGAATGTGGGCATTTGGGAAATGGCTTTTATGGTTAGATGCAATTACCAAATGTCCTATGAAGGCATTCTAAGTCATAATACCTTATGGTGAGACGATGGATTTGTTTGTGCTGAGAACCCTCTGTGGCAATCCTTAGAATTTTATTTTTGGGTTTGTGCGTTAATGGGGGCCTTTATGAAACTCTCTTCAATCCCTGAAGTCCCTCCTCTTGGGGGAAGTCTGTTGTTTTGTAACCTGAGCTTAGTAAGAAAAACAGCTCCAGAAAAAGCGAGAATACAGGTCTGTGTTCCTACAGACACCAGTAACCAAAATGGAAAGCCGTGGGAATGTCTCTGTGGGATTGCTGATCAGACTGGGGAGCGGGAAGCAGGGAAATGAGAAAACGGATGTATCATTTTGAAACAGGGTGATGGATTGTTGGCATGCATAAACCAAATTTTATGCCTTAAAAGGAGAGAGAGAAATATAGTTCTGAAATTGAACAAAACTAGGAGGATGACAATTAGAATGATGGGTATTGAGAAATGTACATTTAGTAAGATAAATACATATCTATGAGATATAAACTTCCATGCTAAGAAATTCAAAAGTAGAGCACTCTATCAGAAAAGAGCAGGGTTCACTCTAGACACCACGAGCTGCTTGGAGTGTATCCTAGTGACTACAGTGGTCCTCTACTTACGAATAACTCTACTTATGAATGTTTCTACTTACAAATGGAGCTCCGTCCGCCATCTTGGATGTGGTTTAGATAGGATTTTTTTCTACTTACGAATTTTTAGATAGGGTTGCTTCTACTTACGAATTTTTTCTCCCAATGCATTCCTATGGGAATCGACTTACAATTTTTTTTCGACTTACAAATGTGTGTTTGGAATGCATTAAATTCGTAAGTAGAGGTACCACTTGTATATGGAAATCAACATGTGCAGATCTTAGGAGGCTATGCACAAGTGACTGAGGAAGCTGTTGCACCATTGAATTTCTAGCAGGACATTCAGTGTCCTTGTTGCTGTCTCTTGTTTTGGGGTGCACTGTGGCTTTTGCAGATGTCTCAGGCAGAAATTCTCTATACTGTATATGCTGTAACAAGTGTGAGGGAAAGCTGCACTTGTTGAATTTCTGCCAAGACACAGTCCCTCCCAATGTCCAAGGTTAAAGGCCAGGACAAAGTGTGGCAGTATGGAGGCTGTTTTGTCAGTGTGTGCAACATGTATGATTAAAAAAAATTTTTTTGAAGTGTTCTCAGGGTGAAGGAAGTAAGGTATATGCCTTAATTTAATGTACTTTTTGACAGGGGCAGGTGAAGCAAGCTTCCTGCAAGTAGAATAATAGAGTCAGACAATTGTAGAGTTGGAAGGTTATCCTCTACATCACGGGTGTCAAACACAAGGCCCGGGGGCCTAATCCGGCCCGCCAGACCTCGTCATGTGGCCCGCGTAGCCGCCGCCGACAATAGCCGCTGACAATAGTTCTGGAGCCTGCGATTGGCCGAGGGTCAAAACCGGGGGCGGGGCTGCAGGCGGAGGCCAGGGCGCTGGAGCCGCGCTGACGGCCTTGGCCAGGGAATTTCAATTTCGAATGAGGCTGAGGGAGGCGGTGGCACAGCGGTCAGACGGGGAAGTGAGATGCAGGAGGAGGAAGAGGAAGCCCGCTGAGGAGGTAGGAAAGCCCTACAGGCGCTGCCGGCAAAGTTGGTGCCGGGACGGAGCAGCGCTGGATTTGTTTTTGGCGGGCTTTGCTGTTGTCTCCGAGAGCGAGTGAGGCGGCACTGGGGAGCCGCCGCCCACCACTTCCCTTCCTCTCCTCGGCTGCATCCGGGAGGTGGGCGAGCGAGCGGGCGAAAGGGACGCGGAGTGAGCTTGAGGGGGAAGTAGGCGAAGCGCAACAGCCGCTCTCTTGATGGAGCCGGGTTTCTCTTCCCTCTTCCCCCGTTTTATCCTCATAGACACTCGGGAGGGTGCCTGGCTTTTGCTCTGCCCCCCCACCCCCGAGCCGCCCTTTGGCTTCTCAGTTCCGGCGGAGCTGCTCCCCGGGGGGGCGGCCGGGAGGGAGGCGGCGGCGACGGCACGAGTTCCTGCTCTTCCCGCTCTGCCGCCGCCTCCTCTCAGCCCCTCGTGATGTAGGGCTCCAGATGGAGTTGCCTCGCGGTTTGAGTAGGTGGGAGGGGAATTTTTTTTGGGGGGGAGGCTTTCAAGCCTCCTCTGCCTGCAGTCCCGGTAGGGAGAGGCGGCGGCGAAGACGACAACAGCGCGGGTGGGGGGAAGAGCAGCTCTGAGGCGAAGATGCACGTCCGCTGGGGCTGCTGCCGCCTTCCTCCTCGGGAAATCCACTGCCCTCCCTCAGCGTGAGGGGAAGGGACTCTGGCGCTGAGGAGGGAGGATGCAAAAGCAAAGCAGGGAGTTGGCGCTGCACCGCATGTTCCTGCCCCTCTCCAAAGCATGGGGTGGGTTGCAGCGTGTGGCATCCTGCCTAGCGGGGTTTGGGTGTGCGCAGGGCAGGAGAGGGAAGCCCTCTTTCCATCTGCAGGTTTTTAATCCCAGCAGTGGCTTTCTCCTTCCTGCTGAAGGTTTAGTTGAGCCCCCCCCCCCGAAGCCGTCGATCCCCCACCTTTTGTTCAAATTTTCCTCGTTTACATCCCCTCCCACACACGCGCCACGACGCAGGAATGTGATCCGCATGGGGGCGGGAATGAGCTTACATTATTACAAAAAACAGTAATAATTGAATGCAGTGACAATAATTTATGATAATAAAGAGTGGACACATAGTCCTACAGACACAACCGGCCCTTTGAGGGTGACCAAACTGCTGATGCGGCCCCCGATGAATTTGAGTTTGACACCCCTGCTCTACATTTTCCTCTTACAGATTCCTTTACAACAGGGATGCCTAGTTCTATATGCGCTGCCTAACTGACTATATCAGGGACCCAGGTGGCGCTGTGGGTTAAACCACAGAGTCTAGGGCTTGCTGATCAGAAGGTCGGCGGTTCGAATCCCTGCAACGGGGTGAATTCCTGTTGCTGGGTCCCAGCTCCTGCCCACCTAGCAGTTCGAAAGCACATCAAAGTGCAAGTAGATAAATAGGGACCGCTCCGGTGGGAAGGTAAACGGCGTTTCCGTGCGCTGCTCTGGTTCGCCAGAAGCAGCTTTGTCATGCTGGCCACATGACCCGGAAGCTGTCTGCGGACAAACACCGGCTCCCTCGGCCTATAGAGCTAAATGAGCACCGCAACCCCAGAGTTGGACATGACTGGACTTGATGGTCGGGGGGCCCTTTACCCTTTACCTTTAACTGACTATATCAAACCCCGTATCATTTGGACGTACTGAGCAAATGTTTCAGTCTCCATTTTATTTTTCAAGTGGCAAGATGTGGAACATCTTGATTTTCAGAAGAAATAATGCAAGGCTGTTAATGCGTGTTCCGATTAAAGCAACTTACATTCTAGAATCAAGATTTAGCCAACTGAGCTCTTAGAGATAGCAGTGGAAAACGATGGTCAGCAAATCTACTTGCAGTCTTTTCAGATGCACTTCAAAGTGTTTGAAGTCAGACACTTCAAATCTTCCCCCCCCCATGTCCTTAGGATCAGGACGCTCTTGTCAGTCTAGAGGACTGATTAATTTTGTTATGTGGAGCAAATGAATTTTCATAGTTCATATGAATGTTGTTTGATCCATAGCAAGTGTGCCTTATTCCTCATGCTATCAAATTATTGCAGCCTATATACGTAACTGAATCGGAGAAATGAGAAGGGGATAGTTTGGTGATTCTGGAAAATTACTGAGGGCACTATTCTCACAAAGTGATGATATGTCACTATTAAGTCATCCCGATCTTATACACAGGCTGAAAAAAATAGGTTAATCTCCCACATTTATATTACATCTCCAAGGAGATGAGCATACTTCTTTGCTTCCTCATTTTATCTTTACAACAACACTTTGAGGTAAGTCAGGCTTAGAGATAGTGTCTGGCTCAAGGTCATCCATCGAGCTTCATGGCTGAGTCACGAATTGAACCCTCGTTCAAATTAATCTAATATCTAGTTTGGTCTTTAGTTTGTCATCACAGCTGTGAATTGAAATTGGTATGATTTCAATGTATGAACATGGCTGGGTATATACTATTAAGTACTGGTTTGGGGCAACCTTCTTTCATCTTTCATGTAATTCACTACCTTTGGTTATGTTGGACTCATGTACAAATAAATGGATGAAAACAGTACATGATCAGATTTTCACCCTTGACTTTTCTATGCAATAAATTGGGATGGAGGGTCTTATTATGGCCTAGTTAGGCCTTGTCCAAAGAATTGAAGATGTTGATTGACAAAATTCAGTTGCTCGTCTCAGTCTGGATTTTATGTTGCGTAATCAGGGAGCTGAATATTTGTGTAATTTATTTGTGCAATTAATTTATGAAACTCTGGACTCTGCCCATGTGGTGGTTTGTTGGTGAATCAGTGGCACATGAATTATTAGGCTACTACTACTAATGTATTATTTATACCCCGCCCACCTGGCTGGGTTTCCCCAGCCACTCTGGGCAGCTCCCAACCAGATGTTAAAAACACAATACAGCATTGAACATTACAAACTTCCCTAAACAGGGCTGCCTTCAGATGTAAATCTATAAGGATTTACGATGGTGATCCAAATTCTCTTGGCTAACTCCTTATAGGGGTCTTCAGCAATCTGTATATCATTGTTATTGGCTGATGCAGATAACCAGGTTACTGAAAAAATGTAATTTTTTAGCAGTTGCCATGCACATCAGGAAAAAGTATATAAAAGACCAGAAAGTTACTCTTAAACAGTGCAGCAGGGACAAGGGTGAATTTTGTATTTTACCTGTATTACGTATCTTAGAATTTTGAAGGTTTATAAACTAGATTTTTTTCAATTAAAAAAAACCCTGGAATATGGTTCTTTGAGTGTTTGTACATTTGTGCATATATCTGCATGTTCTAAAGTGAATTCCCCTCACTTCCACATCTACAGTTGGTGTTGTCTCTCAAAGCATGTAGACCCTCTATTGCGGCTTCCCTTCATCCCATGTCTCTTGGCTTGCCACATTGCTATTGTCTACACAAACCTGGGTGTGTGCTTGTGTTCTGTGCTGTTTGGGATGGTGCATTATTGTGCTTCAGTACGCATCTCTATGCCACTGTGCTTTTATTAAGTCTCCGCAGTGGGACACAGGTGCACACACAGTGGGACCAGGTGCTGTTAAGCTTCCCTTGCCAGGATTAGTCTTTTGTGTAAAGACATTGGCAAGTAAAACTATAACCACTGACTGTTTCATGAACACGGGAAGGTGTTAATGTATGTCCTCAGCCGGAAAGAGGCAAGGTACAGTAATGATTATGGTACTAAAGATGAGCTTGGAATAGTAATGTTGAGTTGTCTTCTGATGGCCTCTGTGATCTCTGAGGGGTTTGTTTTTTTGGGTGGGGCTGGGGTGGGGGAAAGAACCTACTCCAAATAATGTGCTTGGTGGAATAAGGTATGGTGCAGGGATCCCCAAACTTCGGCCCTCCAGATGTTTTGGACTACAATTCCCATCTTCCCTGACCACTAGTCCTGTTAGCTAGGGATCATGGGAGTTGTAGGCCAAAACATCAGGAGCCGCAGTTTGGGGATGCCTGGTATGGTGTCTTGCCTTAAAAGGTAAAGGGACCCCTGACCATTAGGTCCAGTTGTGACCGACTCTGGGGTTGCGCGCTCATCTCGCATTATGGGCCGAGGGAGCTGGCGTATACCGTAGCTTCCAGGTCATGTGGCCAGCATGACAAAGCCGCTTCTGGCAAACCAGAGCAGCACATGGAAACGCCGTTTACCTTCCCGCTGTAGCGGTTCCTATTTATCTACTTGCATTTTGACATGCTAGGTTGGCAGCAGCTGGGACTGAGCAACGGGAGCTCACCCTTTCACAGGGATTCAAACCGCCGGCCTTCTGATCAGCAAGCCCTAGGCTCAGTGGTTTAACCCACAGCGCCACCTGGGTTGTTGCCTTAGAGACTAACAAAACAGAAACCAGCATCACTTAGCTTCAGAGAATGAAGGCTTTCTGACCATTCGATCCTCAAAGCTCTGTAACCGCTGCCTTGGAAACAGCATCATTTTTATCTGAGCAACTGATGAAGGCAGAAGCCAAGACATTTTGCTATAAGAGTTTAAGACGTTTGTTTTCTTAGTCACTGCAATAAATATCTGATTTCAGTGATTAAGTGCATCCTACCAATATCCAGAAAAATGTGTTTAATGGTTTCATTTCTTCTTCTTCTTCTTCTTCTTCTTCTTCTTCTTCTTCTTCTTCTTCTTCTTCTTCTTCTTCTTCTTCTTCTTCTTCTTCTTCTTCTTCTTCTTCTTCTGTGATCACTTGTAGCCAAGTAAGATTGTCTTCCATAAACACGGTTTTAACAATGAGTCTGTAAGTGACTGTGGAGGCCAATTCTGGATCCACACGTCCTTCCACAGTGGAGACATAGGTTTCCGGGTGGGAGTTGATCATGGTGTGGATTTGCCAAGCGTGCCTTCCTCTTAGCACGTTTCTCCCTTTCGCCCTGAGTTAGATTGTCTTCAAAGCCCAGGGCACCTTTGGTAAAGGCTGTTCTCCAATTGGAGTGCTCGCAGGCCAGTGTTTCCCAATTGTTGGTTCAGGTAGGTAGCCGTGTTGGTCTGACACAGTCAAAATAAATTAAAAAATTGTCCAGTAGCACCTTAGAGACCAACTAAGTTTCTTCTGGGTATAAGCGTTCATGTGCTGAAGAAGGTATCTGAAGAAGTGTGCATGCACACGAAAGCTTATACAGTACCCAGAACAAACTTAGTTGGTCTCTAAGGTGCTACTGGACAATTTTTTAATTTATTCCAATTGTTGGTGTTCATACTACATTTTTTTTAGATTTGCCTCGAGACTGTCTTTAAACCTCTTTTGTTGACCACCAGCATTACGCTTTCCATTTTAAAGTTCGGAATAGAGTAGTTGCTATGGAAGACAATAATCAGGCATCCACACAACATGTCCAGTCCAACGAAGTTGATGTTGAAGAATCATTGCTTCAACATGTCTTCATTACATCTATGCCCACATGGGTATGTTTGCTCTCTGTTCTCTGGAAACACTACAGTGGAACTTCGGTTTATGAACACCTCAGTTTATGAATTTTCGGTTTACAAATGCTGCGGACCCATCTGGAACGGATTAATTCACTTTCCCTTTCTTTCAATGGGAAAGTTTGCTTCAGTTTATGAATGCTTCAGTTTATGAACAGAGTTCCGGAACCAATTACACCCATGCTTCGGGTTAAGTACGCTTCAGGTTGAGTACTCCGCAGACCCGTCTGGAACGGATTAATCCACTTTCCACTACTTTCAATGGGAAAGTTCACTTCAGTTTATGAACGCTTCAGTTTATGAACAGACTTCCAGAACCAATTGTGTTCATAAACCGAGGTACCACTGTATTTTGGGAGAGCTGTTGTGTTGCTATGCCACATTGCGCTAAACTGATGTAGCTCTCTCCAGGCTAGTCGCAAGCCAAGGACAAACCTTGGTTATGGCTCATGGTTAGTCTGGAATGAGCTAAACCAGGAGCAAAGGTTTGGATGCCATTGCAGTCAAAGTATGTCTTAACACAATATAGCGCTGCAGTGGAGCAACCGTGAAGTGAAGTGACCATGATCTCCACATTCTTGCTTTTTTTATGCTAAGCCATGGGTTTGAATGAGCATGACAAGTGAGCCTGGTTATTGTGACAATTTATTAGAGTGTTTTCTGAAGAGTTTTATGCTAGGTTGCAGCATGAGTCATTACGGCCCATACTGCCGCTGTAAGTGTGAAGATACACAGAGGCTTTGCATTTCCCTCTCGACTTCTCTTGCCGACTGCAATAGCTGTTTGCTCTGTTCTTTCTTGTAAATGCCACAATAAAGTGCTGGGATTTATAGAAAGCTGCTTGAGCTTTTTGACAGTTTCCACATACCAAGGGTATCCATGTAGTTGGCACACGCTGCAAATGGATTACAGCGCTTCCTTTTCCCATATCTGGCACGAAAGAGATCTGATTCCAGTATGAGCAGACCACATGCAGTCCAAATTATGAAGCTTTGCGTTTATTATATAGTTAATAATTTAATGAAACAGCGAAACATAAAGTGGTTTTAGAAATGTTTGCCTAATGGTAGATTAAGTATGCAGTGTTTTCCACTAAGGTATATATTAGTCTTTGACTTTTAACGGCATACGCTTTTAATAAGTTGGTATTTGCTTTGTGATTATTGTGGTCTGATGTTTGTATTGAGATAATGGCTATGGGCTCTCAAATAAATTAATCCCCACTTTTATTTTTGTTAAGGTTAGAGAAACTATTAAGAGAAATGCCATCAATGTGAGTCACTAAAGTTGACTGTTTCTAATTTAGTTTGATGCGTACTAGGAATACAGGTTAAAATTGCTGGCAAGATAGATGGATGAATAATTCCTGCAAATTAAGAAATATAAAATGCATTGAGTCAACAGAAGGATGGTGTAATCAGAACATGTGTACTTATATTACAAACATATGCTTGAAAATATTTAATTCATTACTTCAAGTGGATTTCCCCCCACCTTTAGGGATCATTTAATTATTGCCTTTAAGTGTCATCTGCTGGGTTTGTAATTGCAAAGCTTTTCTGTACTTTATTTCAGCCTCTCTATCCTCACAGCTACAAAAGAAATTAACTGAACCAATGCAAATGGCAACGACTTGGTACGAAATAATGGGTTTGATGCTAAATAATGGGAAGTAGTATCTCTGATGGCTGAAAACAGGACTCATGCCACTGCCTGTTGCAGTGCATCTCTCTCCATACCTGTTGGGTATCTGTGAACAGAAGTGGCTTGCTGGGTGATGTGTAGTTGCTATTTTAATAGATGGGGTGGTTTTGCTTACCAGGAGAGACAAGCACAATGCAAACACATTGGTGGAGTCAATCTGATGGTCCTGTCAGTGTGTTTGCACCGCACCGACCTTCCTGCTTCCTGGCTCCTCTGCCTCTCCCTCCTAGTAAGCTACAGCAGCCCACATCTTGAGAAGCTAATGTAGCTGCTCTGCCCCATGCAGTCCATTGCTTCTGTCTCTGAGTGTTGCTTGTGCCCACCAATCCAGGGCTTTGAGGTGGATTTGATTATCAGCATAGTGCGGTTCCCAAGTACAGCACTTGACTTATTTCCTATATCCCCTATATCTTCTAAGAGACTGTGATCTACTCCCACTATAAAATAAACTGGCAGTGATCTACCCATTGGATTGATCAGAGTTGTTGAGGTTTTTTTTTGATAAAGGTAAAGAGAAGAAGAAGAAGAAGAAGAGTTTTGGATTTGATATCCCGCTTTATCACTACCCGAAGGAGTCTCAAAGCGGCTAACATTCTCCTTTCCCTTCCTCCCCCACAACAAACACTCTGTTAGGTGGGTGGGGCTGAGAGGCTTCAGAGAAGTGTGACTAGCCCAAGGTCACCCAGCAGCTGCATGTGGAGGAGTGGAGATGCGAACCCGGTTCCCCAGATTACGAGTCTACCGCTCTTAACCACTACAGCGCCACCTGCATCCCATAATTTTTTTTTTTTGGGGGGGGGTAGGATCAACCAAAGCGATTGAGCTTTCTTGGGGGGAGAATCAGCCAATGTTGTTGAGCTTGGGGGGGAGGAATCAGGTACACCCCACTATTGACAGGTAGATTGCAATCGTTGGACATCCCTGCCCTATATGAATAAATGTCATGTCACTCTGCTTCCTGCAGATCCCTTTGCAAGGTGTTCAAGGGCTGCAGTGCTGCTTCTGTCTGGTCATCCAGCCACCCACAGCCTGGGGCAGCCTGTTGCTGTGTGTTTGGAATACAGGCATGGGGGACATTCTATAGCTCTCGGGGGATATTGTATGGGGTGGGGGTGGGAGACAAGGCTGCCCCCATGTGAAAACTGGTTGTATGGTATATGTTATGAATTGTTCCCTTTACACATCAGCCAAACATATGATTGGTTCCTGCCATCGCTTATATTTGAATGACTCAGGTATCTAAAAGATCACTCTGTTGCACATGGATAATAAGCATTCAGAGCGTCTCTCCCTATTGAAGAGAGTAAGTGGGGGCTTCGCAAGGCAGCGCAGTCACTTGGAGGGAATTAAACAACCCTCATCAGAACACTAGGGTCATCTAGTTCAGCTCTCTGTTTTCACAGAGGGACTCAGCTACATTAGTCTATTTATAGCGTTATAAATGCATTATAACAATGTGACGCCAGATGGCGATGTAGAGCTGAAATCCAAAGTCAATGATAATTTCCATTGTGAGCTTTAAAACGGTTTTTCCCCACAGTGCTTTTTTATAGCTGTGCAGATCCAGCCCTGATGTTAATAGGAAGTCCGCACAATGGCAATCTCCTCACTCACATCACAGAACATCAGTAATGAAAAACATAATGACAGACAGACAAATAATAAAATAACAGTCCTCTCCCCCACACTTTCACAGGCCATAGATTATTTAGTAGCCATAGGCCTGGGTAAAGAGAAATGTTTTTGCCTGGTGCTTAAAGACATGTAGTGATGGCACCAGACGAGCCTCTCTGAGGAGAGCATTCCAAAGTTGGGGAGCCACCACAGAAAAGGCCCGTTCTCATGTTGCCACAGTCCGAATCTCTCTGGGATGGAGAACATAGAGAATGGCCTCAGATGACATGTGCAGGGTCATGGTTGGTTCATATGGGGAGAGGCGATCCTTAAGGTATTGAGGTCCTGAGCCATGTAAATGCAGCCACCATGGCCGCTTATTTCCTCTTTCAGGATAATAAATGACAAATTATCCAGGGTAATAATTTGAGTTGAAGGGCATTCTCAAAAGTGAATAAAATGGTCCAGTAGCATTCACTATTGGGACAAGCCAAAGTCCAGTTCCATGGGCTGGCAAAAAATAATAATCTATATACTATGCACCAGTAAAACCACGTTAATAAATTACTCTTTTAATTAGGCATAACCAACAATAATTAACACTTGACATTTTAATGGAATTTCCTCAAGGAATTGAAATAGCTTAAATCTTTGTTGATTTTTCAGACTGGCAATCCGACTGCTCCTTGAAAAAGCTTGACCTGTGCTAGCACATTAGTGGATAATATTTCAATTTTCCTTCATTCCCACCCCCCAGCAATCAATTTTACGGCAGGATTTGCAACTTACTAAGTTTCTCTCAACATCCCACCCCTCCCCCTCCCCTTTTGGCCTCGATGCCACTAGCAAATGGCATTGATAATTCTCTGGGTCCTCAAAAGATTACTAGAACTTCAAAGAGGTCTGGGAATTCAAGAACCCTCCCTGTTCCCTTCTCACTTACAATGCATGTGGTAGAAACAAACCATGTTTGCATCCTGCAGATCTTTGTTTGGGACCATGTTTGTATCCTGCAGATCTTTGCATATATATTCCTGGTTGTTGGTTTTAGGCCCCTTTCAAACCATGCATTTAAAGCACTATGATACCACTTAAAACAGTCATAGCTTCCCCCAAAGAATTCTGGGATCTGTAGTTTGTTAAGGGTGCTGAAAGTTGCTCGGAGACTCCCTATTGCCCTCACAGAGTTACAATTTTCACAGTGGTTTAACCCATCGATCCCTCTTCACAGGGGATTATGGGAATTGTAGTTCTGGGAGGGCAACAGAGGTCTCCTGGCAACTCTCAGCACCTTTAACAAACTACAGCTCCCAGAATTCGCCTTGGCGAAGCTGTGACTGTTTAAAGTAGCATAATACAGTGCTTTAAAAGTACGTTGTGAATGTGGCCTTATAATAATCTTGAATAGGAACATCATCAAAAGACAGTTAAAATGCAGAGGAACGCTTACTTGTAAGCCACAACACTGAAACACATGAACACCTGTCATGCTTTATCTGGGCCTCTTTAGTTTAGTTTATCTGGGCTGTAGATAATTTGGCAGAGCACCACAATTCCATGGAACATAATGAATGTCTGCTATTTCATATCACAAGCAGTGAAGGGTCTATTCATTCTGAGAATTAGATGTGAAAAATCTGAGACCATACACCTATCTCTGCTATACCAGAG
Organism: Zootoca vivipara; assembly: GCF_963506605.1. NCBI lineage: Eukaryota > Metazoa > Chordata > Lepidosauria > Squamata > Lacertidae > Zootoca > Zootoca vivipara. The sequence continues at coordinate 14,484,345 of NC_083285.1, forward strand.
AATTTCAACAGGAGAACTGTGTATTCTCCATCTGAATTACTTTATAATCAAGATAAGAACTTTCTGTATGATTTTCTATTCTGGTCTGCAGGGCCTCTGCAAGGCTAACCAAAATCGATCAAGTTTAGTATCAACATGAAAGTTGGTTTGCTAATGCTCCTTTAGCTCATTGTGACCAGACTGCAGATTCTTATATATCTTATAGCATATTGGTGATATAATTGTGTAAGGTGTTTGTGTGATGGAGGCTGTATTTGTAAATGTGTATGCCGGTATCATACTTCAAACAATATTCTCTAGAGAGGTTTGGAGCAAACAGCTACTGCACTAGTTTTTATACTGTGCGTTTAATAGGTACCGGTAAGCAAACAAAAACTTATTTATCACTTCCATGCCATCTTTAACACAGGACTTTGCAACTAGGTTGGGAAAGTTTGTGATTGTTTTTCTAGCAACTGGACTTTTTCATTCACCCGCTTTATCCTAGTGAATCTCCAAACATCCTTGAGACTAGTTCATCCTCCGTACAGCTTTGTGGGCTAAGCTATTCCACCCCTGGCAACACCACATCTCTCAGTATGTGTGGATGGGACATTGCATTTAAACTAGGACTTGCACAAAGGCTAAAATGCAATAGAAATCATTCATACAGAGAAGTCCTGAGAAACAGTGACTTGAATGGAGAGGGGAAACTTGAAGCCAGGTCTCTCATGCCTACAAACTATTCTGTGCACTAGATCATGGTGTTTCAGGGTTTTAATATTGCTAAGACTTTGGGGGGGGGCATAGGCAGTATCCCCGAGCCCCCTTCTAATTCCTAGATCCAGCATAGATTCAATTTCTGGAATAGCCAGGCTAGCTTCCTGGTGGAGTAATGGCCCTGTAAGTATGAGCCATTAAGGTAACAAAGGAAGTGGCGCTGTGCCAGAACACAAGGGTGCGGTCTTTTCCTTCAACTAGCTGGAAGGTAGAAAGACAAAGGCCAGAGCTGATAATAGAAGTAGATGCTAGATGTAAGGCTGGGAAGGCAGAGGGTCAGCGGCGTGCCTGATTTCTGCTTGTGGCTATGGAAGAAGCAAGGCACACTCATAGGCTCAGGTTGTATATATGTATAAATAAATCAGAGACTCCTCTGTTCCCTTCCAAGGAACCTGAGCTTTCGGTAAGTGCCTGGAATCTTGCACTGCTCAGAGATTGGGGGTGGTGTGCAACAGTATATAGAGAAACACTGAGTGCTCTGTGTTGCCATTTAAAGGTTGCAAGACTAGTGATGCAAACTGTACCAACATAGTGTCATCCCAAAGTCCATATTTTTCCGTGTATAAGACGCCCCCATGTATAAGACGACCCCTATTTTTTCAACCTGAAATTAAGAAATTAAGTTGTTTAGCTTTGGGGGGTGGGGTGGGGGAGGTCACTTCCGCCAATCGCTCACTCGCAGGCCCGGTTCTAGGTGTAGTCCCGGTGGCGGCAAAGCCGCGCGGAAACCACACTGCACACTGCGAGGGCAGGGGCGCCGGAGTGATCTCTGCCTGCCCGCCACTGCCAATCGCTTGCCACAGCCACTGCCAATCACACACCTTGCCGCAGCTGCCAATTGTCTGCCCGCTTGCCGCCACCAACAGCCTATTGGGAGATTCCATTCCACCTTTAGTACAGACATGGAACTGTTGCGTGTCACATGTCTGTTTACATACCAGCACAGATTGGGAATTTCCATTGTGTTTAGCTTTTTGCATTGTGTTTAGCTTTTGCTTTCGTGACTCTGTCTGAGGAGATGAAGGAGAGACAACATGTTTTCTTTGTCCTGATTTATGCTTAATAAATCTGCTTGTTGTTATGCTTTCACAAGCCTCACGTCGCTTCTGTTCGCACCCAATTTTTGTCTCTTTCTTTACAGCAAAAAAACATCGTCTTATACACAGAAAATAATGGTACTTAATTAAATATAGGAGTTCATGTTGGTCACTCAAGGGCCTCATAATTCAGATTTCTCCATCTCAAAGCCACCTAAGTACTATTACCCAAGGCTGATAGTAGCGCAGGTAGACCAAAAGCAGCCCAAAGGGCAGTGAAAAACCTTTATGGCTATGGCTGCTGTGTCCTTTGAGCAGACCAGCTGTAACAGAAAAGAAGAAGAGGGGGAAAGATCAGAGGTAGAGATTGCCAGGTCCAACACTGCTTTGATAATGCCCTCAGTTCACAGTAAAACATGTAAAGATATGCATAAGCCCGCCCCTTATTTTTACAGCAATTTCTGCTCTGCCTCCTCATGCTCTTTACCTTTTCGTTCAAACGTTTATAGCCTGCCTTTCTAACATAAAAGCAATTTGCTCAAGATAGAGAACAAACAAAAAACTACCAACACAATCAAATCAGATAAATAAAAAAACCTTAACAAACAAGCAGCAGATAAAAGTTAAACAAAGCCACAGAATTACCCAGCAAAATGAACTAACAGGCAGGCCAAGCACCACAGTGTTGTTTCTGCAGAGTTGTTTTCCAAGAAGCGTCTCATCTTCCCCTTAGAAAGCAGTTGTAGCAACTGATTCACGCAATATTAACAAGCCAGAGCTCATGTGCTTGAGATGTGCACATGAGCTCAGGTGTGTATTCCAATTTGTCACCGGAAGTGTATTCAGACTGACTGTTTTCCCCCCTCCATTGTGCTTGCACTAGTGTCAGATAGCATTGGGCATAAGAAAGACTTGCGATAATTGTCAGCATCAGCAGAACAGTGTTGGGGTTGAAAATCAAACCTGGGAGGTTACTGTGACAGGACTCAGTTCATCGATAGGGGTTGAATACTAATGAAACATGAACATGATAAACTTTAAACTTTCTAGAAAAAAAGGTACCAGTACTGTGTACTGGCGTGTACCCACCCAAAAAATGGGGTTTGGGAAGAATGGGCCATCACTAACTTCCTTTTCCTTCGGCTAATCTCATTGCACTTATTCATTGGCCTAGCAGATTATTATTATTATTAATAATAATAATAATAATAATAATAATAATAATAATAATAATATATTATTTATACCCCGCCCATTTTGACGGGTTCCCCCAGCCACTCTGGGCGGCTTCCAACAGAAATATTAAAATACACTAATTTCTTAAAGATTAAAAGCTTCCCTAAGCAGGGCTGCCTTCAGATGTCCTCTAAAAGTCTGGTAGTTGTTTTTCTTTTTGACATCTGAAGGGTGGGTGCCACAACCGAGAAGGCCCTCTGCCTGGTTCCCTGCAACTTGGCTTCTCGCAGTGAGGGAACTGCCAGAAGGCCCTCGGCACTGGACCTCAGTGTCCGGGCAGAGCAATGGAGGTGGAGACACTCCTTCAGGTATACTGGACCGAGGCCGTTTAGGGCTTTAAAGGTCAGCACCAAAAAGTTGTTAGGAGCACACATCAGATATAACTACATCTGGTAGTCCTTGAGAAAAGATGTGTGTGTTCTCTCTCTCTCTCTCTCTCTCTCTCTCTCTCTCTCTCTCTCTCTCTCTCTCTGTGTGTGTGTGTGTGTGTGTGTGTAGAGATGCCCAAGGACACGGGTGGCACTATGGTCTAAACCACTGAGCCTCTTGGGCTTGCTGATTGGAAGGTTGGTGGTTCGAATCCTCGCGATGTGGTGAGCTCCCATTGCTCTATCCCAGCTCCTGCCAACCTAGCAGTTTGAAAGCATGCCAGTGCGAGTAGATCAATAGGTACCGCCGTGACGGGAAGGTAAATGGCTTTTCCGTGTGCTCTGGCGTCCGTCACGGTGTCCCGTTGCGCCAGACGTGGTTTAGTCATGCTGGCCACATGGCCCAGAAAGCAGTCTGTGGACAAACGCCAGCTCCCTCGGTCTGAAAGTGAGATGAGCGCCGCAGCCCCATAGTCACCTTTGACTGGACTCAATCGTCCAGGGGTCCTTTACCTTTTTACCTTACATTGAAAAGCAGTTGTAGCTTCTGCCTGTGGAAAACTGCTTCCAGCCTCCAGCCTTTGCCGAGGAGGTAGACTGCGTCCGTGTCTGAGGGGGGGCACCACACCTCCCTCTGCAACCTTGTTTCTGAAAGCAGCTTTTCGAGTTTAGCGTGTTCTCCTTCATGGAGAGCCACGTGTTGCAGTGGGAGCTAGCAAAAAACCCTCCTCTTGCTGTTGGGCAGGATCGTTTGGATGGCCACAACTGTAATTGGAGAATTTGGGTTGTTCTATGTTGCGATTTTTGATTGACAGCCTACTGGCTTTATATTCCTTGCTCGCAGCGTGGGCTTTCTCTTTCTCTTTCGCTGCGAGCTTCGGATCACCCTCCCACCTCCTTTTATTTAGGCTGTTGTGTTTGACCTTGCTATGCCTGTCATGGGGTCATCTGCTTTTGGGGCAGGGCCCTGGTAGGAATTTTCCATTGGCTGATTGGCTGGTGCCACTTGGTTTTCGCCTACTGCGTAGCAATTCGTCACAACTTGTAAGGTTGTGGTTAGGCATTGGTTAATAAAAATTGGTTAGTGGAGGGATCAGGATTGGCTGTGCCGGCCCCTCCAATGGTTGCTGTAGGGAAAATGGTTGGCCGTGCCTGACCCTACAATGCTGCTGAGGCGGGGAATTCCGTTAAAGAAGGAATCCAGGGGCTTGCCATGCTTTTGTCCGTACCCCCTACAAGGGGCTAGGGCCACGGAAGACCCCCTGGGAGCAGTTGAGGAGAGGAGAGTCTCAGACCCCCGTCTCCATTCTCTCCTCAATTTGTTTTCCTCGCCCTGACTTCCGCAGGCAGGCGGATGTCAGATAGTCGTAACCAATGCCTAAGCAACCACTCACATTTTGTATTTTAAATAAAGTTGTGGCCAAAATTATGCCAAAAACCTTAAACCCAAATTTCTGTGTGAAGTGTGATTTATTGGGGGGTGTTTTGGGGACCTCTGCACGCAAATCCTACAAATCTTAAAGAAAAGACATTGCACGCTGTGTGGGGGAATCAGGCTGCAAGTTCGGGTCTCTGGAGGCTGTCATTTGCTCTTATGGAATTGGAGGAGAGGAGGAAGAAGAAGAAGGAACTCCACCTAGGGACACCATTGTGGTGGCTACAACCCCCCCCCCCCCGCAACCAAAAGCCTCCTGTCGCAATGATGGCACTTTGACTAGTACAGTATTAGCAGGTCTCCTTTCCCCACCCCCTCCAGATCCTTCTGTATGTGGATTCCCTTTGACAAGCGCATTTTGTTCAGGGTGGCTAAGTGCTGCATGCAAACGGCTGCAGAGCTCAGATTTCTGTCTCATCTAGAGACCTATTCATGTTTTAATGCACCTGCTACGCTTCTCCCCACCCCCCGCCCTTTCCAGAACTATTACGTCTTGTTGAATCGTATTTGACTTACTCCTGCTTTGCTGGAAGAACTTGGGAGAAAATGCCCTTTCGGATTAAAGTCCTGAGTGTGCAATCGTAAAGGATGACACACCTGCAGCTTGCAGAGGGTCAGCAGTTTTGCAGGCAGATGGAAGATCCAGTCATATGCACTTACCATTGCGAAAGACTTGCAGAAGGGCAAATACAAAGCCAGGTGCTTCTGTGCAGATTTAATTGCTCATGTCGGGCATAGCTTCTTCTCTTCCTTGGCTAGGAATAGAATAGCTGTAAGTATGGGGTTGATTTAACGGTATTTAATTTCATTTATATTTTCGATTGAAGAATAACCTTCAGAAGCTTGGAGGAACTGAGTGGGTTATAAAAGCCAAGAATGAAACTCAATAAATTCAGTCACTATGGTCCAGCTCTAGCCCATGGCTAGCGACCTTGGGTCAGGATCTGAATCTTTGTCCCCATTGAAAGATGCATTGCTTTTTGCCAGCTCAGTGGGACCTAGATGATGATGATGATGATGATGATGACGACAACAACAACAACAACAACAACAACAACAACAACTGACTTTTAGAAGACATCTGAAGGCAATCCTGTTTAGGGAAGCTTTTGACATTTGATGAATCATTTGATGAATCATTGTATTTCCATAGTCTGCTGGAAGCCACCCAGAGTGGCTGGGGAATGAATGAATGAATGAATGAATAAATATGTATACCCCGCCCACCTGGCTGGGTTTCCCCCAGCTACTCTGGGCGGCTTCCAACAAAATATAACATCAAACATTAAAAACTTCCCTAAAGCAGGGCTGCCTTTCGATGTCTTCTAAAAGTCAGGTACTGTTGTTTATTTCCTTGACATATGATGGGAGGGTGTTCCACAGGGCGGGCGCCACTACCAAGGAGGCCCTCTGCCTGGTTCCCTGTAACCTCACTTCTCGCAGGGAGGGAACCACCAGAAGGCCCTCGAAGCTGGACCTCAGTGTCCGGGCTGAACGATGGGGGTAGAGACGCTCCTTCAGTTATATTGGAACGAGGCCGTTTAGGCGGGCATTAAAGGTCAGCACCAGCCCTTTGAATTGTGCTCAGAAACGTACTGAGTAGTGGAATATGAACAGAAGTGGCTTGTTATGCTAGCTTCCTGGCAGATGACGAGTCACAGTTGTTTACAGAGAGAGAGCGGGGGAGGAATGGAGGAGGCAGGAAGTCAGCACAGTGAAAACAGTGGTGGAAGCAATTCTGCTCTCCTGCTAGTGCATTTGCACCATGTATGCATCCTTGCTGCTTCACCCGTCTCCCTCCCAGCAAGCAACAGTGACTAACCTGCCAGGAAGCTAGCCCAGCAGCACGGCCCCATCCAACAAGTTGCATCTGAATGTGTATTATCCTGAAAACAAATCCGCGTTCACAACTACATCTCCATGTCTGCTTCTGAATATGTATCTACTTTGTTGAACCAGAGTAATGAATGCCACACAGTTGTTGGTTTGTGAGGTTTCAAGAAAGTTATGACAAGCTGATGGTGGGTTTTTTTGCACCTCCAGAAGGTTTTCTATGAAACACTAATTCTAGTTTGTCAAGCCATGCTGAACTTCAGGTGAACTTGCTCCAGTTTGGTGCTGCTGCGGAAATTGCAAAGGATTAATCATCTGGTGCTATCATTTGCCTTGTGCACTAATGGTCAAACATGGGAGAGAATTACATGAAATGAATCACCCACCACCTGTCTTCTGGAACCACTGAGTTTTATTTATCTATGGTTTCTGTTTCTTATTCCACTTTCACCCTTAATTCTCGGAGGAAATTGTCCAATCCACCTAGCCACACAAGCCTTACAGTTATTTAGGCTTTCTAATGTTTTTATTCGGTGCATTTGCATAAAAGGAAGGAACTATTTAGTAGTTGGTTTTAGCTGAAATGGGAAAATGGAGCAAGGACATTTCTTCTTCTTCAATAAAATACCATAGGGAGCCCAACTGTATATATGTCATATATATCATATACAGTGGTATCTTGCTTCTCAAACGCTTTGGTACTCAAACAACTTGGAACCCAAATGCTGCAAACCCGGAAGTAAGTTTTCCCATTTGCACACTTTTTATCCCATTTGCACACTTTTTAAGCTGAACATGCTCCGTTTTGTGTGCCACACTTCTGTTTTGAGTGTTACACTGAGGTCTGCCTGTTTTTTCTATTTATTTTGCGCTTTTGTGGCTCTTTTTGTTTTGTTTTTGTGACTGTGTGTAACCCAGTTCAGCTACTGATTGATTGATTGATTGTGTGACTGCAGAACATGGTTTATTTCTTTCATTTTATGGATAGATGGTTTCATTAGATAGTAAAATTCATGTTAAATTGCTGTTTTAGGGGTTGTTTTTAAAAGCCTGGAACGGATTAATCCATTTTGCATTACTTTCTATGGAAAAGTGTGCCTTGGTTTTGGAATGCTTTGGTTTTGGAATGGAACAGATTAAGTTTGAGAACCAAGGTACCACTGTATGTTTCTGGCTGTGTTCACTATGGTTCAATTCTAGGTCAATGGATTTAGGGCTGCAGCTAAGCATAGCTGAACTGACCCCAGTTCCCTGAGCAGATCTGCTTTGCACTGGAATGCCAGCAAAGTCAGTGAGAACTGAAATCAGCTTTGGACAACAATAAGTGGCCTTAAATAACAACTGGCAGCATTAATGAATATTTGTGTGAGTGGCCACTACGGTATTGCATAGTAAAGTTCCACTTTAAATAGATATATAGATCAGAAACTATGCCTGCATACACTCTATCCATTTAAAGCACCCCCAAAGAATGCTGGGAATTGTGATTTGTTAAGGGTGATGGGAATTGTATCTCTGTGAGAGGTTAGCTACGTTAGCTACTGTTCCCAGGCTTGTTTGTGGTTGAATGTGCTTTAAATGGATGGTTGTGGATGCAGCTAATATCTTTGCTGCCATGAGAAGTAGAGGTCCTCTCTTTTTCATCGTCTTTCTCACATCCTCATGATTTTCGCTATTAGTTGTGGCTGTTTGATCTTGATAGTGCTTTGTAGCAGAATTTAGAAGCTGACTTTTAGAGGTTAATTTGCCCAAAGTATTCAATAAGCGTATTCAATAAGCGTTTATACATACATACATATATACATATATATATATATATATATATATATATATATATATATATATATATATATTCTCCTATTTACAAACCAGAATTAAGGCTGCAATTCTATACACACCTACTTGGAAGATCCATTCAGTAGGCCTCCCCTTCTAAGCTGTCAATCTTTATATTCTGTAGATCAGGGATGGGGAACCTATAGCTCACCAGCTATTGTGGGACTCCAACATCCATCAACCTCAACAACCAGGGATGATGGGAGTTGAAGTCCAACAGCACCAGGAGGGGCACATAGAATCATAGAGTTGGAAGAGACCACAAGGGCCATCCAGTCCAACCCCCTGCCGAGCAGGAAACACCATCAAAGCATTCTTGACATATGCCTGTCAAGCCTCCGCTTAAAGACCTCCAAAGAAGGAGACTCCACCACACTCCTTGGTAGCAAATTCCACTGCCAAACAGCTCTTACTGTCAGGAAGTTCTTCCTAATGTTTAGGTGGAATCTTCTTTCTTGTAGTTTGAATCCATTGCTCCGTGTCCGCTTCTCTGGAGCAGCAGAAAACAACCTTTCTCCCTCCTCTATATGACATCCTTTTATATATTTGAACATGGCTATCATATCACCCCTTAACATTCTCTTCTCCAGGCTAAACATACCCAGCTCCCTAAGCCATTCCTCATAAGGCATCATTTCCAGGCCTTTGACCATTTTGGTTGCCCTCCTCTAGACACGTTCTAGTTTGTCAGTATCCTCCTTGAACTGTGGTGCCCAGAACTGGACACAGTACTCCAGGTGAGGTCTGACCAGAGCACAATACAGTGTTACTATTACTTCCCTTGATCTAGATGCTATACTCCTATTGATGCAGCCCAGAATTGCATTGGCTTTTTAAGCTGCTGCATCACACTGTTGACTCATGTCAAGTTTGTGGCCCCCCCATCCCTGGTGTAGAAGCAAAGGACCAAGAGGAATGGTACAAGGAAACATCAAAACAACAACTACAGTTTTCTCTCATGTTGCTTGGCAGGAAATAAGCTAATGCACCAAAGGACCCTGGCAAATTCAGAAGAGACATACAAAGCCTCCAGAAAGTTCTCCAGGCAGTTGGTTCACCCACTTTACAGGGATAACTTGACCCGCGAAAAGGAAAGCAATGGCAGAAAGGGCAAAGGAGGACCACCTTATGTTGGTTTTCCTTGGAAAGTCTTGAACCTTTACCAAGAATTATCCCAGGGATCTCAGCAAATCTGAATCTGTTGTGCTGTGAGTGTGCAGGTGAGGTGGAGAGCGGTGTGACCAAACCTTACCTTTGATCTCACTAAAGCACTATATAAATTCTAAGTGCTGTTGTTACTATTACTCCTTCTATATTCCAGAGCTACGTTGAGAAATATGTTTCTTACTGCTCCGTTGAGGATGTGTATTAACACAATCATTCAATATAAATATGTCTCCTAAGGACGCATTATTGATTGAGGCATATGTTCCTGTTGTAAGAGAGCAAGTTTGAGATGTTGTGTTAGGAAAACAAGAGATCTATTGATTCAGCTTCATTACAGGTCCCGAGGTACCTGTGTTAAAAATCCAGGGTAATAATTGGAAATGAACAGAACCAGGCATCTTAAATTGCTTTAGTGCCAACTGTGTGACGTAAGAGCTTTTGAAGTCTTCCTTGGGAGGTGGAAGACAAAGAAGTGCATTTGCTCACATTGGCATTGGAAGCCAGAAATGACTAGGCCCCAAATATTGGAAAGCCCACCTTCATCCCAAGGGGGCTCTCCTGGTAGTTCAGTTGCACTCATAAACTTTGTTGGGGATGGCAGCACAGGAGAGGACGCTCTCTATAGCAGCCCCTAAACTATGGAACTCCGTCCCCATAGAGGAGAGATAAATTTCCAATGAAAGGGGAGTGCCAGGTTAAACTGTTTGGATACACGGAATTGGCAGATATGACGGAGAAGATCAGGGACCGACCAACCCAAGAGTTTAAAAAGGAATGGGAGATTTATAGACAATATTTAAAAGAACATCACCCCCATATTAAAACTTTAGAATGCTTTGAATAACTCTTGGAATGACATAAGGTAAAAAGAACACAAATAAGTTTTAATACAGGTCATGTTTATTGAAAAATAGAGGCAAGTAATAAGGAAACAAAGAAAACCACACTAAGCAGGCCAGAATTCGGTGGCTGAAATTTTTCTGTGTTTTCGAGTTGTGTTGTTGTTGTTGTTGTTGTTGTTGTTGTTGTTGTTTTGTTTCCCCCTTCTTTTTGTTTGTGAATTATGTTGTGCGCTTTTTGTGTGTATGCCTTTTATAAACGAATAAAGATTAGGGAAAGTGCACCTCCGTTTAAGAATGGATTTGGTTTAAGAATGGACTTCAGGAACGGATTAAGTTTGTAAACCGAGGTACCACTGCAACCAGAAGAAAGGCAGCATTTAGAGCAGGCACCCCCAAACTTTGGCCCTCCAGATGTTTTGGACTACAATTCCCATCTTCCCCGACCACTGGTCCTGCTAGCTAGGGATCATGGGAGTTGTAGGCCAAAACATCTGGAGGGCCGAACTTTGGGGATGCCTGATTTAGAGGCTCCTTCTTTTCTTAGTGGGGGGCGGAGAGTTAACCCACCTTCTCCCCGAACTAGAAGAGCTGAAAGGGTTAAAATGCAATGGCAGTACAAGAGACAAAGGACTGGACTCTGGTGCCCTTGTGCTGTGAAAGGGGCAGAGACTCAGAGTGACCAACTTGTAGCAATGGCAGCAGGCTCGGAGCCGCTCTCTGGATGTAAATTGTAAATAAATGTCCATAAAACTGCCAGAGACTCATTAATTCTTATTGGAGCTTGCTTGCCTGCCTGAGATCATTACAGCCCCCACTGATCAGGATGAGCCCCCATTGATCTGGATTGATCAGGATGGTCTCTAAATGCCACAGGGTTGACTCATAGCACATTGAAGTAACTGAAGTGAAACATCTAAAGAACATCTTCCTCCACCCTGCATAAGAACATTAAGTCCAGAGTCTGAAATTAACTAAATGAACAACTGACTTTACTACAATTCTGATAGTTAGCGCATAGCTCCTTAATCTCCTTTCAGGTAGTGTTTGTCACTCTCCACTTACATACTTAATGCCTACTAATGTCCTGTGGATCTCATCCAGCTTCCCCCCCCCCCCCCGCCCCGCTATGTACACCCTTGTGTAAGCATTCTACATCTTTCAAAGTGCCCACGTTTACAGAATGCATGCAAATTAACACACATTAGGGAAATTGCCACATGCTGTTTAATTTATTTCAATTATTGGGTGGAGGAGAATGCAGATTCTTCCCAGAGAAAGTTATAAACGCACTCAATTTTCTACTAAAATCAATTTTGGGTTTGTTTGTTTTTTAACTATGGTGTCTGGGATTGGTGAGATATGTGGGCCGCAATGATGAACTGTTCCTTGGAATGACCCCTAGATGTAAAAGGCTTTGATCTACAGAGGGAGTGGTTTCAGAATTACTGACATGAGCTATGTCTATTTTATTCCAGTTACTGGCACCAGCTATCAAAAATAAGGAGAAAAACACATTTGGCTCTTCCATGGTTCATGTCAGGGTGAATATTGCAATTTCACAATTCCCCCGGAGACGATTTTAATAGTTGGTAAAGGGGAAAATATATATAATTGCAATATTCTGACTTTTTCAAAAGAATGTATTTGACATCATTTTGCTTGATGCCATCTCAGCCTGAAATATCCTGCATAAAATGAATAAATGCAGTCAGGACTGGTTATTACATGGACAGTTTTGACACATTTTATTTATTCTTTGGTTTGTTCCTATCACAGATATGAACAAGTGGTGGTGGTGGTGGGATGAAGTGTGGAAATCGATGCAATTAAGTGTTTGATGCAGTTTGAGGAGGCTCTCAAGTGACTTTCATTTCCTGAGAATATTGTGCGAGTGTGTTTTAGAAGTGAAAAAGAAATGGATGGTACTGGGTACTTAGTACTCTTTGTGCTAATCTGGAAAATAGCAAAAAGACAGCCTTTTTGTGTGTGTGTGTGTGTCTGATGCATGGACACTAACCCAGATTGTTCTCTGCTGGTCAAACATTGATATTCAAGTGGGGAATACTGAGCCAGTTGAAGGAAACAACATTCTCTTCAAAGGACACAGATTTCAACATAGACCTACAACTCAAAGGGGTGGGATGATTTCCCACTATAACTAACTTAACTCCTCCTCTTCTCTATGAGTGCAACCAGGGCCGTCTCTAGGCCTGGGCTGGGTGGTGCAATGCGCCAGGGCACCTGGCCACCAGGGGGCGCTGCCGCTGCTGCTGGTTCCGCCTCCGGAGGAGATCGGAGGAGGAGGAGTGATGGTGGGGGAAGGAGCCCGTGCCTGCTGCCTCTTCGGCCGAGGGGCGTGCGCCTCTTCAGGGGGTGCAGAGTGGAGGCGCGTACTGCGCGGGCGGTGAGAAATTGCTGCAATTATAGTAGTGGGTGGGAGGAAAGGGGCCAGAGGAGCCACTCCGCTGCGAGGAAAGGTTTGGGGCTCTTTTGGTTTGGGGAAAAGGCGCAGGAAAAGTGATACGATCATGGCAATCATGGGGAAAGTGGGTAGAGGAAAGTGTTTTCCTCCCTCTCTCACCTAACACTAGAACTCGCGGACATCCCGTGAAGCTGAATATTGGGAGATTCAATACAGAGATAAGTGGAAAAGGCCCTTATTCACGCAGCACAAAGGTCAGCAACTCTGGGAAATGGGGGGGGGGATATTTGAACCACGGCGCTGGATAGGCTTAAGACGGCCCTGAGTGCAACTCCCTTTCTTCAGTGGAATCTTCCACTGACAATATGCGATGAGCTTTGATGAGATTGGCCTTACTGATGGGAAAGGTTGAGATCTGGTGGTAATGCCGCAATCATTGCCCCATAACCACTTTTGCCCCATAACACCATTGATTTCCGGTTTCATTGAATTGCTGAATGGTTCAGTTTTGCCTGTGTTTATTTTTATTAGATGGCTCAAATGTATCTATAAAACAAAATGTCAAGGATACAACAGACAGCAAATCTAAACGTCAGAGCAAGAGAAATGAGCTTTAATGTATTGCAGGTTGAGTTATTTTAGAGATTGATACCCCATAGGCTATTAATAAAAGCAACCAGCTAGCTTTCATCCTAAATGCTGCAAATTATTCATGGGGGTTGGGGGTGCTTCATAATAAGGACATATGTACCAATTGGTTGAATGATGCAAGTGGGGTTTGGGCAAGATTTGGACCTTCTAACACCATGATGCAATGATGGGAGCTTGAGGCTCTCAGGCAAAGTGGGCATTGTCTAGTCTGCATCAAGTCAAAGTGGAGCTCAGGCAAGAAAAGGCTCTTGTGTGGCTCTAACGGGACCCTGCTGGCTGAAGCATTGTCTTGTCCTTCTGCTACAACCAGAGAAGATGCTCTGCAGGGAGCTGGAACAAACTGAAGCTTCATGTAAGCTTCCAAGAACTGGAGTGTGCTGGGTTCCACCTGCTTTATTTTGTAGTCTTTGGCTTTTGTGAGGCTGGCGGGACCGAATCAGTCACCCACTGATTCAGGGTATGATAGCAGGGCTGTATCCTCTGGCCAGGAGGACCCCAAATAATGTTCTGGTGGTTCTCTTCCCCCCTACTCCTCAATGACCTATCCTGAGCACTGTCCTCATCACAGCTCTCACTACACACTACAGGTTTTAGGTAATGAGTCATGACATATGATATTGTAGTTTACTATAGTAAACCGCAGGTGACCTTTTGGTCTTTTTTCATGGGTTATACAAATAAATGGCATTTTTAGGTGGATCAATTCAGTCCAGCCATCTGAGATTATCCATTTCTTTTTTTAGATATGGTTTTAATGGTGCACAGTCTAAATGGAAAACTAACAGTTGACATGTATCCAAAACCAATTAACAAGAATGTTATTTTGCTCTATGGTAGTTTTAATTTCTTTTATCTGAAAGATGATATGCTGTTTAGTCAGTTCTCCCCCTTAATAGAAATGGTAGCTTTGATGAAAGTGTTGGTATTCTACATCCCTTTGAATTAGGCTGTATCCTTGGTGAGATGAAATGACATTTATCGCCAGCGTTCATACGCAATGCCAAACCATGGTTTATTTTAACCATGGCTTGTTCCTCCAAAGTTTGGTTTGTTTCCTATCTGTTTTTGTTTTGTGCTTTGCAGTTTGGCAGGTGTCTGGGGTGGCTGAAAAAATCATGGTTAAGCAAGGATTTTGAACTTTGTCATAATGCCAGCAGTACAAACAATGGTTTGAAAACCTGCAGCAAAACCGGGCTTCACATCATGGTTTGTTAGTGGAAAATAAACCATGATTAGTCTGCTGGGCTGGGTTCACAAGCTGAAACAAATGATAGTTAAACAAAGCACATCATGGCTTAGCATTGTGGTTGAAAAGGCCATAGTAAATCTAGGTAATAATTGTTGCTTAACCCCAAGGAATCACAGAAGTAAAAAAAAAATGTTATTTGTTTTTACTATACCACCTTGATGAATGGTCTTAGGAAAGTAATATATCATTACCAACATATTCTAGATACAATGCCAGGCTGTTCTAGGCTTCCAATTCTTTGGTTTATATAAAATAGGAAACATGAAAGTTGAATTGGTTCATTTGGATTTTGTTAGAATTACAGATGGCCCAGTTTTACATGGACACTTCAAATGCCACAATTGTTGTTTCTAAAAAGCATTTGAAACCAAAATGTTTACAAATCCTCATGACGGTAGGAAGCATATTTTACAATTGCTCTAGTGGGAATGTGGCTTGTTTGATAATATGCAAATGCAATATGTTTTATCTGAACAAAACACAGCATGCACTTAAAATTCACATTTTGGAACACAAAAGTAAAATGAGAAGTTTAGTTTCAGAAGCCCATGCACTTTAATATGTTGTGAAGTATAAACTAAAGTTTGGATAGATTTCGAGCACTGGAACCAGGGCTTTTTTTAAGCTGGAACTCGACGAAACTCAATTCCGGCACCGCTCAGGTGGGTGCCATTATCATTATAAGAAACAAGGGAGGCATTCATGGTGAGTGGACTAGTGGACTAGGCTAGTCTCCTAAATGTTCCCTTGGCACCTCTTTCCCAAAGCCTGGTTAAGGGAGGGAGGCATGACAGAGTCCAAGAGCCCTCCTGACACCTTCCCAAAGCCAACCCGGCTCCAGAATGCTGTTAGAGCCCTGGCACCTACTTCCCAAAGGCCAGGAAGCTTCTGCCTAGCTTAGGGAGGGAGGTGTCATGCCCACATGCGCAACAGCAGGACGTTACACATGTAACATCAGCTCCCCCAATTGCCCTCACAAGCTGGCACTTCTGGGCTTAACTGTTCCCCTACGAAAAATTTTACCGCACACCACTGGTTCTGGGCACCTCTTTTTCTAGAAAAGTAACGCTGATGTATGGAAGTGAGAGCTGGACCATAAAGAACGCTGATCGCCGAAGAATTGATGCTTTTGAATTATGGTGCTGGAGGAGACTCTTGAGAGTCCCATGGACTGCAAGAAGATCAAACGTATCCATCCTTAAGGAAATCAGCCCTGAGTGCTCACTGGATGGACAGATCATGAAGCTGAGGCTCCAATACTTTGGCCACCTCATGAGAAGAGAAGAATCCTTGGAAAAGACCCTGATGCTGGGAAAGATTGAGGGCACTAGGAGAAGGGGACGACAGAGGACGAGATGGTTGGACAGTGTTCTCGAAGCTACGAACATGAGTTTGACCAAACTGCGGGAGGCAGTGCAAGACAGGAGTGCCTGGTGTGCTATGGTCCATGGGGTCACGAAGAGTCGGACACGACTAAACGACTAAACAACAACAACAACGCTGATTGGAACCAATATGAGCACACTCATTTAAGAGTCTAGACATGGATAACTCGTTACTGCCGTGCGAAGTCTTAGAGAAGTTTCAAGGATAGGCTTGATTGTAATGCTTTCTTGTAAGGAGCTATTATGGGTAAAAGTTTTTTTGCTATACGTCTGGGTCACCTATGGCCCTAGAGATGCTGTTGGACTACAACTCTGGCCAATCCTGCTGACAGTGGATGATGGGAGTGGGAGTCCAACAGCATTCCGGGGGTGGGGGTGGGGTGGGGGCAGAGAGCACAGATTCCCCATTCGTCCACTCTTCACTCATTTATGCATTTTTTCTATACAGTTGGAGAACTGTGCCGCAAGATTTGGAAATAGTGTGAATTTCAGAGGAGAGCTGTGTTTTTCAGTTTGCACAGTGGGATGTGCAAATTTGGCAGGTTTCCATTAAAATGTGAACTGGATGAATTCATTCTTCACCCCTAGCTGGGAAAACTCTTCCCTCCTTCCTTTATCTGGCAGCTTAAAGAGGCAACATGGGAGCTGCTACTGGGTAGACTGATACAATGCATTCTAATAGATACTTGAATTCTGACTATTATAAGACACAGGCAAGTGATTAATAAAAGGTTACCATGGATCTGAATAAAAAGAATATGCAGACCTTCCTGTCTGGATAAGATGTCTCAAGGAACTTGGTGCAAAAAAACATTGCTCCAGGAGGAGGCAAATCTCATAATGACCTCAATAAAGGTAAAGATACCCCTGACCATCAGGTCCAGTTGTGGATGACTCTGGGGTTGCGGCGCTCAACTCGCATTATTGGCCGAGGGAGCCAGTGTTTGTCCACAGACAGCTTCCGGGTCATGTGGCCGGCATGACTAAGCCGCTTCTGGTGAAGCAGAGCAGCGCATGGAAACACCGTTTACCTTCCCGCAGTAGCGGTACCTATTTATCTCTTTGCACTTTGGTGTGCTTTCGAACTGCTAGGTGGGCAGGAGCTGGAAACGAACAATGGGAGCTCACCCCGTTGCGGGGATTCGAACCGCTGACCTTCTGATCAGCAAGCCCTAGGCTCTGTGGTTTAGACCACAGGACCACCCACGTCCCTAATGACCTCTATATGTAGGTTTAATTATACACAGGGAAATATAGTTTAAATGTCCGCAGTGCATAATAGTGACTTATTCATCTCTTGCAGGTAATCCTGGGTAGGCAGTTCAGTGAATGGAATGAGATTAGTGCCACATCGCCCTGTTTTTATGCTCCCACGCTGCACACTGTGTTCATCTGTTAGCTTGAATGCTAAGAAGTATGTTTAAAGCCAGCCAGCCCTTTTTGTTAGCTTCCGACTGTTGTGACATCTGTGCATATAAAGCCAGCATTTCAATCTTCTCTTAGCAATTTCGTGTTAATCGTTGCTTCACTGTAGTGCAGGCAAATTAAGTCCCTTTAAAGGATAGGTATTATTATAATTGTGTGGGGTTTTTTTTATAAAAAAAAAGTGAAAAGCTTTGAATCGGCAGTCATGTGGATTTGTAAAGAATTGGAGCAATACATGTATTTGTAACAATGTCAGTTACAAATTAATCCATTTCCCCCTGCGACTGGCTCTCATTTGGGAACTTACCATAAAATAGGGCAGCCTTCTCATGGACTACAACTCCCATCAACCAAAACCACCATGACCAATAGTCAGAGATGATGGGAGCTGTTGTCTAAAAAGGGCAGCAAGTTGAAGAAGGCTGATTACTGCATTTGTGTCTGAACCATTTTATTTTATATAGTTGTGGCAGCACTGTGTCATTTTATTTGTAGAAGTCAATATGTCCAGCTTATTATGATTCTTATCAATTGCACTTTTATTTAGAATGTTGAGGAATTCAAGCAAGACACTGATTTTTGCACATTTAATTCAACTCAATGGGATAATGGTAGCAAAATCCTGCAAAAACCACCGGGAGGTTCTGCCTCCACCCACAGCTAAAAACTTCAGTGGGAAATAGAAGTGTGTAGTCATCTCTGAAGTGCAATGAGATGGATCTGCTATGCTTCTTATCATTTCTAGGTGGACGAATAGAACCATAGAATCATAGTATTGCAGAGTTGGCAGGGACTATGAGGGCCATCTAGTCCAACCCCCTGCAATGCAGGAATCTTTTGCCTAACATGGGGATTGAACCCATAACCCTGAGATTAAGAGTCTCATCCTCTACCAACTGAGCCATGTTAGAGCAATAGTAGAGAGCTTACTGCAGGAGATGATATCAAATTAACAAAGCCTTAACGTTTTCCTCCCCCTTGAAAGGACTCTGTGGCCTGATCATTCTGAGCCAGATTCCTGCAATCTCTTGATACTCCTGATCCTGGCAACCAGGAAAAAGTAGATGTATGCAAGAGGATACACAGAATAACACAGTCTTTTGCAGTGGGCAGTACCATTTCATATCACCCAGCTGAGAAAATAAGGAGTTTAGCTCCAGTAATTGTTGCAGATACACAGTCAGGGGTCTTGCTTGGCTCACTTGCTAGAAAGGCTTACTTTGGTATTCCACACCAGGAAGACAATGCCTGACACTGAATTTTCAAGGTAGCAAAATGCTTTATCGCAGGAGCGGATTCACGACTGGCAGGCAAAGGCTGCTAAAAATGGCAAGAAAAAGGGATCAGGAAGTGAAAGGATTAATTTAGGTCCATTGATATTGAGCTGGTTTTAGCCTAGAGTAGAGAAGGGGTGTATGGGGTGTTATAGCAGGGGTAGTACCTCTGGTTGAAATCACATTGTGCTCCACCTTTGGTCCTCACCCTGCACTCAGCTCTCACCTGTGGCTCCTAGAAGCTGTCAGCGTGTGACAGCTGCCACACCCCAGGAAACAGCTTTGACTGGCCAGCTAAACCAGGTGAGGGTAGCTGATGGGTCTCGAACCCTCGGTGAGTTAGGGGCTTCCCCTGCAGATTAAGCGAATGAGACCAGTAGTGGGTCCAATGGTCAAGAAGGTGGTTTCTGTTCATACTGTAGAAGGAGGTGAGAGGCAGATGAGGCTCGTCAACCTGGGAAGGTAGACCATCTAGGAGAAGGAAAACTCTGGTCCTAAACCTCCACTCATTCATGTGAAAGGCTTTGGTGGTAAACTCCAAGGAAAAATCCATACCCGCTGCCTATGTGAGACATCTTTGGGAGAAATAAAGTCTACATAGATCTGGAGTGGAGTCCCTAAGACAATTGGATGACACCTTGTATGTCTCCTTCCAGCAATTCCTGCATCTAAGCTGGTGTCAAACATACTGCTCTGCTTTCCTTTGGACCACATCAGTGAGGCTGAGAGGCAGGTTTTGTTGTCTGGGCAGTCCAGGACCTCCATACACACAGCCTAGGCTTCCACCCCAGAGAGGTCACTTCAGTGCTGCTCATGTTGCAAAAACAATGTAGGAGGCAGCAGTTACAAGTTACCACTCTCTGCAGCCACAGCAGGTGCTGTGATTCTCCCTGGAGTCACTCTCCGTTGTCTGTTGAGACAGGGTGATGCCAACAAGAAAGAGCAGAGAAGACCACGGGGATATCATGATAACATTATTCAAAAACCTGAAAGCTGTTACATGGAACAAAACAAAGGCTTGTCTGCTGTCCCAGAGGGCAGGACCAGATTTGATGTGCTTCAAGCATTAGAAAGGTAGATTTCAGTTGAACATTAGGAGAAACATCTAAATTGTAAGAGCCAGTGGTAGCTGGTGCCCATTGGGACTGGTTGACCAATAGTCAGGGAGCTCAACAGTAGCTGGTGCCAGAGCCAATAAAAGACTAGTTTAGTTTCCATCCTCTTCCCTGCTGAGTCTTTCGAGGGCAACACTGAGACTGAAGAAGAGGAAGCTGATGGCCAGGGCCATTCCCTTGGCTGGTGTTAAGCAAGAAGGCAGGCATATAGGGGGTGACTGAGGGCAAATAGAGGTTGGTGGAACAGAGCTCTGTTTACTCCTATGGACCAGCTGCCACTGGTAAGAGCAGATCAATCAAAGTATCTACAAGGGTGATGGGCTCTCTCACTGAAGGTCTTCAAGCAAAGGCTGAACAGCCATCTTTTGTATATCTGCTGGGGTAGCTCAGTTGGTAGAGCATAAGACCATAGCTGCCAAGTTTTCCCTTTTCTCGCGAGGAAGCCTATTCAGCATAAGGGAAAATCCCTTAAAAAAAGGGATAACTTGGCAGCTATGCATAAGACCCTTAATCACAGGGTTGTGAGTTCAAGCCCCAAGTGTTGGGCAAAAGATCCCTCACGGTATCTTCCAGTTCTATGATTCCTCTAGCTCTCATATTCCTTTATCAAGCAGGGTGGTTGGACTACCTGAACCTTTCCGACTTTATGATTCTAAGATTTTAGAATGATAACAACAACAAAGAGGGCTGCAAAGAATGTGCAAAGACTAATAGGGAATGGGCATGCAGAATAGGAAGCGGAAAACAGCTATTCCCTCTTCTTGGAGAAACTTGCTTTGAAAAATATGCATCCAAAAATGGCAAAAAGACAATTCTGTACTCCCTGTGCGACTCTCCTAATGCTACAGTGAGGGAAGATTATTGGAAGTCATTGCTGCCAGCTCTGCCCCTTTTCTTAGCCCTGTGCCAAAAAAAAGCAGAGAAATTCTCATGTGTTGTATGCGGGGTTTTGTTGTTGTTGTACTTAGCTCATTTTCCTCTGGCCAGGGAGTGTTTGTGAGGATCCGTTCTTCAGTTTTACAGATCACCTCTCCAGTACTCTGCAGGCTTCCTGGGTGCTTGCCTTTCCTGAAATCTCCTTGCCAGGGCTGTCTCAAGCAGGTCGGGCGCCCTGGCGCTGAGGCGTGGAGATCGCTCCAGCGCCCCCGCTCCCACAGCGTGCAGCACGCCTTCCGCGCGGCTTCGTCACGCAGCGCCCCCCTGCCAGCCCGCCGCCCCGCGCCACCGGGACTACACCTAAAGCCGGGCCTGCTCCTTGGCATCCTCAGCCAGGCTTTCGTGTAAGCACAGGAAGGATGGGAAATTACGTACTGTGCACCTGACAGCTGTTCATTGCCGTTGTTTCAAGTGAAGTTTTTCTTTACTTCTAATGAAACCAGTGTTTTTTTTTAAAAAAAAAAGGCGGAAGAAAGAACACGAAATCAGTGAGTGAAATTGGCATTCAGTAATGAGTGGCCCTGGTTTCATGTACTTTGGTTAAAGCTCTATGTGAGACTCTTGACTGCATGCATACCATATTTTCATAGCACATAGAATCTTGGGAAGCATAGTTTGTTAATGGTGCTCTGTGACGGGTAAACTACAGTGCTCAGGATTCTAAAGCACTGAGCCTCTTGGGCTTGCCGATCAGAAGGTCGCCGGTTCGAATCCCCATGACGGGGTGAGCTCCCATTGCTCGGTCCCAGCTCCTGCCAACCTAGCAGTTCGAAAGCACACAAAAAAGTTCAAGCAGATAAATAGGTATCGCTCCGGCGGGAAGGTAAACAGCGTTTCCATGCACTGCTCTGGTTTCGGTGTCCAGTTGCACCAGAAGCGGCTTAGTCATGCTGGCCACATGACCTGGGAAAACTGTCTGCAGACAAACACCGTCTCCCTCAGCCTGTAAAGCGAGATGAGTGCTGCACCCCCAGAGTCGTCTGCGAATGGACTTAACTGCCAGAGGTCCTTTACCTTTACCTTTTTATGTGCTTTAAATGTGCCTAGTATGGGGGGGGGTCAAATTTAAAGAAACAGCTAAAAGTCAAATGGCGAGTTATGAAACAGGTGCTGGTGTTCAAACTGAAAATTTAGAATGTATGCACCTGATTTCATTCCAATATGTGCTCGTGCACTGGTAGAGGCAATCCAGGGCTCCTGCCATTGCTGTTGCACCATGCTGCCCTTTCCAATACCCCTCCCCTCTCTCTGCCAGTGACAATGACCCATTAACTGGTGGGCTGCTTCAGCTGTCAACTTTCAACCAATTAATGAAGAAGCTTACAAACTGATCCTGAAAGGTTAAATGGAAAGCCTATTTTATTCAAGCGGTGAAGTTAGGTGCGTTTTAGAACCTTTGAAAACACATGCACAGACTGAGTAAGATTCCAAGTCCAGGCAAAGCAAGTGATGTAATGAAATCAGAGTCTCCCCACAATAAGTAGAAACAGAATTTTAATGGTTCAAGAAATCCCTTAGGCTGTCTGATCATCTTTGCTCTCCTTTTGATCTGCTGATTGGGAGAGCTCTAAAACTATAAAGGAAGAGTCCAAAAGCTCTTCACAAACTCAACTTTCCACTCTCTTTTTCTCCACTCTTCCCCTGAATATCATTCATTTGATCTTCAGCTCCTTCATCTTCCACTGCAGAATGTGGACCTTGCCTGGATTTAAAATATTTAGATAAAAGTTGCTTACAGATGGTGGCAAATTTAATGTGCAGCTGTTTTAATGTAGTTAGTTTGGTTTGGTTTATTTAAAGAGAGAAGCAAGAAGCTGGATTTAAAAGTGATGGAAGTATTATAGCACAGCTCCCTTGTTGGGAAAAGGCAACTGTTAAACATTTATCAGTTGGCTGCCTTGTGGAGAAAAACCATGCCGACAGCCCAAGCTGTCCTTAGGTGCAGCCTCATCTTCCCAGGCTTCCAAAGCAGTGCACAGTGTGACAAGATGAGTGTTAAATGCAAAATATTGCATAATGCATACAGTGCCTTTTAATGCCTTTTTGCCATAAAGTGTAGCATTGCAGGGCAGGGAGCGGAATGTTTCTTCCGTTTTGTTCCATTCATCCCACATCTTAAGATGAGATTCCAAATTCCGCAATCAAAGATTACATTCCTTTCCAACAGCTCTCATTAAAAAGGACTCTTTAACGAGACTTTCACATGCCCTTACCCTATTAAAAAAAGAAGCAACACTGAATTTCTAGTACCCCATAGTGCGCAATATCTTTTTTTTAAAAAAAATGTAGTATATTTACACTGGTATATTGACACAAGAGAGGATGCAAACTAACATACTGTGATAGAGAACGATCACTTATTGGATTAGAGAAGTGTCTGTTCATTAGCACTTAAGAGCTGATTGGAGTAAAACACAGCTGCTGACAAGCATCTTCAAGAGATGTGGGTTACTGCAGTAGAACTATCTTCTGTATGTTCGAAAGCTTCCACATTTTAACACCCAATTATGCTCAAAATTGTTTATCCATCTAGCCAAACATCCATCCATCCACCCATCCATTCATTCATGACGTTCATATCCCACCTTTCCTCCAAGGATCTCCCTGTTTTGTCCTAATAACAATCCTGTGCTAGGTTCATGGAATCATAGATTTGTAGAGTTTGAAGGTACCCTGAGGGTCATTTAGTGCAACTCCCTGAAATGCAGGAATTTCAACAAGTGGTTTTCCCCATCCAATTTGAAACCATACCAGACCCTGCTTAGTTTTGCTAAGGCCACAGATTGTTGGGTTTGGATGACATGGCTGTGGTTAAAATGGAAGAGGAGGAGGAGGAGGAAGAAAGAGAAATGCGGAAGCCGGGGAAAGGCTAGGCTTCATATTGTAATGCTAAACCATGGCTTAGCATTATTGCTAAAGTAGCCTAATATGCCTCTGTGCTTTCTCTTCTTCGTGCAGTATGATAATAAAAATGTTCCGAGCAGGTGAGTACTGAAGAACAAGTGATATCTTATTCTGTGATGCACATGCCTTGCAAAATCATTTTGTGGTGGGTTCCTGCACAAAGCTTGGTTCAGGCTTTGGTGGAAATGAACCACTAAACCAGGCATCCCCAAACTTCGGCCCTCCAGATGTTTTGGACTACAATTCCCATCTTCCCCAACCACTGGTCCTGTTAGCTAGGGATCATGGGAGTTGTAGGCCAAAACATCTGGAGGGCCACAGTTTGGGGATGCCTGCACTAAACTGTTTCTTGATAAGCAAGAAGTTACATTGATAAGCAAGGAGTTACAGCAGTCTCCACAGTCATCACCTAGTTCTTTGAGAAGAGCTGTGCCCATTACACCTAGACTGGAGAACTTGAAAACAGAGGCATTACTTGCACTTTTCTATCTTCCAAATATGGTATTAGTGGAGCAGAAGCAATGTCACATAAGGAAAACAGGGATAGCACATTTCCTGAATGCTTGGGCCTTGCATGCCTGTAGAAATTTGTAAGCCATTTGAGATGAGAAGTTGTATCAATTGGTCCTACATCACTACCTGATGACAGCTTTGCAAGAACTCTGGTTTGCCTCAACTCCCATTGCAGCTACTGTATTTTGACTTGATAGTTAAGATTGAACATGGATGCCTTTGTCTGTTTTCCTTTTCCATTGCAAAAAAAAAGGAAACAGAAGGCAACATTTCTTTGAACAAGAGTGGACTGATTTTGTACTTTTAGCAATGGTTGCTGAATGTGTCGGAATGCCTAACTGTTCCCTACGTTACACATGATGTTGATAAAAATGAATGTGGTGATAAATGTTGTCTCTTTTCTTGGGCCAGAATCAATTTTGCTGCAATCTACTTCAAAGCACCAACTCTGTGGAACTCTACCTACACTCATTGAACAAGATATGCAAAACGAAGGTGTGGAAGCTAGACTCAGCCACCTGGGGGTCATCATAACAGTGAACTGGGGGGCAGGCATGAATGGGGTGCCCAGAGAAAGCATCATTAGTGGGTCCTGGCAGGAAGTGTTGGGCAAAGGATATGTTGTGTTGGGGTCCAATGCTGGATCCCACAAAGAAGGTGGTGAGCAGGACCACAGAGTGACACGTGGCTTGCTTGTTGGGCAATGTACAAAACATTAACAGGAACAGTGGTTAGATTTATTTTTTTATGGTTACAAAGATTTGGCAAATTGATTTTGTCAGTTTAAGTGCTTTTTCTTTTGGTCCTATTCTTTATTTTATATATGCACCAAGTGAACCAATAAACCAGGCTTCCTCAACCTCGGCCCTCCAGATGTTTAGGGACTACAATTATCCCTGACCACTGGTCCTGCTAGCTAGGGATCATGGGAGTTGTAGGCCAAAAACATCTGGAGGGCCGAGGTGGAGGAAGCCTGCAATAAACTGAAACTGGCATGGGGACAAATAGAAGAGGATGCCTTCACTCCCCAGTATGGATCCCCTTTATCACATGCACAGCCCAATAAGACAACAAGAACCCGCCACCAGCATAGAGATGAATCTGGCTTACTTGACCCAACAAGCCCACCCCCCCTCACAAAGGCAAACAAACCCCATTGCAGCCACCCACAGAGAAACCAACCATACCCTGCGCCCCCAACCTCTCTCACTACCAAGCAAGCCTAACAAGCGAATGGAAAGAGAACCTTTCTAGTTGACGCTGACACAAAATCCCGCACGTACACTGCAATAAATATAAATTTCACTGCCACCCCTCCTCTCCCCCCTCGTCTTCCTGACCTTATACTGTACTCAACACTAATGTCTCATAACAAATGGAACTGATCTGTAGAGAAGACTGTACAATTTGAAAAGAGAGACAGGGCATGTACTTTTGCAAATCAAGAAAATAATAATAATAATAATAATAATAATAATAATAATAATAATATATGCACCAAGTACTTTCTACTTAAAATAGACCCATTTAATTTAATGGGCAAGACTAATTTAACCCCATTAATTGCAATGGGTCTACTCTGAGAAAAACTTCTGAAACCTTTTACAATTCTTTTCCCCCACCCCAATTACCTTAGGATCCATTTAATTCCAGTGAAGCTCTCATCTTCACAAAGAACTTGCTGTTGTACAAGAGGAGGTGATAAATATCTCAGAACACTAAGGCTCTAAATAATTGGTGATAAATATGTAATAAGGCAGCATTTCAGCAACACGAGAAAGAGCCTGTACTTCTAACCCAAGGCCTGCTAGTGGAAATTCATGACCTGAAACATTAAAACCAAAGTGGCTGGTTTCCTGCTTCTTTTGACAAAAAAGCAATTTTCATTTTTGGCCCACCAGATGACAAAAGGTACCGTGGGATTACTTGCATGAATGGGGAGATAGCACTGGTCTCCAAAGATAGCCAAGGATGGCGAGCATAAATACGGAATTACTTATTAGAAATTTGCATCTGGTCTGTTATAGCTTTGGGCAGAGAAAACATTGCTGTGAAGCATGCAGGATATTTTGACAGTCTCTTTATGCCTAGATTGAATGTGGAGACCTGGATTGAAAATGAAATAGTGGTGGAACAACTTCCTGCTCAAAGCTACATCCTCAGGGCTATCCTGTAGGACCTATTTCTGAGCTTTGGAGTTGGGCCTTATAAGACTGCTTCACACTCATTCTCAGAAAGAAGGATGCTGGTAAAAAACAGATCTGGCATCCCAGGATTTGCATACTCCTGTTAGTTTCTTGTGGGGAGCCCCATGCAGCAGAGGAACTAAAGAAAAAGAGTTCAGAGTGAATGTGCAAAGCTGCCAGCAGGTACAGTCATACCTTGGTTTTCGAACGCCTTGTGACTCGTACGTTTTGGCTCCCGAACACAGCAAACCTGGAAGTGAGTGTTCTGGTTTGCAAACTTTTATTGGAAGCTGAATGTCCGACGGGGCTTCCGATTGAGTGCAGGAAACTCCTGCAGTGAATCGGAAGCCATGCCTTGGTTTATTAACGTTTTTGGAAGTTGAACAGACTCCGTTCGAGAACCAAGGTACGACTGTATATGTATCACTGAACAGCCTTCAATAAGTCAGCAGGAGGACCACATGAATTAAATTCTGCAGCCTTAATGGACCTCTGCTGGAACTTTCAGCCATATGCAGGACAAGCAGGAATCAGTGGAGGAACTCAGCCTCAAAGAGACACTCCTAGATTGTGGCATAAAGGTTACTTATGTTTTTCCCTAGCAGGGGTTCATACTGTTTCTCTGGGAAGGACTTGTGTTCTTTCAAATGTTTCGTGACAAGCATAAAGTCAACATATGGACATGCAGTGATGAGAGAGGCTTCACCTGTTGAATACATTTTAAAGGCATAGAGGCATATCTACAAGCTCCCTTTTCATTGTAGCGCTTTGTCAACACCATGTCATGTAGTCCCTCTCCTCAAACGAATAAATCAAGTGATGAAGTGTGTCAAATATTTGGGGTGGGAAGACATTGCAGCACGATTTCTGTGCCTTCAAAGGCTGTAGGGCGAGCCACTCCCCACTCAGAGCATAGAAATACAGCAGAGGAAAGCTTTCCTCTTGCAGGGCAACAAGAACAGCAGCTGAAGAAGGAGGAGCTTGTCCACTCATCCTTGTACTCCTTTATGCACTTCTAATTGTGTAGGGGCTTCAAATGCCCCCAATAAAGCTTTACCAGGGCCGGCTCTAGGGGTAGGCTGGGTGGTGCGGGGTGCCAGGGCGCCGGGCCAGCAGGGGGGCGCCGGAGCGATCTCCGCACCACAGCGCCAGGGCGCCCGACATGCTTGAGACGGCCCTGAGCTTTACATTGCACCCAGTGTGTGGAAGGCAGGGATGGTGGTAGCAGAGAGGTCAAAGAGTGCGGCCAGTTTTTACAATCGCAGGCCCATCCTTGCCGTGATGCAATGTATGGTGGGCAATGCTCTTTTCCCCTAGAAAAATAGGTGTTGGTGCTCACCATGAAGTTGTTACACTTTTAGCAACAACAAAAAGAGTTGCTAAAACTGCGGACCCTTGAATAACCCCTGAAAGAAAGAAACAAACCTGAGACAGTGGGGAATATGTGAGAAGTTGGCTTGTGCCGCAATTCTGAAGTGACACAAAGCTCTTTCCCCATTCTAGAAAACTCCCCATTCTTGTTTTCTTCGGTTTTTTCCAGATATTTATACCACCAGAACGTCTCCCCAGTGCTCTGTTTTGTGAATGCTAATGCCTGCCTAAACTTCTGCTCACCCTTTGAAACACTGGTAACTGCAAGCTCAGTGTTTTGTTTTGTTTTATGTTATTATTTTAAAAAGCCTTTTCTGGTGTCAGGGAGTTATTGCTTTGACTTTCCTTTAATATGGTGCCAAGATTGCCCTGCTCCCCCCCCCCGGGAGTTATTAAACATGTTTCAAATCATGCAAGCCCAATTCTTTAAGGGCTTTTAAAGTGTTACCCCACACCACGGGAGCGGAAAAATACCAAGGAGCTTTCCCCACAAAACCTGCTGTAAATTACTACAAGACTCTGACAAGAAAGAAAATTGAGTATAAAAATTCTATCATAGGCCTATTGTACTGTAAATCTTTAGGCAGGGTTACCCCCCCCCCCTCCATTGCCTTTACCTGTGTCAGCTTGCGCTTGACTAAAATAAGGGCGATTGTATTTCACAGCTATTAATTGGGCCAAAGAAGATGGAAGAGTGAGAGGAGTAAGAAAGACAAAAAGAGAAACAATGGTAGAATAGCTAAACACTGGGAACGTTTTAAAAGGTGTCTTTCCAGGTTAGCCCTTTGTCAATACTTCTGTCGCTAGGGTTTGTTTACTGTTTACTCTCTGTATTGCTCACACGCAGTACTGTTTCTTTTCTGCTACAGTTCATATCCCTCCAAAAACTTTGTTATTCATCTCACGGTGTGTTGCAGCAAAATTGTATCATTTACATAAGTACATAATGACTGCTTCACACATCAATTTGGGGGGGTGACTTTGGGGGGGTGACCAGTGGACTCTCTGGTAGTTCGGGGCTGGCATCGCCTTCCCAGGTAGGATGCCAGGGGTCTCCACCTACCCAAGCCCAGCGTCTAATCCTGCCTGGGGAGGTGTTGCCAGGGGATGGCCAGGTAAGGGGAGGGACTTTCCGGCTCACACAAGAGAATTTGAATCTTACCTCCAAGCACCAGTCGGTTCCAGAGCTTCTCCCACCCACCACACCCTCATTCACGTTCTTTTGCAGGTTAACCTTTTCTCTACAGGTTCACAGGCGCTGCTACATCAAGGCCGCTGTTGAAGGGTTGGAAAGGAATTTTCCTGCATTGGCAGGTTTCGCCTTTCCCGTAGCAATACGTCACAACTTTGGCGGTGTCAGGCCTTGGGCGGAATTCTTTGGCGATTTTCCTAGAGGGAGGGGCGTGAGGCGTAGACCTCACCCCCTTTGCGGCAACAAGAGCGGGGTATTGGGGAAAGCCTTGACCATGCCAATAGGCGTCATCACTTCCCCCTTCCAGCGGTGGCGAACAGGGGGCGGTCTCTCTCTGCTTGAACATATGTTCTCCAGAGCCAGCCCCAACCCCCATACATGTGGATAACCCCGAAGCCTCCCAGAACCCCGGCTGGGGGCTGGGGAGGATAACGCCCAATGCCTGAGCCAAGGTCTCCCTACATCTGAATCTTAATAAAGTTGTGGCCAATTTGAATCCCCATAGCACGTTGTTATGCGTCTTTATTCCGCTCAGCGGGTCGCCGGGGTGGTTGGGGGACTCCGCCTGCCCACGCAAATTAAATTGTCATTGCATTATCGCAACCCATTCCTTTCAGTGCGAAGGAAACACAATGAAACTTGAGTGGAGGTTGGGAGGGGATCAATTGAGTATCAACACAGAGGTCTTCAGAGAGTTTCTAGGCATGTTAAGTTGAAAATGCTTGGAAACCTCCCTGAAATCAGGAACACTGAGCAAGGCTTTAATAAGAGAAACATACTGTATAAAAGCACTGTCATGGTGAAACTTGGTTGTCACAACTTTAAAATGACAGGAAAACCCCCCCCCCCAAAACTTTAAAATGACAGTAAAAAATAATAATCCTGTGCCAATTTATACCTCAGTAGCTGAAGATCTATATTGGGTATGTAGCCAGAATTTAGTGACTTTTTAAAAAGTAAAATAAAATACACATTACTTAATTTACTAGATTGTTGCAGTTACTCTGCTTAGGAAGCATTATATTCCATAAACATAAAAATGCACTTAGTTGTGGGTTTTTTTTTGTAATATAAAAGCCATATAAATCGAATGCCTAAATTCCTTATCCTTATGTAACAGAGCTTGTAAACCGTAACAGGTGTTTCCCCCCCCTTCCTTTTACAAACCAAATATTTCCAGGAATTCTGATAAAAGTCATAATTTCTTTCATGGTTTCTTACTCAGTGTGTACTCAGCTGAGGTCCTTTGATTGTCCATTCCAAAACCTCCTCATTCCCCTCTCATTTTCATATTAAACACCAAAGGAACCATGGGCGACATGTTCATGCAATCCCTTTGTCTATCGGAATAACATCAAACAAGGGGGAATGGACAAAACGTGGTGCAAATGTTTAATTGTCTGTCACTGGGAAAAGACTGCATCATCTGTTTAATCCAGCTGATTACTTTTGAGCCTGTAATAAATAAGAACATTTATTATGTATAGGACAGCCGGTCGTGAAATGTGCTTGCAGCTTTGTCCCATCTAGGAAGATGTGCTCTCTGATTCCTTAGGGTGGCAATGTTCTTTGCTAATACTATTGGCTTAATTTGTTGGGGGGGGGGGAACTGCAGAATAGACTACTGCAGAACAAGGCTAGATTCTGACTGACTCCTCCATGAGGGTGTTTTGTTTTTGTTTTTGTTTTAAATATGCATGTATTTTAGGGGGTGGTTTGGTGGCTAGCTCCTTCTCTAGCAGCCTGTGACTGCTGTGCTTCCTTCTGCTTTTTGTCCATTCATTTTGTTCTTTTCACCATCTGAATTTTTATCTTGAAATAAAGTTTAAAATCCCAGCAAGGAAAAGGACAAACACTGTATAACAGTACAGCAAGATCACCAATTAAGAGGAAAAGGAGAAAGCAAACTACCGTAACTACTGATAGGCTTTGAATATGCAAGTTTTGTAGCTGAATCATAGGTAGAAAAGCGAAAAATGCATCTATGTGTTTGTTTACAATGTGATCAGAATGGCTTGCACAGAGGAGATAAACAGAAAATGTGCACTAAAACTACTTACTACAAACAAACAGGAAATTCTGTTTTCAGGTTTTTAAATAGAGCTTGGATGCCCTTCTGTCGATATTATTTAGCTGTGATTCCTAGATGGCCCTTCCATCTCTAAAATTCTACTATTCTTTGCTTGCTGGATTTGCTAAATAGGTTTGTACTTAATCATGGAGGGCTTCCATACTTTCACTACTTTCAGGTGGGATATACACCTGCCAGCAAATTCAGGTTGTGCAATTGAAGTTGATTTTGAACTCTTCTGCAATAAACCCGCTTCCCTAAAATATCATGCTGATTGTGATAAGGAATGTGACAATAGAAATGCATTGGCACCTGTTTGATGCAACTAACCTTTCTGCAAACAAATCAGAGTGAATTCTCAATAAATAGCCAATGCCGTCTTAACCTCCCTGCATCTTTGTGCAAAATAAAAAAAATAAAAAATCAGGATGAATAGGTCATCTGAAAGTTACCAGTCTCCCTAATTTTTATCAGCCAACTACTGCTACTTTGGAGTAACTCCCAGTCCTATGCTACACATGACTTTGCAGCTGCACACAATTGCTTAGGGAGGTCTTTATACAGGAATCCAGGGTCGGTAGGTATAATATGACAAGGAAGCATAGCCTTTATAGTTAGCCACAGACAGTCTAATGCGGGGCAATTCTTGGCCGCAATTGGCAACTGTGTACCAGGACACCAACACTGATGGGACATTCCCACCCAAAGTGAAAGTATAAACCTGTCAGTCCAACTTCTCTGTTGGCAATGTTACGTGAAGGTTTTCAGGGTCAATGATATACCATTGACTGGTAATAATCTATCTTCTGCTGTTGCAATCAGGTCTTCAGAGTTCCCATAAGAATCTGGTTGAGCACTGTGAGAAAAGGATGCTCAACTAGATGGGTCTTTGCCCTGATCCAAAAAGGTTCTTCTTATAATCTTATGAAAGCTTTGTTTTAGGATTCCTCTGTATTTGTGCCAACCGATAAGGATGCAAAGAGATTGGGATAGAGCAGGCATCCCCAAACTTCGGCCCTCCAGATGTTTCGGACTACAATTCCCATCTTCCCCGACCACTGGTCCTATTAGCTAGGGATCATGGGAGTTGTAGGCCAAAACATCTGGAGGGCTGCAGTTTGGGGATGCCTGGGATAGAGCATTAATTGTCTCCCTTTAAAAAACCTCTCCTAATTTATTGTCCCATGTTACAGGAGGGGATGTCATCCAAAGATAGCATTTGGAGACTGTGATACATAGATGATTACAGACTGTAGCTGAGGAAACAGTAGTACAGGCGTCCTCAACCACGGTCCTTCAGATGTTTTGAGACTACAATTCCCATCATCCCTGACCACTGGTCCTGCTAGCTAGGGATCATGGGAGTTGTAGGCCAAAAACATTTTGAGGGCCGAGGTTGAGGAAGCCTGCAGTTGCATCTATGAAAGATTCCCAATAAATTGGTGGGTGTTTTGCTCCCTCCTTGGTGGGAAACAGGTGCAGGTGTTGCTGATAGTGCCAAGAGATCAGTTTCACTTCTTCTAGAGGTAGCTGCATGCAAGAGAGGTCCCCCTTTAGCCAGTCAGTGAAACAAGCAAAATGCTTTTCCTGCTCTCTGAGTGTGAAAGCCTTGAGGATTGTGGCGTGCCTCTCATTTTGGATGATGTGGCACTGGATGAGGCAGCTCTCTGAGTGTGAAAGCCTTGAGGATTCTATTGTTCCCCTCATTCTGGGAGCGAGGAGGCACTGATATTGATAGAGAAAGACCAGCAGTTGGGGTTTCTTTCTTTATTTTTTACCAACATTGCCAAGTAAGTGCATTATCTCTAATCACTATGTGCTCAAGGGTGATTTTAGGCTTGCTCCTGCAACCGGTGGCATAGCATGGGTTGCCAACATCCGGGGCCATGCAGAGAGGGTGGGAGGAAAACAGATGGAGTAAACAGGCACATTCAATTGCCTAACGGTGTCCATGTCACCCAGGAGATCGTAGCTGCAGAGATAAGAAAAGTCATTCTATGACCCTCAACACTTGCCCACTGCTGCTTGTTCTGGGTGCATACCCATCCTACAAGCAGTGCTATTTTTCTAGAAAAATAGGTGCTGGACCTCACCATAAATGCCTCCCTCGTTATCTTATAATGCTACCTGAGAGGTGCCGGAAGTGAGTTCCGGTGAGTTCCATCTGGAAAAAATGCTGCCTACAAGAGATCTGGGGACGCGGGTGGCACTGTGGTCTAAACCACAGAGCCTAGGGCTTGCCGATCAGAAGGTCGGCGGTTCGAATCCCCGCAACGGGGTGAGCTGCTGTTGTTCGATCCCTGCTCCTGCCCACCTAGCAGTTCAAAAGCACGTCAAGTGCAAGCAGATACTGTAAATAGGTACCGCTCCGACGGGAAGTTAAATGGCATTTCTGTGTGCTGCTCTGGTTCGCCAAAAGCGGCTTAGTCATGCTGGCCACATGACCCGGAAGCTGCTTGCGGACAAACGCTGGCTCCCTCGGCCTATAGAGCGAGAGGAGTGTTGCAACCCCAGCGTTGTTCGTGACTTGACCTAATGGGCAGGGGTACCTTTACCTTTACCTTTACCTTTACAAGAGATCTGAGTTGAGCAGCATCATTATGGCGTAATTTCAGATGCAAGATCTCCTTTTGTACTTATTTTCCATTTCTCTAGAAGTCTCCCTCCCTCCCTCCCTTTTTTTTGAAAACTGGAGAAATTGCTATTTTGTCATTCCCTCAGGCCCTTCACTCCAAGCGTTTCCTTGAGAGACTCCAATCCAATTAATTGCTAAAATAATGAAGAAAACTGTAACAAAATAGGGAGAGTAACTCTTTTGATCTTACATGCGCATGATGTTGTATTGTTTTCCTTTGGCTATTTCCCCCTCCCTTCCCCTGATAGCTCATTGCTTTCAGATTCCACATTGGATAGGTTTATATTTTATAAGGAGATGGACACTATTCAGATGTTCTTCTGAACAAATAGGTTGTGCTTGCAGCTGATGTTATGTTTGGTGTGAAGTCGGGAAAGATCTGTGCACGTACTGGTAGCTTGCGCATGTAGGTTCTGTCCATGACTGTTCAGAGAACTTTTGAACAGGCAGGGTCCCAATTGCATGGGAAGAGCTCGTGAATGCACAATTTGTGCAAGCCTAGGCTTTTATCGACATTATGCCAAATGCACATAGGGGAAGGTCTATCAGGCCATCTATCAGGCATTTAATCCTTGTGCTATAGTATACAGTACTTGCAGGGCAGTCTCGAGCAGGTCACACGCCCTGGCGCTGAGGGGCAGAGATCGCTCCGGCGCCCCTGCCCTCGCAGGGCGCAGCATGGCTTCCGCGCAGCTTTGCCGCGCAGCGCCCTCCCTACTGGCCCGGCACCCTGCGCCACCGGGACTCTACCTAGACCAGCCCTGAGTACTCGGGGTGTAAACAGCCCCAAGATTCACGTTGAATTTGTATCCGTGCAATCCATTGTGTTTCTGAGCCACTCTTATTTTCTGTCCTTGTTTTGGGTTTGGTTTCACTATCATAAGGAATATAAGGCCACATTCATGCTATACATTAAAAGCACTCATGTATCGGCCTAGATAGCTCGGTTGGTTAGAGCATGGTGCTGATAAAACCAAGGTTGAAGGTTCAATCCCCGTTTGGGACAGCTGCATATTCCTGCATTGCAGGGGCTTGGACTAGAATCAGGGGTCAACAAACTTTTCCAGCAGGGGGCCGGTCCACTGTCCTTCAGACCTCATGGGGGGCCAGACTATTTTTTTGGGGGGGGGAAATGAACGAATTCCTATGCCCCACAAATAACCCAGAGATGCATTTTAAATAAAAGGACACATTCTACTCATGTAAAAACACGCTGATTCCTGGACCATCTGTGGGCTAGATTTAGAAGGTGATTGGACCGGCCCCGGCCCCGGGGCCTTAGTTTGCCTACCCACATAGCTGCCAAGTCTCCCGCTGAAAAATGTGGGATCAGCAGCGGCGCAGCACCAGAAGTCGCTTCTACGCATGTCCGGACAATTTCCGGTGCCCAGACATGGGCAGAGCCGCACCCGAAATGGAGCCTCCCTCAATAGCCATTTCTGAGCATGTTTTGCCTTCTGCTCTCCTCTGTAGTCTCTTTCTGGCTCCCACAAATACACTTGCATTTTGGCAGTTCAGTGCTAATAAGCTTCCCGCAATGTGGGTTCCCCAGGAAGGCTCCCACCAACCACCACACGACCCCTTAGCAGAGGCCCCAATAACCCCCTCCCCCCACCTAATTCCCCATTGGTATCCCACCTTCACCTGGCGTTACCAGAGCAACACTTCCCTCCCCCTCAAAATCCAAAGAGAGGCCCTTCATTGGTTAAAGGCACCCAAGCCGCTGATGTGGCGACCGTATGAACGTGAAGAAGCACGCTCGGGCGAGGGCTGCTCCCCGCCGGGGCGAACAGCTCCCGCATGGTTCCCTCTCGCTGACTCTGCCTGTCTTGATCTCTCCACTCTCCTCTCTATGGTTCCCTCTTGATATCTCCACCTCTCTCTCCGCTCTCTCAACAACTGGAAAATGCTTTCTAGAGCTGAAGCACGAAGGTGCTTCCCTTTAGCGCAGTGAGTACGGAGTGCTTGTAGCTGGTTGAAATGCCCGCCCTTGTCCTTTAAAACAACAGCCCCCCTGCTCCCCATTCTTCCTCATCTTCATATTCCCTGGCAGGTAGGAAATCCGGGGGATTTCCGGGATTTTTTTCTATTCAGGATAACAGCGGGAAATGGATTAAAATCTGGGGGTTTCCCACGAAAAATGGGAGACTTGGCAGCTATGTACCCATGGACTAGGTCAGGCATCCCCAAACTGCGGCCCTCCAGATGTTTTGGCCTACAACTCCCATGATCCCTAGCTAACAGGACCAATAGGCGGGGAAGATGGGAATTGTAGTCCAAAACATCTGAAGGGCCGCAGTTTGGGGATGCCTGGACTAGGTGATCCTCAGACCCTAACTCTACAATTCTATCATCTCTATGACCACTTTAACAAATATGGCTTCCCTCCAAAGTACCTTGGGATTTGTAGTTTGCTAGGAATACTTAAACAGCCTGCAGCATCCAGGGGCAAAAATAACAAGGGGACTTCACAGTTTCACCTTAGTCCTAGAAACACCCCACCAATGGTGTTGCTCACAGTCCCTCACCTGCAATAGTGTCTTACATGGGCAAGGACATTTGATGGCAGTTTTGAAACATTTGGCATATGGGTTAATGAATATGCATAGGACATTATCGGCCCCATGAGGCACCTGATTCAGGCCTGTTTGTAGGGATCTGTGTGGACCTGTTGTTCCTAGTCAAGTCTGAGTCTGAATGAAAAGGGAACCATTCATCCGAGCCTTATCCTCTGTAACAAGGAAACCATTATGAAAACTACAGGGATAAGCTTCTATGGATGTCGTGACCATTGTCGCCAGGCTAGCATTCTAGATAGCAGCATCCCCCGAGGAACTGCAGGATGACATGCTGAGAAACCAGTGTGACAGAAATTAGCGTTTAGGAGACAATTTTGCTTCCTTTGGGAAAATGTCACATTCGGAAGACTAAAAATGTCAACGTTTCAGTGCTGCTATCTCTAAAGTAATAATCCAATGTTTGAACTGGAGGAATATTTATTTGTGGCTTAAGGAATTAGCCTAAAATGACTTCTCCTTAATGATGGATTCCCATCCCATGCTTTTAATGTGGGTAGTACGGGTCTTTGAGGGCATCTTATATTTTTTGAAAATGTAGACTCCTGATGCCCTTCACAATCATCTCCCAACAACAGCTGACACAGTAAACTAGACCTTAGAAGGACTTTGAAAACCAACGAGTCACTGAAGGAAAGGTTTGATTAAGGTCATGCAATGTCAATGGCAGGTGTGGGACTACCAGACTTACTAAAGTATATTTCTACACCTATTATTTCCCCTTGTTGTGACACAGTTAAGTAGGCCTTATGGAGATGTTAGGGCAATTGCGCACCTGGCCTGGTTAGAAGGGGTGTTTCCTTTCTAGCCAGTGGGATAAACTTTATTGCCTTCCCTTCATAGTGAACAAATGTGAATGTGTGAAAAATATTACAAACTCTTTGGGTTTAGTAGCATGTTAGCCTCTGGTTTCTTGCGGTTGGCTTTTCAGGTTCTATACCACGCATCCCCAAACTGCGACCCTCCAGATGTTTTGGCCTACAACTCCCATGATCCCTAGCTAACAAGACCAGTGGTTGGGGAAGATGGGAATTGTAGTCCAAAACATCTGGAGGGCCGAAGTTTGGGGATGCCTGTTCTATACAGTCATACCTCGGTTTAAGTACGCTTCGGTTTGAGTACTTTCAGTTTAAGTACTCTGCGGACCTGTCTGGAACGGATTAATCCACTTTCCATTACTTTCAATGGGAAAGTTCACTTCAGGTTAAGTACACTTCAGGTTAAGTACAGACTTCCGGAACCAATTGCATACTTAAACCGAGGTACCACTGTACTAGGGTGGGGCCAGATCTCAAACTCCCCCCTCATGAATTTCATGAGGCTTCCCACCTGCCAATCACCTGACGTCATTATCGCATCAGGTGACCAGGCTTTGCCTTTTGAAAGTAAACTACTTTCAATACAATACAATACAAACGAACCTCAAAGTGATGGTAGACACAACTTTTACCTGCATCACACCAGACTTCCCATGTGATCATGTGATATTGGGGTCGGGCAGGTGGACATGGTTGGGGGGGGGAGGGCTTTGTAATTCGACCGCCAGGTCAGATGTGTCCCAGCCCTGTTCTGCACTATGGGGTCCAGAAATCAAGAACCAGATATAGGTTTGATATATTTCATTTATGGGCGCGACTCAGTTTGGACAGTGCTATGTTAAACTTTCATGGGTCCCTTGATTGACTTAGGCTCCTGATTAATGCACTGGGATATTTTACAGGGGTTTATAGGACTGTTACTGTCAAGATAAACTCATAAAATTTACAGCTCCGAGCGAAAGTAATAATTTTAAGTTGTAATTTTTATTTAGTAACATTACCGACAGCACACATTATTATTGACAAAAAAACCACACCACTCTTCTTGAAATGTACTTAGTCATTCCCTTTGGAAACAATATAGGAATCATATTAAGGTTTGAGGAATGCAGGGTTTTACAGCTGTTTTGCTTTTTTTAAAAGAAAAAGAACACGGAGGAGTGAAATAATGTCCATGTTTTTGAGGACCCTGCATACAAATTAATAATCTGGTTCCTCTTTGGAATAATCAAGCTTTGGAACACTTTGTTTGTCTTTAGAAACATGCACTTTGGGTTGTATTCATCTGTTTTACATGCACAACACCCCAGGTTCAGTCTTCTGGCATCTGCAGGTAGAACTGGGAGAGAACTGAGTCTGAAATCCTGGCAAGGCAGTCAGTGTGGACAGAATTGAGCTAAATGGGCCAACAGATCTTACTTGGTATAAAGCAGCCTTCCTAACTAAGTCCTACTCAGAGTTGGCCCCACTGAAATGAATAAACCTCAGTTATTGAATATCGGAAACACTTCCTATGGACTTATTGAGTGTAAAAGAAAATTAACTTGTAATATCTAGATTTGAAGATTGAAAAAAACATTGGCTTTTAGAAAATAGTTGGTTGTCAATTTGAGTGAACACTTTGAACAAGTCACTATATTTAGCTGACTGACAGGGAATCAGAAACCTTTTCATCTCCCCCCCCCTTTTAAATTTTCTTTTTCTTTCTTCTGTTTCTTTTTCCCTTCTCCCTTCTCTTTGCTCCCGTTTCTTTTTAGATTAGATTTTTTTAAAAAAATATTTATTTTATTCTAGTATATTATAAAAAGATAATTTGTATCAGGTATAAACTTTTGCATATCTTTTGATGAGCATGCATAAAATCACAGGTTTATTATTGGTATTTGTGCCTCAAAAGGTTTACTGATAATTTGCAGCTTAGTTTTGATTGCTAACTTTAGTTAAAGCAGATTTTCAATGTTAGTTATACCCTGAGTCCACAGACAGCTTTCTAGGTCATGTGGCCAGCATGACTAAACTGCTTCTGGCGCAACGGGACAACGTGATGAGTGCCAGAATGTACAGAAACTCTGTTTACTTTCCTGTCGCAGTGGTACCTGTTTATCTATTTACGATGGTATGCTTTCAAACTGCTAGGTTGGCAGGAGCTGGGTGCCACACCCCATAATGAAGTCTGACTGGACTTAACCGTCCAGGGATCTTTTACCTTTACCTTATACCCTGAGTTGTTTATTGTTTAGTCGTCTTAGTCGTGTTCAACTCTCCGTGACCCCATGAACCAGAGCATGCCTTGGAAACTCTCACTTTCTTCACAAAGCTTCTCCTATTTTATGTCCATGGAGTTTTCATGGCAAAATACTGGAGTGGGTTACCAGTTCCTTCCCCAGGTGGATCACATTTGGTCTAAACTCTCGGCTATGACCTGTCCGTCCTGGGTGGCCCTGCACGGCATAGCTCATAGCTTCTTGAAGTTATTCAAGCCCCTTGAAGGCAATGATCCATGAAGGGGATACCCTGAGTAGACCTGTTGAAATCAAGGCGCTTCCTTTGTGTGTGACTTAGGTCGGAGATCACACTTGGTTTGCAATTTACGCTTCAGAGGTGTAAAAACGACCTTTGTTCTGTTCCTCCCCCTGCAGATACCTCAAATCAGCTATGCATCTACAGCACCAGAGTTAAGTGATAACACCAGGTATGATTTTTTCTCTCGGGTGGTCCCACCCGACTCTTACCAAGCCCAAGCCATGGTTGATATTGTGACAGCACTTGGATGGAACTATGTGTCGACACTTGCTTCAGAGGGGAACTATGGAGAGAGCGGCGTTGAAGCATTCACACAGATCTCGAGGGAAACTGGTAAGTGGACATCAGTTAGTTAGTTAGTTGTTTGCTTTTTAACAAAACGTGTTTAGAGCTGACAAGTTGGTAAACTGTTGAGCTTGGTTTTGCCTGCTTAGACCTGCATGGAATTATTAGCCCCTGCAGTTACCTTTTGAGGGATTAGTTTTGTTTCTCATTTGTCTCTCAGTGTGACATTTTTGTGCCTAGTTAGGAAGGAAATGTTTTGACCAGGAACCCAGTTCAATTAAAAGTGGCTATCAAAAAAGGCAAGCTAATTCCTAGGCCTGCTTTGGAAGGTAGCAGTGGTACCGTAGTTAAATCTTTGGTGGCTAACAAGCGATATACAGCAGAGATGAGGACGCTGTGGCATCTCCGATTTCTCTGTTGGACTCCAATTCTCATCAACCCAGGCAGTGGTCAAGGATGATGGGACCTGTAGTCCAACGAAACCCAAAGGACCACAGGTTCCCCAGCCCTGACGTAGACTGTGTATGTACCTCCTATTGCTTCAGTGTGCAATAAGACAGGGTCATTAAGTACTTTTATACTAGAGAGTGGGTGTAAGAATGTAGTGTTCTCAAGGATATATGGCTCCCTCATGATGTGGTGACTATACTTTGTTGTCTTCTGGATTCCACAGGTCAATTCTGAACTTGCAAGCCTCAAATTCTGCACACACACTGTGAGCCTGCCTTTCAGTGCTTTTACATTGGCAAATGGTACCTCAAACACTATTTGGGCAATGCAACACATCGAGGAGAGGAAGAAAAAATATGCATTGTGTGATAATCAAGGGTTTTAGATGTTTAAGCTCTACAGTTGGTAAATCTGTTCCATTGCATTTTATGAAGTTGTTAATCTTGTCCATCAATTTCCCCCTTACATACTCCTAACATACCCTAGTTCTTAAGTCATTAGCATGAGGTGCCCCCCCCTCCGCCATCTCTTTGATCTTTATCTTTATCTCATTAGAGTTGTTTCTTTTTGACTGGGACATTGGGTCGTCTTGAAGAACAATGGATTTTTATGCCTCCATTAAATGATGAAAGAGAACAGGGAATGGTGGGTGTGGTGGTTGCGGCATCCTGAAATATGCAGCCATGAAGTTCAATTTGCTCAGTGTCCACTCTTGCAACCTAGTCTCAGTGAAACTCTCGCTACAGAGAATGACTCAACATACTTGCTACTTTTCCACCCACAGTACCTAGGGCCTATGAGGTGGATTGAAGCATCCTCCCTTGGGTGGTGGAATCCTATAGGGCGCACCCCTGCTACCATCACTGCTTCTGGCATGGTTTTGCAAGATTTCACTGGAAGCTGCCACTATGCAACCCGAGTGTGTGGAGAGGGGTGGCACCTTCCTGTTTTGCCTCCTGTTAGGCCACCCCTGATTGGGTGGGGGAAGTCTTGGGCAAGCTGCCCTTTTTCCACTGGTGGAGGAAGAGGAGTGCGGGGGGAGCGCACCGCCCCCAGCAGCACGTTCCTGGTGGGGTGCCATAGCGGCTGTCCCCCTGCCCATGCTGGGCACCACGCCCCTGCAGACGGCATGCCACGCCACTCGGACGCATGCGCACCACACACCCGGGACACGCACCAGCCCTGCCCCCGCTTGCTCTCTGCCCCCCGGTGCCAGAGCATGAAGCTCAGCCACTGCCTTTTCCCAATTACTTCAGGGTGACATGTGTTGGAGATCCCTTGTGAGGTAGACCAGTTTGAGAGAGCCCAGAGGCCAAGGTTACTTAGTGACCTTTATGGGTGAGTGGGCATTTGAACCCCAACCTCCTAGCCCAACTCCACCATCCATTAACTATACCGTCATAGTTCTTATTGTGGCAGTATGTCTTAAAGTTGTATGGAAACAATTTCATTCGGATGAAGTACTAGACAAAATTAAGTGTGTTTCTCCATGAGTAATCCTGACTATGCAGTTTTCATCTAGGAATCTATGAATGCTCAAACAGAGACTCACCGTCCTTTTCCACGTACAGTATAAAACTAGGTGTTTTGTTTTGTTTTTACTTTAAAATAAGGTTAAGAATCTGGGGGCGTCTTATACACGGATAGTGCATCTGCCCATTTTCAAAATTTGGGGTCCCCAAAAGTAGGGAGCATCTTATACACGGGGGCGTCTTATACACGGAAAAATATGGTATACTACATTTTGCATTAGAGTTCTACATGAAAGCTAACCCTAGGTTATGCTAAATGCATACAAGCACAAATAGGTAGAAAGTGGAACATGGTTGAAATGGTCGATATCAGACTCACCAGGAACCGATCATCTCTATGCCGCATATGCTTGAAAATGATATGTCCGCAAATGTTGGATAACTGTGCCCAGCAAAGGTGACTAAGAGTAGCTGGTTGTTTTGTAGAAGGAGTGCAGAGCTGCTCTCTAGACAGTGGCATTTCTGGTGTGTGTGTGGGGGGGGGGGCAATAAACTTGGGGCCATGCGAGTGCACTGGTGGAGCCAATCCACTGATCCCATGGTTGAAACCCACACAGCTCAGACATTGTCACCACCCTGCAATGTCGGTGTTGGGTGGGTGGTGCCTCTACATCACTGAAGTTGCCATGACCAAAGAAAACAGGAGTCGAGGTCAGCCGAAGTGTGGTTCGGTAGCTGAAAAGGTGGTGTCTCCGAGATCTTGGTTGCCCAGTCACTTGTATTCCTCTTCATAGGCAGATTTAAGAACACAGTTCCCTCATCACAATTCTTAGCGCATTCTTAACTAATGCAGACGCTCCTTGGGATATTGATTGGAAAAGTGTGCTTTTTTAAATGCAGGGGTAGGAAACTTTGGGTCACTCTGGACTCCTTGTCAGGCTCTCAGGCTTTTGCCCAGGCAGCACCTTCTCTGTCAGGCTACACACATCCCAGGCTTTACTCTACCTTCGCCTTTCTCACTTGCATATTTATTTATTTAAAATTTATTTGTTTGTTTTTTCCAAATCAAACTTTTGTCACATTATCCAACTTACAACATAAAAACAAGATTCCGAAGAATCTCCTGGACTTCCCTTCCTCCCCTTTGTGGGTCCTATTGTCAATCATTTCCTCCTGCATCTTTTATGACAATCCAAATCTTTTACATCCCTTTGTGTCCAAAATTCACCATTAAACTACAAGTGCTATTCCAATCCTACTAACGATTTTG
Organism: Zootoca vivipara; assembly: GCF_963506605.1. Classification (NCBI taxonomy): domain Eukaryota; kingdom Metazoa; phylum Chordata; class Lepidosauria; order Squamata; family Lacertidae; genus Zootoca; species Zootoca vivipara. The sequence continues at coordinate 14,527,581 of NC_083285.1, forward strand.
ACTGTTTACAATAGTCTTTAAGGTAAGTTATAAATTTCCCCCATTACTTATTAAAATCTTGGTCTTCCTGATTTCTGATTCTTCCGGTCATTTTGGCCATTTCAGCATAGTCCATCAACTTGATCTGCCATTCCTCTCTGGCTGGGACTTTATCCTTTATCTTCTTTCCATCTCTGGGCCAATAACATCCATGCATGCTTTTGCCAGGTTGCAATGTGTCCTCTGATGATCCCTGGGTGGAGGATGGAAAGGCATTTACTTGCATGTAGAAAGAAACATCTTTTGCAAGGCTGGATTGCAGCTTACAGTGCAAGGGCAAAAGTCACCTTTTTTTGCTCCTTCCCCTCTTCCCAACACTGGCAAACAGCCTCCAGATAGTTGCCTACTAAGGAAGACAGAGCTAAGGCTAAACCAGGTTCCTCACCCCTCCTTTAACAGTATGCAATTTTTGGAAAGATTTTTGGATCTTGCAGGTATTTAATAGCTTGCTGATGAACAGAATGGGAACGGTTTGAAGGACTGGTCTGGTGGCTTAAAGAAAACCCCCAGCTCTTAGTAAAAGATGAATAAATTCCGTATTGCTTTAGGTTATGATAATCTGAGCCTTTAAACATTTTGCAAATGCATTTGACTGTCCTTTCTCCTTGTCACTTCCTTAACTATGCGGAAGAGAAAAAGGAACGGACTGTCGGCTGAAACGCAGCATAATGAAAAGGTCAACGCAGTACCACAATAACATGTCACAGGTTTATATTAGGCACCTGCAAAGATCACATGTAGTACACATCTGAGCTGAATATTAATATTTCCTGGGACAGAAGTGGCAAATGGAAGTGAGAAAGTACTGATTCTAAAAATGCCCAAATGTGAAGATGTAATAAAACAGGGGTGTGGACTGTTAGGCCTCTCCCCAGGCCGCATTTCCACTCCTCAGGAGACATTCCTCACTTGACCTTAACAACAACAACAACAACAACCCTTTCTGATTGGGTTGCCCCAGCCACTCTGGACAGCTCCCAAGAAAATATTAAAAACACAGTACAACATCAACCACTAAAAACTTCCCTGAACAAGGCTGACATCAGGTGTCCTCTAAAAGACAAATAGTTGTTTATCTGCTTGACATCTGCTGGGAAGGCGTTCCACAGGGTGGGTGCCAGTACCGAGAAGGCCCTCTGCCTGGTTGCCTGGAACCTCACTTCTCGCAGTGAGGGAGCTGCCAGAAGGCCCTCGGAGCTGGACCTCAAATGGGGGTGGAGATGCTCCTTCAGGTATACTGGGCTGAGGCTATTTAGGGCTTTAAAGGTCAGCACCAACACTTGGAAATGTACTGGGAGCCAATGTAAGTCTTTCAGGGCTGGTGTTATATCAGGCATCCCCAAACTGTGGCCCTCCAGATGTTTTGGCCTACAAGTTCCATGATCCCTAGCTAACAGGACCAGTGGTCGGGGAAGATGGGAATTGTAGTCCAAAACATCTGGAGGGCTGAAGTTTGGGGATGCCTGTGTTATATGGTCTCGGCGGCCACTCCCAGTCACCAGTCTAGCTGCCACATTCTGGATTAGTTGTAGTTTCCGAGTCACCTTCAAAGGTAGCCCCACGTAGAGTGCATTGCTTCTCATCCCAGGCATTTTTGCCTGTCTGGTATGTCTCCTGGAACTCTGATAATGGTTCCTGCTTCTCTGGATAGACGGTTGGGAGGATTGTGTATAGAAACTACGCACTACTGTACAAAGAATTTTTTTAATGAATTGGTTGCTCCACCCACTTTTGCCTCTGGCCCCGCCCATCTCTGGCATGTGGCCCTCAGAAGATTGTTCAGATGGGAATGTGGTCCTCGGTGTGAGAAAGTCTCCTCACCCCTGAACTAGACTGAACTTTCTGGTGATGCTTGGAGGGCCAGACCAGTGGGTGGGAGATAAGAATGGGAAGCAGGGCATACATCAGCAATGGCCCTTGTCATTAATTAAATTAAGGGGGGGAAAGTAAGTGACTTTTCCCAAGAGGCCAGAAGACTTCTTCCTGGGAAATCCCAAAGAAAGCCTCAACGGTATTTATATATGTGACTACAACGGCAAGGATTCTCTATGCTCAGAAATGGAAGGAGGCGAGAACACCTTGAAAGGAAGAATGGTTGGTGAAAATCTTGGAATATGCAGAGATGGCGAAATGGATGGCACTGACAAAAGATACAAATTTAGAAACCCTTTCTAGCCTATATAAAATGTTATTTCCCATAAGCGACGACCACAGTGAGGTTTGAAGTGTAAGAAAACAGCAGCGTATATCAAGAGACTTGTTAGAGAGGATGAAATTAGATAAGACGGAACCATAAAACACAATTGTATGTAATTTGAGTTATAAACATCGATTTTGGGTGAGCTGGGAAGTCAATACAGTAGTTTTGTTGAATTGGAATGTAATGGTTGAGTAACAAAAGTAACTTACATTATGGGGGGGGGGGAATTGTACACATACACACACAGAAACACACACAATGGCTCTTGCCAAAGGAGGAAGATCCAGTGATCTGCACCATCAGGACCATCTCTCTTCCACTGACATGATGGGAACAAGAAAGAGTTGCCTTGATCAAGACACTCCTGAAGACGAATGGCATTTTTACCAAGCTCTCACTTGGATTGCCGCCGCTGCTCCTTTTCCAGCATTTCCTCCTTTTCCTCGGTTTATCAAAATGTTTGTTGGTAAATTGAGGCTTCCTTCTCCCTAATCTTTCTCATATGTATTTTTGTGCCTCGCTTGAGCATCATGTGTCCCAAAGAAGTGACAGCCAGAGAGCCTGAGCCGCAAGCAGGGAAAAGAGCAGCGGCTGGCCTTTCATTTCTCAAAGTCTGGCAGCGGAGAATGATTAAACAAAGTCTCTCTAGGGCGCCGGCTTTTTTTTTGCTTGGTTCGGTTATTGCAACATTCTTATTATGAAATCCAATCCGTCCCCTTAATGGGATGTGTGGAATGCTGGAGGACAGGTTTTATCCCTGCTAGTGGCCAGTGAAGCATCAACATGAGTCTTGATGGGAAGTAGCTGCCTCTTTTGACAGGCAGTTAAGGGAGAGAATAAAAAACGACAAGGCAGAACGCTCTGGCTTATTATTAAGGGGAAACATTTAGCACCTTCTGAACTCTCTCTTACTCTCTGCTCATAATACGGAGAAACCCAGTCATCTGTCAGTGGGAAGGGGTTGAGTGGGGTGTGGGTGTCTAATTGTCCTGTGGTTTGGAAAGGTTGGAGTTGTTTGGGAAAGGGGTTTTTCTGCAGTTATGATGAGCCAGTCCAGATCTCACGCTCAACACGTTGTCCTTCAGGCATTCCCCCGCTCTCCCCTACCTGCATTTATAACCAGAGTGAGGAAATTCAAGCCTGCAGGATGAAAGTCTCTCCATCTGATTCTTGGGACTGTCCCCAAGCCACGCTCCTCTCCCCAGCCACAACACCTTATCTAGGCCACACCTCTCACCATTTCTGCTTTACACCCTCCTTGACTGTTTTTGCCTGCCTGGAAAGTGCCCTTGAACTCTCGTAGTGCCTCCTGTTTACCTAGCTGAAGGACACAGAAGGACAGAGACCTACCTATACACCACACAAAGGTGAAATTTGGATTGGTTGGCCCACTTTTGTTGTCGACCACACTTGCTTTCTCGCTTTTGCTCTGCCCAGCACAGGCATGGGCACTTGACCTCCAACGGGATGTTTATCCAGAAGTGGTTGATGGTGATGATGACGATGATAAGAATATCAAGAACAACAACAATTTGTTACTATATAAACGGCGTTTCCATGTGCTGCTCTGGTTTGCCAGAAGCGGCTTTGCCATGCTGGCCACATGACCTGGAAGCTGTATGCCGGCTCCCTCGGCCAATAACGCGAGATGAGCGCCGCAACCCCAGAGTCGGTCACAACTGGACCTAATGGTCAGGGGTCCCTTTACCTTTATGCCACCCATCTGACTGGGTTACCCCAGCCACTCTGGGCGGCTTCCAACAAATTAAAACACACTAAGACATCTTGAAGCTACGAACATGAGTTTGACCAAACTGTGGGAGGCAGTAGAAGACAGGAGTGCCTGGCGTGCTCTGGTCCATGGGGTCACGAAGAGTCGGACACGACTAAACGACTAAACAACAACAACAACAACAACAACAAAGACATCAAAAATTAAAAACTTCCCTCAGGCCAAAAAGGGTTCTCCCACCCCTGATTACATACCCCCCAAGTGGTCTGATTTTCCAAGGACAGTCCTGGAATTACAAAGCCATCTCAGCTTCTGATTTGATCCTGGAAAGTCCCTTCACTGCTGAGCTCAGGAAGGAGGATGAGCTGGTGCTTATACCAAGCAGTGGCAGTGGCAAGGGAGCATTCTGTTGGCTCTCCATGGTCACTGCTACTGGGCTCCTCCCTTGGGTGGCTTGTAGTGGTTGCTGGAGAGTGCGTGTAGAGGAGGAGAGGCTGAGACCCAGCCCCACATGGTACACTGGCTCTGAGGGGAGGCAAGAAGGCAGGGCTGCCCTCTGTGGGGGGAAAAGGGGGACTCTATCAGAGCTCAGGTAGTCTTGATTTTTTTATTCAAAAAAAAATGCTTTGTACGTCAATGTCTAATCTTGCCCCTCTCTAAAAATTTATTTATTGGTGTGGTGTTTTTATTTGTGTGTGTGTGTGTGTGTGTGTGTGTGTGTGTGTGTGTGTGTGAATCTACCAAAGAATGAAATAAAATAAAATTGAGATTAAAATCTGAGGATGGTGGAGGGCATGTGTGTTGTCTCCCATTGGTGTCATGATAGTGGCATTTGCCTTTTTTCTGATAGGAAATGCTCTGTGTTGGGAGTGAAGGGAGACTGAAAATGTTGGGGGTTGAAGAGGGTCATTTGGGGTGGGGGAGTGAGAAATGACCTTTTTTTTTTCATCTGAGGAATGTTGAAACATATGGACTTAATAGACTCCCGCCATGCTGATTGAAACAGTAGGTCAAGAGCTTTCTCTGCTTGGCTGGCAAACTAGCCACTGCTGTGGTTGGTGGGCAGGGAAATTCTTAGCTGATGGGAACATGACATACATAATGAGTTTACTAACTGCTACAGCTAGGAGGCAATAAAAGCTCAGCTGATCCTCATGCTGAGGGCAATATCTACACGGTTCTAAAGCTTTCCATGTGAGATGAAAGAAGTTGGTGGGAGCTCTCAGAAGTGAGAAGCAAGAGATAACAGCAGGAAGGGTTTTATGCCAGATTGGGAAATGGTTTGTTTTGGGATTACTATATATGGATGGGAGTCTTGAACGTGAATGTTGGCTTGGGTTGGCAGTGGGAATAGAAAAGGAGGTGTGTAAAGAAAAGGGCAGGAGGCCCTGCAAAAACGAAAGGTTTATATGTCAGGAGAGAAGTGCTATAGCTCAGTGTTAAGAGCATCTGTTATGGATGCAGGAGATGCAACCACGGTCCTATCTGAAACCCTGGAGAGCTGATACCAGTCAGTGCAGACCATACTAAACAACGTAGATAGATCAGTAGTTTGACTTCCTATAAGGCAGTATTGTATGTTTCTATTGTGATCTGAGAGAGTTGCTGCTGCTGCTGCATGTGTAGTGCAGGAAGCCATTTATAGCAACACAGTGGCTCTCTGGACATTGTTGTGTCACTTCTGTGCCTTGTATAAGACTTTGTATACCCTTGGTGATGTACAGATTGGTAATGCAACCAAATTGCAGCTGGTAGTGTGATTATATAGATATATATACAGCGGTACCTCGGTTTATGAACACAATTGGTTCCGGGAGTCTGTTCATAAACTGAAGCGAACTTTCCCATTGAAAGTAATTGAAAGTGAATTAATCCTTTCCAGATGGGTCCTCGGCGTTCATAAACCGAAAATTCATAAACCGAGGTGTTCATAAACCGAGGTTTCACTGTACGCATCAGCTTAAGTCTTGAGTGTATGTGTGCATGGGAGACCCAAAGTATGCAAGAAGACATCAAACATCTCTACTGCTGGTTGACATCTGAAACGTTTGAAATTAATATATGGCTGAGGGAAAAGTCCATACACGTTCAAAAATTTGTATAAGTCATACTAGTTGCCTCTATGATATGTACCTGAAAATAAGATTATAATTTTGCACTTAGCAAGAAATAATTCTTTTTAGTTTGACAGGTGGGTGATCGGCTTAAATGTTTTAAAAGACTAATATTGCCTTTTTCTTTAAATAAACAAATCCCTGGTGATAACAGGGATCTTTGTAATCTTTCTTTTCTGAGGCGTTTGTGTTGGAAAAATTGTAAATGAATTTGTTGTGCTGGAATTCGAAGTTAAACGATTACTTACACTGTCACAGAGCAAAAGCATTTTAACAGAGTGTCAGTATAACTTTCGTTCTTTCCCTGCTGAATGTGTATGAGATCTGGACCAGAGAGGTCTGTCAGTAGCAGTGGGGACTTGAAAAGCCATCTCCACCCCCACAAGTCACTGTGTCGGCCAGAATCTAAGTCTGGCTGTGACTCATATAGGCTAGTCTTTTGGGAAAGCAAATCAATGAATGCTGTTGTGCCAGCAGAATTTGTTGATGTAGCTAGGACAGTCCAATTTTTCATTATTTTAAGCAGGTAATTTTATTTTTAAACTCAATATTCAACACACTTGTTCTTTCAGTGCAGAGACTTTGGGCTACTCAACACAACTTTCCCTCCTTCTCCTCTGCTAGTGTGTCCCCTTGACACCCCCTAAATCTGTTCCAAAGTCTCCCCTAATCCTCTGGATCAGATATGGGGAGGGCCCAGGGCAAACAGAGGTAGAAGAGAGGGAACACGTTCTATTGCACCATCAGAAATTCCTTCACTGACAGAACATATAACGCATTGCCTGCTGCCTAACATATAAAGCTCCGAGATCCCAGTTTAAGGCTCTGCACACACAATACATTTCCCTTATTCCATATATCCCCACCCAACAGCTTCAAACTGTGGAACTGGTACTGTTAGATGTGCCACATAATACAGTCGTACCTTGAATCCCGAACACCTTGCGAGTCGATTGTTTTGGCCCCCGAACACCAAACCGAACCAGAAGTGACTGTTCCGGTTTGCAAATGTTCTTTGGAACCTGAACATCTGATGCAGCTTCCGATTGGCTGCAGGAACTTCCTGCAGCCAATCGGAAGCCACATGTTGGTTTCTGAATGTTTTGGAAGTTGAACGGACTTCCGGAATGGATTCCGTTCGACTTCCAAGGTACGATGGTACTTGTTCCACATTTGTAAGAAATTGATACTCTGGTGCTGCAGCATCACATTTTGGAACTCACTGCCTATTGACAGCAGGCCAGCACATTTACTGTACTCTTCTTCATGCCTGCTAAAAACATTTCAGTTTAGGTGAGCTCATTCAGATATATAGAATGCTGACATATTCTATAATCTGGTTGGGGGCTTCTCTTTGCTTCTGTTTATTTTCATTGCTGAATTCTTTTTGTAAACAGTTTTGAGGTGTGTAATTAATAATAATAATAATAATAATAATAATAATAATAATAATAATAATTTAAAGTAAGCACCATATATTTCTGTAGTTTGTTGAGCTACAGTTGCAGCTCTGGGACAGGTAAACTGCAGTTCTCAGGATTCTTGTGGTGTGTGTTTGTGCTTTAAATGTATGGTGTGGATGCAGCCTGTGCCAGTAATTCCCAATATGATAAAGGGTCTGGAAACCAAGCCTTATGAGGAATGGTTGAATGAGTTGGGTATGCTTAGCCTGGAAAAGAGGAGACTGAGAGGAGATGTGATATCCATCTTTAAATATATCAAGGGGCTCTCACATGGAGGAGGGAACAAGCTTGTTTTCTCCGCTTCTGGAGGGTAGGACTCGAACCAATGGCTTCAAGTTTCAAGGAGGAAGATGCTGACTAAACAGCAGGGAAAACTTTCTGACAGCATGAGCTGTTCGACAGAGGAATGATCTCCTTCGGGAGGTGGTGGACTCTCCTTCCTTGGAGGTTTTTAAGCAGAGGTTGGATGGCCATCTGTTATGGATGCTTTAGCTGAGATTCCTGCATTGCAGGGGTTGGACTAGATGACCCTTGGGGTCCCTTCCAACTCTACAGTTTTTTGATTCTGTGAATTCTCCTGATTGTGCTGCTGCTGCTGCTGCTGAATAGCCTTGCTTTCCATAAAACATAAAAGTATGCAGGGTCTGCTCCAGGACGGACCTTCAGCCTGGAGCTGAACTCCATCGATGAGTGCATTTAAACTTGCAAATTGTAATTAATATGAAATACCCAAATTCAGCAACAAAGGCTTAGATACATGTGAATCATTGCCACACAAAACTCACCAATGGATTAATATTGCAGGAGCATTAAAAAGAATTCCGGGGGGGGGGGGAATTAAGCAATTTTACCAGTTATTGCAGAACGTGTTAAAAGTGCAACATATTTTTCAGTATCTTATTGCAAAAAGAGAGAGGCTATTTTACTTCTTACTCTTGCTGGTGTTAATAGACATAATGTTCTGCTACTTCAGCAAGGGGTTCAGCCCTCCCCTCCAAACTGTTTACTTGAGCGTAAGACATCTGCATTAAAAACTATGCACAAAACTATACTTTGCAGTTCAGTTTAATTGCATTTCCCTCTGCATCCTTGTGGCAATGCTGAAGGCTGAGATTTTTCAAATTCACTTAAGGGAATGACGATACCCACTTCCCATTAATTTAAGGAATAAAGTTTTGACAAGCTCGGCTTATGTGATCAAGATCTAAAAATTAATTAATGGAATTAATTAGAATATATGTTTCCTCACCCTCTGAGACAGGGCAAAATTGGGATATTCTCTCTCTCTCTCTCTCTCTCTCTCTCTCTCTCTCTCTCTCTCTCTCTCTCTCTCTCTCTCTGTAATGCCTTATAGCCCTAATTTAGTGATTGCAATATGTTTGCTGGTTCTTTAATGCACATGCGTAACTTTCCACCTGCTAGGATTCACCAATTTTCAATGCATGATGAACATGTTTCATTAAAAGTTCGTGAAAAGTCCCTATATATATATACAGTGGACCATCTGGAGATGAACTTAATTCGTTCCAGGGGTCCTTATGTACCCTGAAAAGTCAGCAACATGAGGTGCTGCTTCTGCGGGCGGGCGGGCGGTGCAATAGAGCTCTTCTGCAAACACGGAAAGCGCACAGAGCACTTCTGCACATGCGTGTGCGGCAAAACCTTTGCCGCGTTTGTAACCTGAAAGTTACGTTACCTGAAGGTAACGTAACCCGAGGGTCCACTGCATGTATTTATACACACACACACACACACACACGTATGTATGTATATGTTTTTGTATACAGTGGAACCTCGGTTTATGAACACCTCGGTTTATGAATTTTCGGTTTATGAACACCGTGGACCCATCTGGAACGGATTAATTCATTTTCCATTACTTTCAATGGGAAAGTTCGCTTCAGTTTATGAACGCTTCAGTTTATGAACAGACTTCCGGAACCAATTACACCCATGCTTCAGTTTATGAACGCTTCAGTTTAAGTACTCCGCAGACCCGTCTGGAACGAATTAAACCACTTTCCATTACTTTCAATGGGAAAGTTCGCTTCAGTTTATGAACGCTTCAGTTTAAGTACTCTGCGGACCGTCTGGAACGGATTAATCCACTTTCCATTACTTTCAATGGAAAAGTTCGCTTCAGTTTATGAACGCTTCAGTTTATGAACAGACTTCTGGAACCAATTGTGTTCATAAACCGAGGTACCACTGTATATATCTAGAGAGAGAAACTTGTTCATTATACAGTGGTACCTCAACTTCCGATTGCCTCGACTTCCGAAGGTTTCGACTTACGAAGAGCGCCGCAGAACGGATCACCTTCGTAAGTCAAGGTACCACTGTATGTCTTTGGCCTCCTCCAGCTGTTACTTTATTCCACATTTATGTTCCTTTGTGCTCATGATATTTTCAAGACAGTCATTTGTGGTCCCACTTTCAATTCTGGTCATGCCTACAAGTGTTTTTGGGTGGTCACCCAGTTTCATTTCCTGTCAGTATATAACCTATTCTGTCCTACTGAGATCCTGAAACCAGTCCGGAGGAACACTCTGGGTCAAAAGCTGCCACATTTGCAAGTTAGGTAGATGTGCATTTAGGATACACCTGCTGGAGTGACACTATAAGCATGAAGTTCCAGGTTTAATCCTTGGTATCTTCAGACAGGAGATGGACCAAATGACCTGACAGCTCAGGACCACAATAGTTCAAGGACTGTGTCTCTCCATATGAACCTACCCGAACCCTGAGATCACATTGTGTGGCCCTTCTTCATGTGCCTCCTCCACAAGAGGTCCGGAGGGTCCATGAGAACAAGCCTTTTCTACTTCCCATTTATGGAATGCTCTCCTCAGGGAGCTTCGCCTGGTGCCTTCAAATCACTTGGGAAGACAGGCGAGCTAATGCCAGGGTACTGGAAGAAGCAAAGATCACCAGTGTTGAAGCAATGATTCTTCAACATCAACTTTGTTGGACTGGTCATGTTGTGTGGATGCCTGATTATTGTCTTCCAAAGCAACTACCCTATTCTGAACTTAAAAATGGAAAACGTAATGCTGGTGGGCAGCAAAAGAGGTTCAAAGACTCTCTCAAGGCAAATCTAAAAAAAATGTAGTATGAACACCAACAACTGGGAAACACTGGCCTGCGAGTGCTCCAATTGGAGAACAGCCTTTACCAAAGGTGTCATGGGCTTTGAAGATGCTTGAACTCGGGATGAAAGGGAGAAACATGCTAAGAGGAAGGCACGCTTGGCAAATCCACACCATGATCAACTCCCACCTGGAAACCCATGTCCCCACTGTGGAAAGACGTGTGAATCCAGAACTGGCCTCCACAGTCACTTACGGACCCACTGTTAAAACCATGTTCATGGAAGACAATCTTACTATGAGTGAGAAGAAGAAGAAGAAGAAGAAGAAGAAGAAGAAGAAGAAGAAGAAGAAGAAGAAGAAGAAGAAGAAGAAGAAGAAGAAGAAGAAGAAGAAGAAGAAGAAGAAGAAGACACCTTCAGGCACCAGACAAAATGGATCGTTGGGTTGTTCTTGTCTTTCTTTTTATTATATATTTTATGCTTTTATATTGTGAACTGCCCTAAGACATGTGGGTATAGGGCGGTATACAAATTTTAATAATAATGATAATACAGTGGTACTTGGGTTACGAACTTAATTCGTTCCTGAGGTCCGTTCTTAACCCGAAACCGTTCTTAACCTGAGGCATGCTTTCACTAATGGAGCCTCCCACTGCCGCCGTGCTGCCAGCGCGAGATTTCTGTTCTCATCCTGGGGCAAAGTTCTCAACCTGAGGTACTACTTCTGGGTTAGTGGAGTTTGTAACACGAAGTGCTTGTAACCCAAAGTTTTTGTAACCCGTGGTACCACTGTAGTAGTAGTAATAATAATAATAATAATAATAATAATAATAGCAGAAGGCAGATTCTTATGCTCCTCAATTGTGGTTCATTGAGTGTCCTATATGTGTCTATGAATTCTCACCTCACCTCTCTCCTTTCAGGAACAATCGTATTATTCATTGGGATATAATATGCATATCATCTCCCGAGAGAACAAGCAGCAAACTTATTTTCTGTGTCAACAAGTATAATAACCACCCAATGAAATGATCTTCCCTTTCCTCCCCTGCACTATATTCTGGGGTAATCTCCCAAGCCTCCAAAGTGAATTTTGGAGAAGCCTGGGGGAAGAGGAGGAGGAGGAAAACCCCATTATGCTAGTAGGAGTTTTTGAGCTGGCTTCCGCTAGCGGAATGGGGTAGTTGAAGCCGGTCCAATATGTTTAAAATAAAGTGTGTATTCACTCTAAATTGCTTTCAGATGATGGCATTCTGGAAGCCTGAATCTGTACAGTCCTGGCTCCCCTTCAAGGAATAAGGATTTTGGCACTGAATTCCTTCCGTCAAGATTTTGCTGATAATCTTTTGTTTGTTTTACTGTAACTGCTTCTGTGTGCAGTTTTTGCCTGGATGAAGTGCATGTTTACAGAAAATTATAAAAGGGGCTTGCAATAAAATGTTGCCGTGTAGAATGCTCTCGTTCAGTGTTCCAGCGTGCTATCAATGCCCTCTTGATTGGTTCTTTATTCCATCCCTGTTCCCAGTTTCCCATTTTCCCCCACTGGCAGCAATAGACACCTAGCATTCTGTGGCCATTAAGCTTGCCTAAATGGGCTTTTTTTTTTTGTTTTTTTGCCCTTCATATTTCCCCCCTTAGATGTTCTTTTTCTAATCCTGAAAACCTTTCGGTTTCCCTAAGTATACCCCTTATTTTTTCAGGGGTTTCCTATTAGCTAAATAGTCTTTGGCAGTGACATTAATGAAAGTTGTCCATAGGTGCTGTGGATAGACAAATCAGCTTATGTCTGTACAATTTAATTTTTCCAGTCATAGGTCTGTTCTGTCCTATTCTGTGAAGATTTCCCCCCCAAAATTTACCACCCCCATTATAGATAGGGCGGGCGATACAGTGGTACCTTGAATTACAAACGCCTCAGGTTACAAACGCTTCAGGTTACAAACTCCACTCACCTGGAAGAGTTACCTTGAGTTGAGGACTTTGCCCCAGGATGAGAACGGAAATTGTGTCCCAGTGGCGCAGCGGAAGCAAGAGGCCCCATTAGCAAAAGCACACCTCTAGTTAAGAACAGTTTCAGGTTAAGAACAGACCTCCGGAACAAATTAAGTTCGTAACTAGAGGAACCCTGTATATCAATATATCGTCCGAAAGCAGTTTGGAGTCCATATCATGATATCTGTTTGACCTGGCAATATATCACAAATCATGATGTTTGTGTGTGTGTGTGTGTGTGCATGCACAATGCAAAAATCACAATGTGGAGGAAAACATGAAGCCAGCCTATGGCCTCTGCATTGCTCCATCCATATTTCAGACATGGTATATTATGATGTTTAGCTGGTGACATACCACGATGTTCAAAACCAGATATTGCCCGGCCCTACTGTTCACATCTACACAGTTCCATTCTTATTTCAGACATCATGATATACAGTATCACAATATTTAGCTGGTGATATATCGTGATGTTGAAAACCAGATATTGCCCAGCCTTAATTGTAGGCCTCGTTCTGCACACTTTTGGATACATTTTCCCCAAAATACTTATCTTTCATTCTTTTTCAATGCATTTTCTTGTCACATACACATTTTATATGTATTTCCACCGTAAAATACATATTTCTGTGTGCATGAGTCAAGGGAAATCTGATCTTGGGGGCAGTCAAGAAGCAGATAAACAAACAAAAAACCAGTTATTACCAAGTAATTTATTCACTACGCACAGAGAGAGACAAAAAAACCCCCGCAGTTTATCTAGGATAATGGCGTTGCTCCGAGTAAAGTCACCCCCCCCAGTACGTCACCCTATTCTACTTCACCCCTGTATTGGCTAATCTGAGCTTTCTGCCTCTGAGCTCTCTGTCCAACTATCCTCAATGCCCACCTGGTCCTGGGAGGAGGTGGTGGTCAGGAATGCTTTCCAAAGACACTGAATCTGTCAGCTGTCTCTCCCCTGGTGCTGCTTCATCTTCCTGCTGTTCCTCTTCCAATATTTCCCAGCTTCTCCACTCTGAACCTCTGAACTATGCCCTTCTGCAAACCGCTGTTCTAAATCTATACTGTCCTCCTATTCTCAGGAAGGTTCAGGAGAACAGGCATGTCTTGTTCACCAAAACTGCATTGCAAAATCCAGGAGTGCATCATCTGAACAAATTATTCCTCCATCCCTAATAGATGCACATTGCTGTTGACTTTAACTGAAGCTTTTTCTGCACTAAACCATTTCCTTCTATAAATAAAAGGGTGAACCATACTTTATTTTTTATGGCCAACTCACATAATTAACTGGAACATTGTTTGAAAGGAACCTGAAACAAAATGTATTAAAATGGGAGACATTCATATGTGCAAAGATTTGCCAGAATTATATTCTGCTATTTTTTCCCAAGCAAATTTAATACATTTTTAATTATGCAATGTGATCTGTTTCCTGGGGAGTTTAAGAGAAGATAAATCACTCCCTAGTAATAAAATTGTGAGGCTTATGATTTAGGAGGATACTGCATACTGAGAATAGCACTTCTCGTGACTTTTCTTCCTCAGGAGAGGAGGAAAAAGCTATTCTTAAGAGGGGAATGATGACTTCTACTGAAAACCCTTTTTTTTTTTTTTGCATGTGTGTGTGCATGCACAAACAGTGAAGTGAAATTAGACGACTTTGCAAGGTTGGTTAAATTTACAAAAATCTACTTCAGAAAATGGTTGATAGATTCGTTAGGGATGGAAGGATCTGTCAATCTTCCTTCTCCCTGTTTCTCATTTTTCCAACCTTAAATTCAGTTCTCTACACTGTGTAGCATTTTGCAGATAAAAAAAGATCCCCCTGAAAATGCACCACCATTTCAGTGCTCATTTCTCCTAGTGAATATACTTTTATATGCAATTTTGACTCTTGTACATATTTTTGCAAGCAACTTTCCATAGCATTTCTTTATGTCATTTTCATTAACATTTTCATTTATATGCACACATTTCCCTACGCATGCTGACTGCTTACCATAGACCAGATTCTATCTATGTAGAAAAAGGAAATGTTATGTTTTGCATTCTATTCTACTGTTTTTCTATTGATCATCTATACAATGAAATCACACTTCAGATTTGCTAAAGACTTCTTCTGGACTTCTGCAGAGAACCGGAACATTTTAAAATTTGTGATAACAACTTACTCTCTTACCTATCCAAATGTTCTGTACATTTCCAAAACCTTGAGAACTACTTATAGAGTTGCTGGAAATCAGTGCTAATTCTAGGCTGAAAGCACCACTCTTCATTACTCATTTGAGAAAAATGTGCATTGGTTTGTGTCTCTATAATACTTAGAAAGACTGCTATGTCTCTCTTTCTCTTTCTGCAAAAAAAGATGCCTGATTTAAATGCAAATTACAAGCTGTGATACAATCACTATAAATTGAGTTTGCAGCAATGTGCATATTTTGTAGATTTTTTATTTTAAAAAGCTTTTTATCCCTGGCTGGAAGACAAATTGTTTCTCCAGTTATGGAGATCTTTCTCTTTTACTTAGAAGTTCTGCTGTGTCTTCTCTGTCAATTTTTGCTTTTGGAGCTGTGCTACAATGATCTGGATTTGAAGATTTCTGCTTCACTGAAATTCATTTAGAACTCATTGTTTCAGATGCTGAAATTCTAACTAAGACATTGGTGTTTCCCTAGCAATTCATATGGGCCTTTTTGAAAATAAGGACTACATCAGAGAGCGCACAGAAATAGGGGGCAGGAAGTGTGTCCTGTCTATGCTTCCTCTTTTCATGCTTTCTACATATTGTGCATTTCTACCGTAAGAAGATGCACAAGTCTCTTGAGTGTCATGTGGAAAGGAGAAAAATGAGGGTTCTTTCAGTTTGGAAAAGGATGGCTTAAATATAGGAACGTAAGAAAGCAGTGGTCTCTGTTCTCAAAGCCCAGAATACCAGGTTTTGAGAAGGAGCCCCTAGACCCAGGCATGGCCAAACTTGGCCCACCAGAAGTTTTGGGATTACAACTCCCATCATCCCTAGCTAACAGGACCAGTGGTCAGGGATGATGGGAATTTTGGTCCCAAAACAGCTGGAGGGCCAAGTTTGGCCATGCCCTACACCCTTCCTCAGATCCCAGCCAAGTCCGGGAGGTGGAGGTGACTGGCTAGCTGGCTACCACAGATGGGCGCTGGGCCCATCAGTGACTGAGTGAATGAGTGGATGGCAGGTTGGGCCAGTCTTCTTCTTTGGCAATCACTCGTAGCCGAGTAACATTGTCTTCCATAAACACGGTTTTAAAAGTGGGTCCGTAAGTGACTGTGGAGGCCAATTCTGGATCCACACGTCCTTCCACAGTGGGGACATAGGTTTCTGGGCGAGAATTGATCGTGCTGAGGGTTTGCTAAGCATGCCTTCCTCTTAGCACGTTTCTCCCTTTCATCCTGAGTTCAAGCATCTTCAAAGCACACGGCACCTTTGGTAAAGGCTGTTCTCCAATTGGAGCGTTCACAGGCCAGTGTTTCCCCATTGTCACTGTTTATACTACAGTGGTACCTTGGTTTAAAAAGACAATTGGTTCTGGAAGTCTGTACTTAACCTGAAGCATACTTAACCTGAAGCAAACTTTCCCATTGAAAGTAATGGAAAGTGGATTAATCTGTTCCAGACGGGTCCACGGAGTACTCAACCTGAAGCGTACTTAACCTGAAGCGAACTTTCCCATTGAAAGTAATGGAAAGTGGATTAATCCATTCCAGTCGAGTCCGCGGAGTATTTAAATTGAAAATACTCAAACCGAGGCATACTTAAACTGAGGTATGACTGTACTTTTTTAAAGGTTTGCCTTGAGAGAGTCTTTGGACCTCTTTTGTTGACCACCAGCATTACGCTTTCCATTTTTAAGCTCAGAATAGAGTAGTTGCTTTGGAAGACGATCATCAGGCATCTGACCAGTCCAACGAAGTTGATGCTGAAGAATCATTGCTTCGACACTGGTGATCTTTGCTTCTTCCAGTACACTGGCATTAGTTTGCCTGTCTTCCCAAGTGATGGGTAAAAATTTTCAGAGACACCATTGATGGAATATTTTGAGGAGTTGGTGTTTATAAGTGGTCCATGTTTCACAAGCATACAGTAAGGTTGGTAGTGCAATAGCTTTGTAAACAAGCATTAAACAAGCATCTTGTTTTTTTCTGTAAAAGTCCTGGTCCTCAAACACTCTGCACTTCAATCGGGAGAAAGCTGCCCTCGTGGATCTCAGGCGATGTTGGATTCCGGCATCAATGTCTACCCTTGTGGAAAGATAATGGCCCAGGTAGGAGAAGTGACCAATGTTTTCCAACTTTACACCACTGAGTTGGAGTGCCTAATGGGCTACTGCTGGTGATGGGCCTGGTCACTGCAATCCCCTGGAGGCTCTATTCAAGACTAAACTCGGTCAATGTCAAATTTAGTCCTGTAATGCAACTTCGGATGACGGGTGGTATATAAATATAACAGACAAACAATTGTAGCAGAAACCAGTCAGGTTCTCACTCACCCTCTTCCTGTTACGTGTGGTGAGTGCTGGTTTGTACAGAAAGCCTCTCAGGATTCCATGCATATGGGCCGTAAAGCAGCTTGACTCTACAGCCAAATTAGCACTGTCCCATTAGTATTGTTTGGCTATTTCTTGTTTGGCTCTTCAGGGTCTTCTTGGTGCAAAAAAAAATATTTCAGAGAAGTATACTTGCCCTCCCAGGCACAGCAGAGTTGTGGAGCAGTGCCATTCTCCTAATGCAACCCAACAATGGGGTGCCATTTGGTAGTGGCCACCAGCCATTGGAGACTTTACAGCCTACCTTGATGACCTTGGCTGCGGATGCAAGCTTGCCTGCAAAATTGGCCTGTTGCAGGCAGGCTAGGTGGCTGGCCAAGCCTAGGGGGAAGGCTCAACCCAGTCTGTGGGCTTTGCTTGGGTCTGCTCCTGGGGCGTATTAGAAGCAGTGGCGGAGAGCAGGCAGGGGCGGGGCTGGCACGCGATCTGGGGGCATGGTGTGCCGCCTGTAGGGGTGTGGCATGCATTCTGGGGGTGGGGACCGCCGCCTGCAGGGGCAGAGCACCCAGCACAGGCAGGGGGGCAGCCATGATGGCACCCTCGAGATCGTGCTGCCCGGGGCGGAGCGCCCCTATCGCCCCCCTTCCTACGCCCCAGATTAGAAGGCTCACATTTGGGGAGGGGCAGTTCTCGTAACATTGATGCGCCTACAGATCAAGACACCGGCTTCCTAGTCCTTGCTGTGAAGGAAGTGGCCTTTGCTAATTGGCCTTACAAATCACACTCTTTCATAACAACTCAGTAGCGGTAAGAAGAGAGTGCAGTTTTGCCTACACCAATACATCTGCTCTTGCCACTTTGTCATCATAAATTCTATGTAGATTATAACTACCTGTGCTGAGGATAGTTGAGTGTCGGGAAATAGAGCAGTTCTCTTACAGCCCCAAAGTTAAATGCTGTTATCATTACTGCTAGCACAGTGGATGAGCTGAATGATAATCACATGATTAGTCCATACTCAACAGCTTAGGTATGGGGTGTGCATGTAGGCATGTGATCATGGATGATTCATTATTTATTTATTTATTTACTTATTGTATGTCTTCTGCTCCTTTTCATTAAAATCATTAAGTGGTGTATCACGCAGAAACAAAATCACAAGGGAAGCCAGTGCACACACTGCAATAATAAGAGAAACAAGGAGCCACCGCAACACATTAAGAACAAACCAAAATTAAGTGCCCGGAAAGGCTTGGGAAAGAAAAGAAATGGGTGGAATACATGGGAAAATAAATGGGTGAAAAACGAGTGCCGAAAAAACAGTGTTGGAACTCAAGAGGGGAGTTGGTTCCATAGGGAAAATATATGCAATATATTTAAATAAAATATACGATCTAGAAGTTTTGTTGTATTCAACAATTCAAAAATCTTGGCAGTGCTCTAAGTCCTATTTGGGAGTTATTTTCCCTTATGTCATGCTAGGGGGCATGCTGAAAGGGGGCTCCATCTGAAATGGGGACCCCCCTCCTTTGATTCTGCATGATTCATAAACATGCAAGAATCGTTCACAAGCATAGGAAGCTCTCTGCTTCAGAATAATGCTTTTCAATGCGCAGAGAACTGAAAAGATGGAAACCACAATGTACTGGAGGGGGCAGAGCTTGCCAGTATGCCCCTGCTGTTAGCAAACTCACTTAAATCATGCAGGAAGAGTCCACAGAGAAGAGCCTTGATAACAGTTCACCGAGCAAACTGAACAAAAGCAGCGTATAATTTGAGATGGACAGAGATGTTTTGCCTTTCTTACCTCAGCCCTTGTACATAGCAGGGAGTCTACGTAGCCAATGAGAGCACATGCCACCTCACTGACGTAATTAATTCTTAAATTACAAGGTGAATAATTGCTGTTGCACTTCAATTGCCATTGCACTAGGGGGAATGAATGCACAATTGGCTGTAGTTCCATTGCATCCTCCATCTGCTACCCTGCAGCACTTTTACAAGGGAGTAAGCCCCACTGAACTAAGGCCCACTGAGCAAAGGCCCCTCCAGGTTGCTGGGTGGTGGTTGTTTTCTGCAGGTGTATTTTTGCATCGCTGATAGTACATTAGTGGTGTATTTATACTGGACCATCTGTTCACCCTTTCACTTTATTAGTTGTTCTACAATACTTCCCCAATTATGCATCCTGCATTATTGCTGTCCAGAGGGACAATCTTGTGTTGTAATGCAATAAAAGCAGAATAACCCCACCCCCTCCCTCTCGGAACGTTTGTGGTATGCAAAGTTACAGGCTCTCATCAGGAAGCTATGGGACATTACGGACCGGAAATAAAGCAATACGACCACCCCAAAACATGCAGGTGCAAATGGCTTTCAGAGCATGATTGCATACAATTGGCCTTGATATCGCCATGAGCAAAAATAATCATGGATGCACAATTAAAAAAGGACATCTGGGGGGCCTCCTTCTGGAAAAAAAATGCTTAAGATTGTGAAGTCACTGTTCAATTGGCCAAATGTCTAATTCTTCTTCTGAGTTTGTTTGGAAAGCTAAGTGTTAGCTAAATTCCAGGATTGCCCCTTGCCTTTGTAAAAGAAAATGTTTTTTCTTAAATTCTGAAAGGGGAAATATGGTCCTTGTTATAAAACTGGTTGATGGTGGAGGACAGAAATGGGATTTCTGAACGTTTGTGCGCCGCAGGCTCAGCTACCTGTTGGGAAACCCCGTTTGTTTTTTAAAAAATGTATTTATTAAAGATTTTCAAACAACCAAAACATACAAAAATACAAAACACAAAAAGAAAATACAAAACACAAAAAATACAAAATACAAAAAATATCAAAACAAAAATTCTAACTGATAACCCTTATTTCTAATCTATTGGCTTCCTCATTCCTCCTCCTTCTGCGATTCTTTACATATCATCTGTACTAAACTCTAAATCTTATATAATTTCTAATTATTAACTTAATATTACCTTATTTCTCTATCTTTTACATGTTATCCTTTTATATTCTATCTATATCTTACTTCTTAATTAAATTATCATTAACTTCTAACAATACCTATTTCACACCATTGTATTAACTACAACCTCTATTTTATCTCCCTCACTGCAACTAATTCTAATGGGAAGCCCCGTTTTCTCTAGGGTGTGGGGAGGTCAAAATCAACCCAAAGGTTTTCTTCAAAGAAAGAAAATAAACCCGTTTTCTCTTGGATATGGTTTTTAATTGGTTAGGTATACATGCATTTACTTTTTATGGAATGCTTTAAAAATACATAGGAAGCTGCTGTGTCTGAAGTTCAGTATTGATGAAACCACCAGCCTTCTTCAACCAGGACTACAACTTTGCCATGGACTGCTTGGACACAGAGGAATGGTGGGAGCAACTAGTTTGGGAACCACCAAGGGAAGAAAGCTCAGAGCCCGGGGAGTGGTGGTGGGATGACAGTGCGTGGTCAGAGAGAGAAGACTGGGAAGAGAAGGTGTTGGAAGCTGAAGGGATAACAGGGCTTAGTGAGCTGGGAGAGTCTGTGGCAGAGAGAAGTCAAGAATCAGAAGCTGAAGCTGGTGAGTGGGGCGATGGAGTTCAAGAGGCAGAGATGAGTCAGTCTGGTGAAGAGTCATGGCTGTCTCCCCTTCCTGCTGTGACAAGCTCCTTGGTGTTTCTATCTTGGAAGCACCTAGGCCTTCTTTCAAAGCGTATGCTGCTCCTGAAAGAAAAGAAAGCCTATGCTTTTTTTTTTTTAAGAAAAAGACCAAGAGGAGAAGCAGACATAACATATAAAAGATTTAGGGGAAAGGGAAAGAAATACGCACGTTTTACCAGGCTTATTTCAATAAGGGGGGGGATGAGGAGAATAAAAAATGAGTGGAATAGTCAAGGCAATTTTCACAAAAAGCCATAATGGCTGGTTCGAATTCCCATCAGGCATTTTAGATTCAAGTCCAGAAATGGAGTCTCTGTTTCCTCAGTACATGATGTTCAGGGAAAAATGAATTTACCCCCCCTCCCTTCCCCCTGTATTGGTCAGAGAATTCCCTGCTTCCTTTTTTCACCCTGGCGCTAATCGGAAAATAGGCTTCCTAATTCATTGACCTTCTTTGATTATGGATCCAATAGAAACGACAATGTCCAACTAAGCAGAATTGCTGCGTGTTAAATAACTTGGGCTACTTAAATCTACTGATTTCAGTAGGTTTACTCTGAGTATGATGAATGCTGGATCTCAACCAAAGTTTAGAAGCAAATGAGATGTTGACCAGAGACTTGTAAATTAAGCTTGTTTATTGATTTTAGGCACATCAGGTAATGAGGGATATGGCTAGCAATTATTGTATGAACAACCTTCATTCTTTCCCATCTATCATCAAAAGCTTTTGTGCAACTCATGCATATCAGCATTTATTTACTTATTTTAAAAAAACACAACCATGTTTATATCTAGTTTTTTGTCTAAGGATCTCAAGGCAGTGAAATGATTCTTCTCCCTGCCGTTTTATGCTAACAGCTACCCTTTGAGTAGGCTAGTCTCACTGGCGGAGGAAGAGGGGGGCGAGGGAAGTGCATCGCCCCCGGCACCACGATCCCGGTGGGGTGCCATCGCTGCTGGGCCCCCCCACGCCGGGCACTATGCCCCCGCAGGCAGCGTGCCAGGCCCCCAGGATGCCCCTGCCTGTTCTCCACCCCCAGTGCCAGAGCATGAGGCTCCGCCACTGGCTAGCCTCAGAGATAATGATGGCTATGTTCTACCTCCACTGTCAAACGAAGTTTGTATCTGGATACCAATGGCTGGGGAATGCGGTTGGAGGAGACTGCTGCTGCATTTACATCCTTTCTTATGAGCTTCCCACAGGCATCTAGTTGGCTACCTGGAGAACAGGATTACATGGACCTTTGGCCTGATCTAGCAGTCCTCTTCCTATGTTCTTATGGCTGGCCTAGCGGGACGTGGATGGTGCTGTGGTCTAAACTGCCGAGCCTCTTGGGCCTGCCAATAAGAAGGTTGGCGGTTCGAATCCCCGTGACGGACTGTGCTCCCATTGCTCTGTCCCAGCTCCTGCCAACCTAGCAGTTCGAAAGCACGCCAGTGCAAGTAGATAAATAGGTACAGCTGCGCCGGGAAGGTAAACAGCATTCCCATGCGCTCTGGTTTCCATCACGGTGTTCCGTTGCACGGTTTAGTCATGCTGGCCACATGACCTGGAAAAGCTGTCTGTGGACAAACACTGGCTCCCTTGGCCTGAAAGTGAGATGAGCGCTGCAACCCCATAGTCGCCTTTGACTGGACTAACTGTTCAGGGGACCTTTACCTTTTTACCTATGGCTGGCCTACTGTTCATAGCTAAGCCTGAGACTCTCTAGCCCTAGGCCGACATTCTGATCTGTACACAACTCTGGCTCTCATTTCGCTTCAGAAGTATGTGTTTCCACAAGTTGTTCTTTTCTAATCAAAGAGATGCTTTTTATGGACGGTATTTTTCTGTACATAAGGGCTACTGGACTATAAAATTGTCACCCTGCCCTCCAATTTCACCACATAGGGAAGATAAAAGAGCTGAAATTCAGAGCCACTATAACATGGGATATAAGAAGTAGCTATAAATGGAGTTGAATGCAAGTTATCAGATGCATGTCCCAGATAGTGCCACCTTCAGGATATAGAGCAGGGGTCGGCAATGTGCTGCCCATGGGCCAGATGCGGCCCACGAAGACAATTTTACCGGCCCATGACCTGCCCCTGAACCAAGCTTCCTGCTTGGTGAGCCGCCCACATGCTGCACTAAACCATTGCGGCGCGGCACGGGGACTCACTGAGCAGCGCCGGAAATCACGTATGTGCACGTGCAGATACCAGAAATCGTGTCTGCGCTTGTCCAGACGCCAAAAACCACGCCTGCACAGGCACGATTTTGGGTGTCTGCGCATGCACAGAAGCGATTTCCGGTGCCGCGGACATGCGCAGATGCGATTTTCGGCATCACGCTGCGCCAGTCTGGCCCACGGATGATCTCCGTGGGAGTGATCCAGCCCATGGCCGGTAAACCTTGTAGACCCCTGATAGAGAGAGTCCTTGGGCAACGTATTATCCGTGGTCTCTCTTAACGCTGCCCATTAATTCTCTTTTAATTCTCCTTCACTGTTCCTGGTCTGATATGTGAGTGACCACACTCTCGTGCATCTTGCCGAAAGCGGAAGTGACCTGAAAATGTCACTGAAACGTCACAAAAAGGAGTGGGGTGGGGGCAGGGTGTGAGAAGCAGGGTGTTTGCAGACTTTTTCAATGGGTGCCTCAGAACTTAACCCCGGTGCAGATCGGTCGCTGCCTGCAGTGTGTGATTTTTGCTGATCACCTAGCCCTTTGAGTTAATATTTCACTCTGTCCTGTTTAGTACCAGCGAGATAATTACCATTATTTTGGACACTGTCAATACTAGTCCTAAATATCCTTAACGGAGTTTGTTGTATTTTCGTGCAAAAATAAATGAATCCGGATTTACTTTAGACATGATGCTTTTCACTTGAAAATGCATTTATCTTACCAGTGAAACTAGCGCTGGCAACTGCAGAACCCAAGCGCAGAACAGGTTTGCTGAATGAGAAGGCCCCACATGTTTATATAGCAGAAAATCTTTCAATATAACATGTTGTTGTTGTTTAGTCGTTTAGTCGTGTCCAACTCTTCGTGACCCCATGGACCAGAGCACGCCAGGCACTCCTGTCTTCCACTGCCTCCCGCAGTTTGGTCAAACTCATGTTCGTAGCTTCGAGAACACTGTCCAACCATCTGGTCCTATGTCGTCCCCTTCTCCTTGTGCCCTCCATCTTTCCCAACATCAGGGTCTTTTCCAGGGAGTCTTCTCTTCTCATGAGGTGGCCAAAGTATTGGAGCCTCAGCTTCACGATATGTCAATATAACATAGAAAACACTTATTAAGATCAATGCAATTTCAAAGGAAATAGGTCAGATAGGAATTTGGCCCTGGTTGCATGCCCTGCTGGATTTCTTGTTAATCTCTATTCAGATGTTTTTAAACCTAAAAATCCCTCAATCACAAATCTCATAATGAATTTCTTAATACACTAATCTTTCACCTTTGAAAATGAATTCAAGTCTTGGTAAGATTACACATGCTAATTTACATTTAGGGACATTTGATAGTTTTCCTGCGAAAGTCAGATTGGTGTTCAGGCCCCCCAAACAATATCTAATTCAGTACAGTGGTACCTCGGTTTACAAACACAATTGGTTCCAGAAGTCTGTACTTAACCTGAAGCGTACTTAACCTGAAGCAAACTTTCCCATTGAAAGTAATGGAAAGTGGATTAATCCATTCCAGACGGTCCGTGGAGTACTTAAACTGAAGTGTACTTAACCTGAAGTGAACTTTGCCTTTGAAAGTAATAGAAAGTGGATTAATCTGTTCCAGATGGGTCCGCGGAGTACTCAACATGAAGCGTACTTAACCTGAGGTATGAGTGTAATTGGTTCTGGAAGTTCATACTTAACCTGAAGTGAACTTTCCCATTGAAAGTAATGGAAAGTGGATTAATCCGTTCCAGACAGGTCTGCGGATTACTTAAACTGAAAATACTCAAACCGAGGTGTACTTAAACCGAGGTATGACTGTATGGCTAACAACATCAGATAACTTGGTAGTAGAGATTATCTCCCAAATACAAATTCAGGGGCCAAGAATAATGAGAGTTGTGTTCCAGCAACACTTGGAGGGCCCTGCTCATGGTTCAGACCCTGCTCAAGGTGGCTTACAACACGAACAAAATATATAACTGCAAAGTAACAAAAGTAGTCATAAACAATAAATAGTAAAGGTAAAGGGACCCCTGACCATTAGGTCCAGTCGTGACCGACTCTGGGGTTGCGCGCTCATCTCGCATTATTGGCCGAGGGAGCCGGCATATAGCTTCCAGGTCATGTGGCCAGCATGACAAAGCCACTTCTGGCGAACCAGAGCAGCACATGGAAACACTGTTTACCTTCCCGCTGTAGCGGTTCCTATTTATCTACTTGCATTTTGACGTGCTTTCGAACTGCTAGGTTGGCAGGAGCTGGGACCAAGCAACGGGAGCTCACCCAGTCACAGGGATTCGAACCGCCGACCTTCTGATCAGCAAGCCCTAGGCTCAGTGGTTTATTTAACAATAAATAAAGCATCCCAAAATACACAACCGAACTAAACAACTTCCACCTAAATTGCAATTAAAAATAAAGATACAAAACAAACAGCAACAAACCCCCACCCACAAAAACACCCAAGTACAAGAGTCTGTTCAGCAGCCTCAGTTTTTGTAGCTGGAGTCAGTCATGGCCCTTCCCCCCAGGCCAGGTGGAAAAGGCCAGCAAGACAAGGGAGCAGGTCTTCCAGGACTCACCTCCAAGATGATCATAGCCAACAAGGAACTACTGTCTACAGCAGCTACAGCTGTCCTCTGCCCTTCAGCCCTGGTTCTGCAAAGCTCTTACGGTGAAAACTCATTGTTCATTCTCTCTCTGTTAAGAGAAACATCACAGGACAGCACTGAAATCTTTCTTCAGAACCTGCAGGTATCTTTGCTTCTCCAGCCTCTTTCTTCTCTTGATCTATAGCAGCTGCACCAGAAGCTCAGAGAGACTCCCAGATTAGCAGCATTAATCTGCTCTCCTATATATACTTGAGAGCGAGGTCTACTGAACTCACTGGGGTTTACTTCTGAGTAGCTAGATAGCATTGCACTGTCAGAGGTGGAACTTAATAGAGATATTTAACTCTCCTGCAATTAGAAATGTAAAAATGAAAAACAACAACACATTTGTGGAACTTCTACTGACCATATGGTTGGAGTAACACATAACTTCTTCATTGACTGTTGTTTCAAACACATTCATACAATTTTATCTCAGGGGCTAGAAAGTGCTATTTTTCAAGGCAGTGAACTTCTCCCTTGTTCTCTTAGAATGCCAATGGCACCCACCTGAGGTGATGGAGCTGAGGGATAATGATTTGGTTACCCCTGATTTAAGGCATAATCCACTAGAAAGTTATCTTAGGTTAAGCATTAGGAGGGTGGTTTGAGCCCACCCAGGGTAGGAAGATTGCATTCCAGGGGGTTGGACTAGATCAGGCATCCCCAAACTTCGGCCCTCCAGATGTTTTGGACTACAATTCCCATCATCCCTGACCATGGTCCTCTTAGCTAGGGATCATGGGAGTTGTAGGCCAAAACATCTGGAGGGCCGCAGTTTGAGGATGCCTGGACTAGATGACCTTCCAACTCTACAATTCTGTGATTCTAAGTTCCATTGGAATGAATGGGTCCTATACAGGAATATTAATGTGCTTATCAATCATTGCAGTGGGTCTTGCACAGGGGAACATCTGCGGGGTGGGGTTGCATTGTGTTCTCAGCTAGTGCGTTGCTCATTCCCCCCCAGACAAACCCACAGTTGGAATTTTCAGAGGTTTTTCCAGCGATGTAGGCCATTTGTTAAACCCTTCCCCTTGTTGTATAAGTAAAGGGAACTTGTGATAGGTTAAGTACAAAGCTGAAGTATGGGGATCATTCATCAAACGCAGTCGTAAGAGGGGAAAAGATTGAATAACAAATTATTATTTTTTTTCTAGACCTGCTGTTTTTGTCCATTAACCTTGTTAATTGCTGAATACGCCTTTTCAGCATCCGCAGCTAATGAAATTAGAGTTTATAACAGAATCTTTTTGTGTGTGGTATTTTTAGGTGCTATACATCTCTTGATTTAATAGAGTTCCTGCTTTATTCCACGTTCACCGTTGATGTAGCAAATGTTGCTCGGATAGGGCAGAGGGAAGGAGGGAGGCGACGGCACTTGTTAATATTCACATCTCCTTGTTTGAAAGCTATCGGAAGAAGATGGAGGGGAAATGCAGTGTCACATTTGCTCTGCCATTAGGCTCCTGGCAAACTAAAAGCTTTACTTTGAGACAGCAGCTTATTGCTCTCATCCAGACAAAACAAAGAAGAGAAATGTCTTTGTCAGGAGAGAGGGAAAGGAATAAGAAGGAAATGGAGAACCTGGGTGATTTACTATAAGAGTTCCATTCCAGGGGAGGAAATGCTTCCCTTAAGGATCAAGACAGATACTCCACGAAAGAAAGATGGCTTCATCTCAGAAATATAAATGTATAACATCATAAAGTATATCATTTGTCGAGTAAAGGGGGAGACCAAAATGCTTCACACCATTGCAATTTGTGAGGACAGTCAGGGATGTGTTCATTCAAATAGCATTTGGATCCGTTATGATTACCATGGCGTCAAGAACAGTCTTGGACATTTTGGAGCCCGAGGCAGGGCAGGAGATGGCCTCCTGCCCTCCCCTCCAAATTGAGGTACCTGGTATACAAGGTGATTACTGCTTCTCCCCCACCCTGGCAATATAGGTACTATAAAGATAGACAACAATTTGCTGCCATTTCATGACACTCAAAATCAGCTGTCTGGGGCAGCACATTCATGCTACCTAACAGTAGGGCCAGGCCTTCAGGTGCTGTCCCAGGTTCATGAAAAATGATAGTGGATAGTGCAGTCTGAATTATATTAAATTCAGTGTTCACGGTCTTCCACAAAGCCACTCATTGAACTGTGGCGCAACTCCCATTCATCACAATTGAGCTTGGGCGATTGTGATGTGCCGGCTCTGAAGGGCAGGCAGAGGGCAAGGCCACCCTGGGCAGGAAGAAAGGGGGAGCAGAATGGTGTGAAAGGAGTCTTGTTTTTATATATGTTTTTGCTCCATGTTTTGCTCCTGTCTACTCTGTTTAGCAGCTGGGATTGTGCATATATTTATAATATTTTGTATTTTTGCCCCCCTTTTTTTAATTGGTATGTGTTTTTCTTTTGTAAATCTACCATAAAGGTAAAGGGACCTCTGGCCCTTAAGTCCAGTCAAGGACAACTCTGGGGTTGTGGCGCTCATCTCGTTTTACTGGCTGAGGGAGCCGGCGTTTGCCCGCAGACAGCTTCCAGGTCATCTGGCCAGCATGACCAAGCCACTTCTGGTGAACCAGAGCAACACACGGAAAGGCCGTTTACTTTCCCACCGGAGCAGTACCTATTTATCTACTTGCATTTGATGTGCTTTTGAACTGCTAGGTTGGCAGGAGCAGGGACCGAGCAACGGGAGCTCACCCCGTCGCAGGGATTCGAACCGCCAACCTTCTGATCGGCAAGCCCTAGGCTCTGTGGTTTATACCAGTGTTTCCCAACCAGTGTGCCTCCAGATGTTTTGGGACTACAACTCCCATCATCCCTACCTAGCAAGACCAGTGGTCAGGAATGATGGGAGTTGTAGTCCCAAAACATCTGGAGGCACACTGGTTGGGAAACACTGGTTTATACCACAGCGCCACCCGCATCCCATAGAATAAAATAAAATTGGGATTAAGGGGTTTTCACAGTGTTATGGACCACTGCTGAGACCACTGTTCTGGCCTCCAGCTCAGTTAAGAATGAGGGTTGGAACGAATAAGAAATGTGCAACGTTTAATTTTCAGTGAGTTATTTAGCATCTATGTACTGTGAGACTCCCTGAAATGCTCCTGCATTTATTCTACTGCTCCGTTTACCTTGCCAGCCATGTTTTGCTCCTGTCTTCTCTGTTTAGCGGCTGGGATTGTGCAAATGCCACAGTAAAATCAACTGCTGTGGATTGTAAATGCCAGCATTTTAATTGCCCCTAGTATACAATGGGGTTTCCCATAGTGTGTGTAAAGAAAGGTATGAAAGGAAGCTCCCCTGGGAAGTAACAAGATGAAGGGTTTCATCAGCATGGCTTACCCGCTGCTGCTCAACAGGAATAGCAGTTGGTATATTGTTCTGAAATATGCAACTATGAAAAAAAGGGGGAAAAAGAACAAGTAAAAGGAGGTGGAGGACGAGGTTTAGCTGGCTCCGTCTCTTTTGCACAAACATAACTTTAATGCCACTAAGTAAATTGTCGGCACAGCGGTGTGATTTGAAAGGCAGCAATGGGTTACTCTTGATTCAATGCAGAATTCTGTCAGAAGTGTAAATTATCATTTTATGCAGGTCATTGTTGATGAGTGAAAATGAAAACAAATGCGAAAATTGCAGGTGGAAGGCTTCACTTGGCTGGGTTAATGTTGTGGCATGACCACGTCATTGTGCAACTTTCGTTCCATTAGTGATTTTATTTGAACACATGTGCTGCGGTGATTTCAGCATTTTCAAGCTGGAGCAGAGCTGGTCTGTTATTACTGTATGATGCAATTCCCGAAGGCAAACTATTCCAGTTATGCTTGCTAGCTGTGGTTTAACCATTGAGTAGATCCTTTCTGCAAGAATGAAAAGAATCAGTAGTACAGGGAGCTACTCAAACATTAAAATGCCAACACACACATGGCTGCCTCTCTACTTCCCCATTGACATCCAGTCTAAATATGGTGTCCATCATTTTGCATGGGGTGAGCAGTTCGTGTCTCTTCTGCAAAGATAGCTAATTTATTATTGGGTGGTTTATTAGGTTATGCCCTAACTTCCTAGGATATTGACCATAAAAAAGCGGGTGCACTTCATGGTTTTTCTTTAAAGAACTGTTTGATTGATTTGCCTACTGGAGTGAAGAAAAGCTCCATACAAATACTAATAAATGAAGACATGAGCTGTGATGGTTAGAGCATGGTGCTCAACTTTCTCAGGTTAATCGTAAGGTTGGTAGGTTCAGCCTACTCAGAGATGGCTGGGATTGTAGAACTCGATGATCCTCAGGGTTCTTTCCAACACTACGATTCTATGATCTCATGACAAATCATAGCATGTCCGTGGAATGCAGAAGAAGTCTTCTGTTTCCCACCCATATGAACAACTGGGATTCCCATCTCTATTTTGTTAAAAAAAAAAATTAAAAAAATCTGTTGCTTTGTCCGTGAGAGAGAGAAAGTGCTCATCTGCTGCTAGCTCCCTTTCTGCGTTAAGACTGCTGCTTCATTCTGTAGCCCATTACGAGTGAAAAATACCAGTCTGACACATTCTCATTGAAATCCCATACCTGCTTCTCCTCCTCTTAGTGTGTATTACACCATCTCTCCTGTCTCTTTCATTTGTCCTTTACCCAGCCTCTCCCTTTTCACCCACTCCATTATATGTCTTAGTTATTGAAGATACTTAGTTCTCCTTGCTGTCCCCCCTCCTGTCCCCCCCCCATTCTGCCAGGAGACTGTCTTGTTGCTTTACCGAGATGTCACTCGTCTGCCACCTTGTCCTTTAATGAGCTTCTCATCTCTTATCAACAGCACAACATAACTATCTTGCCCTCCCCAAGGTTTCATTTCTCTCACCTACACATTCTACTTAGCCATGCTTCCCTATTAGCTATACCCAATGGTTCCTCCCTCTCCCCATTTTCTACTTTTAATGTGTTGGGGGGGGGCTGAGGCATCTCTTATGCTGCTTCTTAGATCTGGGAATAATATGACAGTTCCTTCCAGCCCACTCTGACTAATCTATTTTTTAAAAAAAGAAACCGACCACAACTGTTGAACAGCCATATTCGAAAATCCTTAATGCTCACTGATGAACTTTCTGTTTGAAGAGTAGAGATAAAATCCCATTGCTGACTTGAGCTAGCATAGGACAAACACTTTATTTATTTCATTGATCAGTCGCCCAGTAACCAAAGGGCTCTGGGTGACAAACATATTGCAACGTAATTGCTGCTTCCTGCAAGAGTGAAGAGGAAGAGGAACAGATTTATTGTAGTGTTTTGATACAAACTTGGCTTTTGACTTGCTTTGTTTCCTGATAGAGTTTTTGTTCTATTGGTTAGTGTGAGGGACAGGGGATATCGCGAAGTCCCTCCCCTCCTGAGTTCAAGCCCATCCCCGAGCACAGGGGAAAGCAGAGAGAGTTCCGATTCCAATGGGGAAGCAGGAAGTCGTGTCCGAGGCTCAGGCAAGGTAGAGGAGCCAGGGTCCCAGGTGGGACAGGAAGGGGCGAATAAGGGGGGGAGACCCATCCCCCCAACTCCGGAATTATGCAGAAAGAGGAGGGGAAAGAGGATGGGTCTGCCAAAGCTTTTGTGTTGGAGAAAGACGCGCCAAAAGCCATTCGGAGGTTCTGGAACCGACTGACCACATCACTCCGTGTAAATAGCAATGACTTCAGCACTGTAAATACGCAGCACCAATAAAAGAATAAAATGCAGAGCTGCGTAGCGTCGTTACTCTGAAGTAGCCCACTCCGGCCACTGTGACAGCAACCTCCGAATCCTTTTTTGGGCTACTTTGGAGTTGCCGGGATGAGCGTGTCAGAGGCGGAGAGATGGCGGCAGATCGCGGAGCAAGCCCAGCAAGAACTGCAGCAGCTGTCGCTGCAGGCGCAGGGGGAATTGAAGGCAGCTAAAGAAGAGACTAAGAAGGTCCAGGACGACCGGCTACAACTTGCGGAACAGGTGAGAGCGCTACAGGAAAGAGAGCAGGAATTAAGGGCGGTGGCGGTAGACCTCCAAAACAAGCTGGATGCAGAGAAAAACAAGGCGGGAGGGGCACCCCAAGTCCAAGTGCTGCCAGGAAGGAGAGCCGGGACCCTAGTAAGCAAGTTCAATGGAGACCCGAGGGAATATCAGGGCTTTGAGACTGAGATTGTGTATGCTCTTGAGCTGCACCACGATGAGTTCCCTGATGATGAGCACAGGGTAGCGTTTATTGTGGAGCACCTTACCGGGGCAGCCAGGGAGTGGCTAAGACCGTTAATCGCAACAAAGAATCCTTGCATGAAGAATGTCCAACTATTTCTAGAAGGTTTGAAAACGATGTATTCGTCCGATAGTCATATGGACCAGACTAAGGAGGAACTTCATAATTTACGCCAAGGAAATATGACAGTTCGCGCGTATTGGGCGAAATTCACCATGCTGGTGCACAGATTGGGGTGGGAACTAGAGTCACCCCCAATGCAAGCGGCGTTCTACTTGGGGTTGCATGAGGAGGTGAAGGATGAGCTCTCGAGAGGTCCAAAGCCCAGTAATATGGATCAGCTGAGCAAAGCGGCTCTGGCGGTGGGGGGTGAGACAGGAATCCCGGTGGAGCGACAAGCAAGCAACGCGCGCAAAGCGGGCTTGGTTCCCACGGTCGCAGGAGAAGCCACTCCCCCAACAACCCTTTCAAGCCACGCCTGGGGCCAGCCAGGACCAGGAACCCATGCAGATTGATAGCGCGCGCGCGCGGGCTTTTCAAACCCCAGCGGCGCCAAGACGCAAGGAGGGAAGGGGTGGGAATTGCTTTCTCTGCAACTCCCCCCAGCATCTCGTCAGAGACTGCCCACATCGCAGGGAGTGGCAAGGAAAGGCGGGAACGGTTGTGCCCTCCCCCACTGACGCAGCACCACAGCAGGGAAACGGGAAAGCCTGGCTGCAGGAGACAAGGGGCAGCAGCCAGGCACAGTCAGCAGACAACAGCCCCAGCCCACCCACCCGCACAGAGAGGAGCAGAGCCAGCCCACCCCTCCCAGAGCAGGAGTGGTTCTAGAAGTGACGCTCACGCTCCCAAATGGCTATCCCCTGACGGTCCTCGCCCTAATTGACAGTGGGGCGTCAGCGAACTTCTTCTCGAGGAACTTTGCAGAACAGCACCAGATCCAGCTTCTGCAGCTGGATTTTCCTCTGCACGTGGCAACCATTGACGGCAGAGAGTTGCTGGGAGGGGCCATCACCCATCAACCCCCCCCCATGAGAATGACGGTGGGAAGGCACTCAGAGACACTGGCATTCAACGTCACCACCATCTCAGACCCCCCCATCGTCTTGGGCATGAGCTGGCTGGCGCGCCACGACCCCTCCATCAGTTGGCACCAGAGATGCATCACTTTTGGATCGGACTTTTGCCTGGAACATTGCATGCAGCACCAACCAGGGGAGGGGCCTCCGATAGCCACGGTGGCCACCATGCACATCAAAGGGGGTGAGGCGATACCCAAGCCGTACTGGGACCTGCAGGAGGTCTTCAGCGAAGCGGAGTCCGACCATCTACCCCCACACAGGCCTTTTGACTGCCAGATCAACTTGGTGCCAGGGGCAACTATACCCCCAGCCAAGCTGTACGCCATGTCAGACCAGGAACTGGAGGATCTGCGCGCTTTCATCGGCAAGAACCTCAAGCGGGGGTTCATCAGAGAAAGCAAGGCAGCAGGGGGCAGCCCGGTCTTCTGGGTGGACAAG
The DNA here is from genome assembly GCF_963506605.1 of Zootoca vivipara. Lineage (NCBI taxonomy): Eukaryota > Metazoa > Chordata > Lepidosauria > Squamata > Lacertidae > Zootoca > Zootoca vivipara. Next base: position 14,560,951 of record NC_083285.1, read on the forward strand.
AAAGACACGCAACAGCGCCGTCTTGTGGTGGATTTTAGACGGCTGAATTCAGTGACAGAGCCAGTGGCTTTCCCCATGCCCAGAGTGGATGATCTCCTGACAGCGGCACGCAGGGGCAAGATTTTCACCAAGCTAGACCTGAGGGGGGCGTACAACTTGATCAGGATCCGGGAAGGCGATGAATGGAAAACCACGATGTTCACGCCTCTGGGCTCTTTTGAATATCTGGTGATGCCCTTCGGGTTGCAAGGGGGCTCAGCATGCTTCCAGGCCTTCATGCACCACGTCCTGGGGTCCCTCCTCTTCAGGAAATGCTTGGTCTTCCTGGATGACATCCTTATCTATTCCGATGACCCAGTGCAGCATGTGAAAGATGTCAGGGAGGTGTTGCAGCGCCTGAAGGAGAACCACCTGTATGTGAAGCTGGAGAAGTGCAAGTTTCACACCAAGGAGGTGGACTTCCTGGGCTACAAGCTGTCAGACAAGGGGCTGGCGATGGACAAGGACAAGGTGCAGGCCATCCTGGACTGGCACAGCCCCAGGACGCGCAAAGATGCCCAACACCTACTAGGCTTCGCCAACTTCTACAGGAAGTTCATCAAGAACTTCTCTCGCGTTACGGCTCCCATCACTGACTGCCTGAGAGGCAAGCAGAAGTTCAGGTGGACACCAGAGGCGCAAGCAGCGTTCGAAAGCCTCAAGAGGGTGTTCGCCTCAGACCAGAACCTGTTCCACGTGGTTCAGGATGCGCCCCTACGCGTGGAGACAGATGCTTCTGAAAAAGCTGTGGGCGCCATTCTGTTGCAATTGGACGCCAACAGAGAGTGGAGACCCTGTGCCTTCTTCTCCAGGAAGTTGACCCAGCCAGAGCGAAACTACACGGTGTTTGATCGGGAACTTCTTGCGATCCACGCTGCGTTCCAGCACTGGAGACACTTCCTGGTGGGCGCCAAGCACCCCATCCAGGTGTGCACAGACCACAAGAACCTGGAGTTCTGGAGAACTGCCAGGGTGCTCAACCAGCGGCAGATACGGTGGGCAGAGTTCTTCTCGAACTTCAACTTCTCCATACACTACATCCCGGGAGAGCAGAATGTCAGGGCGGATGCCCTCTCCCGCAAGCCAGAGTACATGGAGGAGGAGGCGCCACCGGCACCCAGGCACATTTTCCCCCCGTCAGCATGGTCCTGCGGAGCAGCAGTGGTGAGCGAGGCAGAACTCACAGCACTGACGGCAGCGGATGAGTTTGCCACCCGCATCTTCAGAGAACTGAGAGGGGGGGGGAGCACGCAAAAGACTTTGCAGAACGCAGGGGGCTGCTTTTCTACAAGGGTGCACTGTACCTGCCCACCACCCAGCTTAGACGTACGGTCCTCAAGCAGATGCACGACAACCCAACGGCGGGTCATTTTGGGAGGGACAAAACCGCTCACCTAGTCATGAGACACTTCTGGTGGCCAGGGGTGCGGGAAGATGTTCGAGACTATGTACGGGGCTGTGACACCTGCCAGCGGGCAAAGGTGGTCAGAGCAGCGCCACCGGGATTGCTGGAGCCCTTAGCCACGCCACACAGGCCGTGGGAAGTGGTGTCCATGGACTTCATCACAGATCTGCCTTCTTCCAGGGGCAAGACCGCAGTGTTGGTGGTGGTGGACCTCATGTCCAAAATGTGCCACTTTATACCGTGTGCCAGGGCGGTCTCTGCAGAAGAGACAACCAAACTGTTTGTGGACCACGTATTCAGACTGCATGGATTACCCTTAAGGGTTATTTCGGATCGTGGCCGCCAATTTGTTTCCAGGTTCTGGCGGCGGCTCATGAACCTCCTGCAGGTGGAGGTCAGCTTGTCGACGGCTAGACACCCACAGACCAATGGACAGGCGGAGAGGGTCAACGCCATTCTGCAGCAGTACCTGAGATGCTACGTCAGCCAGCGGCAAACGGACTGGGTGGATCGCCTGCCACTGGCAGAATTTGCCTACAACAATGCGGTGCACGTCTCCACAGGGGTGTCGCCCTTTAAGGCCAATTACGGGCGCGACCTCAGATCTTTCCCAGAGAGGGAGGGGGAGGAGGAGGAGGAGGGCCCGCAGGCTGAGGATTGGGCAGAGGAACTGGAGACGGTGCACCAGCAGCTCAGAGAACACTTGGAGAGAGCCAAGGAAGCGTACAAGAAGGGGGCAGATCGCCACAGGCGACCGGGGGAGGTCATTAGGGTGGGGGACAAAGTTTGGTTGTCCTCGGAGGGCCTTCCCATCAGAGGGAGGTGCAAAAAGCTGGCGCCCAGAAGATTGGGCCCCTTCACGGTCACGCAACAGGTCAACCCGGTGGCATACAGGCTGGCACTGCCAGAGGACATGAGGGTGCACCCAGTGTTTCATAGATCGCTGCTGTCGCCATACAGGGAAAGCAGCAGGCTCCGAGGCAGCGAACAAAACCCCGAGGGAGGGGGGGAGAGGGAAGGCAGGGAGCAACTCAATGAGGCCACGGCCATCCTTGATTCACGGAGAGGGGTGGGGGGCCTGGAGTACCTCATGGCATGGGAGGATGCTCCACCGTCACAGAATGAATGGGTCCCAGCCACTCAGATACAGGAGGAATTCCTGGTAGAAGAATTTCACGCCCTCTTTCCCCATAGACCCAAGCCCTGGCACATGGAAAGGGAGGGGGAGGGGGAGGAAGCACGGGAGAGCAGTTCACCATGGCGCTGGGAAGCGGAGTTTGAGGAACCAGAGGATGAGGTATGGGTGTCAACGAGATCCACCCAGTCAGAGAAAGGAACAGATTGGCAGAACATTTTCACCCCTACCAGCTCTGACGCCACAGACTTTTTGGGATTCCCGTCCTCCCAGGCGGAAGGGGGGGGCTCGCAGGACTGGGGGGAGGTGTTCACACCAACGGGCTCGGAAAGCACTGAGTTCTTAGGCTTCCAGTCGTCACCGACACCTGGGGGGGACCTGGGGAGGGGTGAAGGAGAGCTTGGGAGGGGGGTGGATGTGAGGGACAGGGGATATCGCGAAGTCCCTCCCCTCCTGAGTTCAAGCCCATCCCCGAGCACAGGGGAAAGCAGAGAGAGTTCCGATTCCAATGGGGAAGCAGGAAGTCGTGTCCGAGGCTCAGGCAAGGTAGAGGAGCCAGGGTCCCAGGTGGGACAGGAAGGGGCGAATAAGGGGGGGAGACCCATCCCCCCAACTCCGGAATTACGCAGAAAGAGGAGGGGAAAGAGGATGGGTCTGCCAAAGCTTTTGTGTTGGAGAAAGACGCGCCAAAAGCCATTCGGAGGTTCTGGAACCGACTGACCACATCACTCCGTGTAAATAGCAATGACTTCAGCACTGTAAATACGCAGCACCAATAAAAGAATAAAATGCAGAGCTGCGTAGCGTCGTTACTCTGAAGTAGCCCACTCCGGCCACTGTGACAGTTAGCATTCTGATATTTTGTATATATTCAGTTTCTCCATACTGTACACTACTCCCTGCTTTGTTGAGTGTAGAGTTTTGAGTTTGTCTTGGGAAGGATAAGCAGGTGATGAATGGGAAATAGTTTAGAAAGGTATTCTGATCTTTTATCTAGTTGGTAGTCTTATATCCCAACAAGATGGGTAGGTGAACAACAGCGGCCCCCCAGCATGACCCTGGACACCAGTGCTACTATGGAAACTATGTCACCCTGTGTCGTTTACCATCACCGGGGGCCTTTTTCATACCTGTATTGATTTAGGGGCCATTTTAGAGGCCTTCTTCATATCCACACTGATCAACTGGCCATTATTGACACATCTGGGCTGTGAGTTCTGCAATACCTGCTCCCTTGTCTTGCTGCTGGCCTTTCCCCACCTAGCCTGGGAGTGTGGGGCCCTGACTGACTCCAGCTACAAAAGCTGAGGCTGCTGAACAGACTCTTGAGCTGGGTTGTTGTTTGGGGGTTTTGTGAGGTGGGGGGGGAGTTGTTGCTGTTGGTTTCCTGTATCTTTATTTTAGATCTTGTGATTTATGTGGCAATTGTTCAGCTTGGTTGTGTATTTTTTATGTTTGATTTATTGTTTATGGCTGCTTTTGTAATTATGCAAATCTTTTCTTGTTGTAAGCTGCCTTGAGCATGGTTTTAACCAGAGCTTTTTTTCAGCCAAAACTCAGTTCCAGCTAGGGTTGCCAGACTCAACACAGGACTTCTGTGCCTTTAATTGCCCTGCTCTCTTTTGAGTCTGGAAACCTTAAAGAGAAACCAGCAGACCCCTTGTTTAATTTCAAAGCAAAGGGTCTGCTGGTTTCTCTTTAAGGTTTCCAGACTCAAAAGAGAGCAGGGCAATTAAAGGCACAGAAGTCCTGTCCTCTATTGAGTCTGGCAACCCTAGTTCCAGCACCAGTGGGTGCTATTGCCATTATAAGAGAACAAGGGATGTGTTCCTGGAGAGTTCTGGCTTTTCCCTAGAAAAATAGCATTGATTTTAATGATGGAAAGCTGGCATACGTGTAAAATGATGGTGGTGGTGATGTACATACAACAATTAAAATACAACTGATCAAGCAAATATGAGTCAGATGAAATCCACTTCTGCCAGGCAAATGGCAGAACACCACAGGGAAGTTCAAAAACACATCAAGAAGACCAGTCAGGGGAAGCTACCCCCCTCAAAAAGAAAAGAAAATGGATAATCAAGGTGACCCCCCCAGTGGATGATTCTGTGGACCAATTGTGCTGTCTGCCTCACCCAATGGACCCCAAAGAATTGCTGGAACTGGTATTATATAGGCCCATTACCTGCTTCTTGTCTGGTTCCATGACACTCGGCCAAGTTAATTTGCAGCCCGTCCTCATTTCCCTTCAGCCATCCAGTTTCCCACAACTGTGCCACAGGGGCAAAGGTCTCTTCCTCCCTCTCCCCATAGAGAATGGCATTGCCCTAGTCTCTGCTTGCTGTTCCTTTTTGTTTTGACTTGCCTATTATCTATCACAGGACCGGAGGACCCTTGGGGTCCTTTCCAGTTCTACAATTCTGTAGTTCTATTTTAAAAGGATTGGCCATAAGACAAATTTGTTTGTATTGTGTATGGAATTCAGCAGCCCAAGGGCAATGGCTTTCTTTTTCTTTTTCTAAAGGAAGCTTAAACTTTTGTAGCTTAAGGCTGTAGAGCAGGGGTGGGGAAATTTTCCCCACCTGAGAGCCACATGCTTGTGGGGCAGGCCCAGCAGCATAGGTGGGTGGGGAACTAATATGAATTCTACCATATATCTGCATAGTAGGCTGTTCCCCCGCCCCTCATTCACATTCATATACAGACAAACAAGAGGTATTATCAGAGATTAATGCAACTTTCTAGCCAGGAATACAAAGGATACAAAGGCTGATGGCTGTTTGGCCCCGGAAGATTTCCATGGGCTGCAATGGGAAGCCTGGGGGGGGGCACATTTGATGTCTACTTTCTGTAGAGATAAACCTGATAGGTGGGTGATTCTTGGGGAAAGGTTGAATGGGGAGGGGAGCACTGCCTGAGTGGAGTTTCATTGTATTGCATTCTCTATCGGGGGCCAGAACTGTGTGTGTGTTTGTCTTGCATAAGGGTTCTCTGAAGGCAAAGCTCATCTGAGCTGACGAGAGTTTCCTCCACACTGTGGTGATAAAGGAATTCACGATCCGAGGTACTTCCCCCACGAATGGCAATGTTTACAGCTAAGCTTCCTTGAAATACTGGGTTAGCTAAAGTCCTTGAGCAGAAATGTCTGAAATACACTTCAATATAGTAAAGGAACATTTATAAATAGTTTATAAAGTGTTAATGAATGTTTAATAGATGTTTTATGAAATGATAAATTTGTCAGGCGCTCTTTCAGAGTGGAGCCCAACACATTAAGGATATTTTTTTGAGTAGTGCTTTCAACTCATGCTGTCCACACAGGATCCCCTCCTGAGCCATGGTGACTAGGCCTGGGCGAGGATTGGTTTGAGGGCCAGAGGGTGATGGTGTTGCTGTTTAGTCATGTCCGACTCTTCGTGACCCCATGGACCATAGCACTCCAGGCACTCCTGTCTTCCACTGCCTCCCGCAGTTTGGTCAAACTCATGTCCGTAGCTTCGAGAACACTGTCCAACCATCTCATTCTCTGTCGTCCCCTTCTCCTAGTGCCCTCCATCTTTCCCAACATCAGAGTCTTTTCCAGGGAGTCTTCTCTTCTCATGAGGTGGCCAAAGTATTGGAGCCTCAGCTTCAGGACCTGTCCTTCCAGTGAGCACTCAGGGCTGATTTCCTTCAGAATGGATAGGTTTGATCTTCTTGCAGCCCATGGGACTCTCAAGAGTCTCCTCCAGCACCACAATTCAAAAGCATCAATTCTTCGGCGATCAGCCTTCTTTATGGTCCAGCTCTCACTTCCATACATCACTACTGGGAAAACCATAGCTTTAACTATACGGACCTTTGTCAGCAAGGTGATCTCTGCTTTTTAAGATGCTGTCTAGGTCCGTCATGGTGCTTCCCATCATATATCACAGGTGGGGCTTGCCTGTCCCTTACCTTCCTTTTCCACTGCCTCCTTTCTCCCTGCACTGGATGTGGCAGAGGAAGAAGTGGGAGCGATGGCGGTATCTCTCTCTCTCTCTCTCTCTCTCTCTCTCTCTCTCTCTCTCTCTCTCTCTCTCTCTCTCTCATATTTTCTATTTTACAATTTAAAATCCACATTTTAAATCCTTAAGATATCAATGACTTCCTTTCTTCTCTTTCCATGGTTCATTTTACATATCATAAAGCCCTGCATATTTTACAAAAACTATACCATTCGGAATTGCATTATTGCATCCATTGCTTACACTGCTGAATTTACCTTAATGCTGCCAGCATTTTCAGCTGTATATAATTATTTCCCATATATTCAATAAACATTTTCCAATCTTCTTTCAATGTATGTTCTTCTTGTTCTCTTATTCTATATGTTAAGTCAATCTCCATGTGACATGAACTCACAGTTTGTTATGCAACTACTAAGTGAAGCCTGCCTTTCAGGGATGCAACTGTGAACTGAAATGGGAGTAAACTTCTTATTACTTTTAAGGAAAGACTCTTGTGTCTTTATTCTTTTAAGAGGGATAAAAGGGGACACCAAGAATACAGTCATACCTTGGTTTAAGTATGAATCGGTTTGAGTATTTTCAGTTTAAGTACTCTGCGGACCTGTCTGGAACGGATTAATCCACTTTCCATTACTTTCAATGGAAAGATCGCTTCAGGTTAAGTACACTTCAGGTTAAGTACGGACTTCTGGAACCAATTACACTCATACTTCGGGTTAAGTACACTTCAGGTTGAGTACTCTGCGAACCCGTCTGGAACGGATTAATCCACTTTCCATTACTTTCAATGGGAAAGTTTGCTTCAGGTTAAGTATGCTTCAGTTTAAGTACTCCACGGACCGTCTGGAATGGATTAATCCACTTTCCATTACTTTCAATGGGAAAGTTCACTTCAGGTTAAGTACAGACTTCCAGAACCAATTGTGTTTGTAAACCGAGGTACCACTGTAGTCCAATCTGCTTAACTAAAGAGATTCTGCTCTGCTACATCACTCACTAGCGTGAGTGAAGGATGATACTTATTCAATATATCATCTCCTACTATCTTTAACATCCCCACACCTTGCACTGAAGAATAACTCTTTTTAACACCTATACATTGCTTGATCGAGGAAGCTCTTCGTCATTGTTACCATTACAAATAATAACCATTAAAAAGTCAATAAATATAGAATAATGGGCAGTGTATCAGATAACTTCTGGCCGTAGGGTGAACTTATGGTATCATTTTTGATAGCAAAATGAAGCCACAACTTGCATTGTATCTCTTCATTCTCCCATAGTAGTGATTTTGTCCCGGAAGAACCCTTTGTGTAGTAAAAGTGCCCTTAAACCATGCCCTGGGAAATAATTGAAAAATTAAAGCCTGCCATGTTGTAAATAAATATGTATCAGCCTGTGTGTTCAGAGAAAAGCATTCACTATTCAGAAATGGCACCTCTTGCAACATTCCCTTGTCAAAAACAGTACCATAACTTAATCTCTTCCCATTGGTAGAAAACAGTTACCGTATTAGTATTTACCTATTGTTGGTTGCTTTCCATGCTATGCCTATACACATGAGTAGAGAGTAAAAACACACTGCTGTACTAGCAAGATTTCCCCTGCTGAAAGATCTAGCCAGTCTCCTGCATTATTTTTTAGTGTTTTAGAGGAGAATTACGGCTTGTTTCAGGTGACTCAAGGAAATATTGATTACCTTTGTCAGTTCTTCAAGTAAAGCAATTTTAAAGAGATTTTTTATAACCCCAGAAGATATTATTACTCCTTTTGCACACACCAGCTAATTACTTTATACATCATCTAATGGCATATAGAGGTGAGATGAGCATAAAAAGGGAAAGAAACTCTTGCAGTGGCCGAATAATTTCCTTGTATTGCTCTATATAGTAGCGTTCCAGCTTATAGTTTTGGCTTGCAGCCACCCAGGGACTTGAAAACTATGTAGTTCCTGCCTTAAAATACCTTGAGGCTTGGAATTTTTTTCATATTAGCTCAGTACTGCTAAATTCCTCAGGGACTCTTTCAATGCTTTGTCTTCCTTAGTCTTGAGATGGCATGTCTAAATCTTGGCTTTCTCAGGGGAGGAATCACTTACCCCCAATGAACAAGCAAAAACCAAGACAAAACCCACCAGCACAATTCTGTGTTATGACATTTACCTTGCGTTGCTCTGAAAACAACAAAAAGAAGAAAACAGCTGTAGTAATAACCAAATGTTTGTATTTCAGAAAGGCACAGTCCTTCAGTTCAAAGCCAGTAAATACAGTACTTACTATTTATTCTTAAACAATATAGTTATATACCACTATTAACTTTTAAAAAATCTGAACAGAAAATATACATTTCCTACAAAAGAGTCACCAAGCTTTTGATTCCTGATTATGCTAAAACTATCCAATATTAGAAGTGCCGAGGAAACCATAAAAGCATACAAAAATGAATATATAAAAAGTTAACATCAGAAATCGGCTAACTATTATGGAAAAATGTATTCTTAGTTGTCCGCATAAGCCTGACAGAATGGAAGAGTTGAAACAGAAGGCACCAGCCGAGTCGCTATTGGCAAAGTATTCCACAATTCTGCGCCAATGATACTAAAGGTTTTTTCTTGTTATCAAAGGAGCCTTGCCAATTCGGGGAATGACCAGCAGTGATACAGCAGATAATTTCAGTGATTGAGCTGGAATCATCTTTAGCCAAAGGATGAGTAAGGAGAACGTTGAGTAAGAGATGTGTTTTTCAACCGGTAGAAAGGCGAAGTTACACTGGGAGTATAAAGTTTACACCACATTGTTCTTCTTAAAAGAGTTGCAATGCAATGCTTACCAAGCCACTGGATGCTGGTATATGAAGGTTAAAGGAACCTCAGTTTGATCTCAACCAGCCCCTACTAGGGCTGGGCAACATCTGGTTTTCAACCCTGCGATATATCACCAGCTGAAAAACACGATATACAGTCACACCTCATGTTACGTCCGCTGCGGGTTACGTTCTTCCGGGTTGCGCTCCGCGCTGAACCCGAAAGTCCCGGAAGGGCGCCTAGTGTGCATAGTATACACGCACACGTGTGCTCGCACACACACATCATGACTTGCAATATATTGCCAGGTCAAAAATTATGAAACCGATATCACAATATGGACTTCAATCTGGTTTTGGATGATATTTTTATATATCTGAAGGCAGCCCTGTTTAGGGAGGCTTTTAATGTTTAATATATTATTTTATTCCATTTTTCTGTTGGAAGCCGCCCAGAGTGGCTGGGGGAACCCAGCCAGGTGGGCGGGGTATAAATAATATATTATTATTATTATTATTATTATTATTATTATTATTATTATTATTATTATTATATCACCCAGCCCTACCCCCTGTCTGCTTGCCTTGTTGTTGGTAACCAGTCCAGGGGAAAGCACAGCCTGACAGCGTCCTCCTCCTGAGTTTTAGCGTTGTGGAACTCAACAGGGAGGAGGATTCGGCGAAAACTAGAATTAGTTGCCTCTACTGGTCATTGTTGAGATTCATTCCCTGTCCTGCAGTCATAGGATTGTTGTCTGTCATATGACTGTATGTGTTTTGTTCCCACAGAGTGGATGTGACACAGACAGGATATTCGTCTACTGTTTTGTTCCTGAAGTGGAACTGTTGTTTCCTTTGTTCTCTCTTCACTGCCTGCTATGCTAGAGAGAGGCAGCCATGCTAAACAGCGCTGAATGTCTGAGCTGGGCAAACAGAGACAGACTCTGCATTTTGCCACAATAAAGTGGTTCAGCCTTTTCAAATGTGTGTGTTGTTTTTCAAGCTGAGAGCAACCGCAGATATTTGCACCCCCGGACTCAATAGTAGCCGGGCATGTGTGCACTGGCTTTGTCCTTGCCCTGGGCAGTCTCACAACTGGCCCCGGGCGACAAATGCTAACAGTCATTGCCTTTGTCTCCACCTGCTGTTGGTCACTCTACCTTTCTTCCTACTATTCCCAATGGGCATCACCTAACACCAGACAAAGGCCTCTCCCTTGAAGCTGACCCAGAAACTCCAGCGGGTGCAGAATGCCGCGGCGAGGCTCCTGACGGGGTCCCGGCCACGGGATCACATTCATCCAGTGCTTTACCAGCTGCACTGGCTCCCGGTGGAGTACAGGATCAGGTTTAAGGTGCTGGTTTTGACCTTTAAAGCCCTATGCGGCTTGGGACCCTCGTACCATGGGACCACCTCTCCTGGTATGCCCCGTGGAGGACCTTAAGGTCCACAAACAACAATATTCTGGAGATCCCGAGCCATAAGATGGCTAGATTGGCCTCTACTAGGGCCAGGGCCTTTTCAGTACTGGCCCCAACTTGGTAGAACGCTCTTTCACAGGAGACCAGGGCCCTGTGGGATTTGTCATCTTTCCGCAGGGCCTGTATGACAGAGCTGCTCCGCCTGGCCTTTGGGTTGGACTTAGTCTGACCCCTGTGTTTTCCTCCCTCATGGCTTGGATTTATGGACTACTTAAAATGAGGCTGCATTTTAAATTTTAATACTGTCTTTTAATCTGTATTTTAATTAATTGCTTTTTATGTTATATTGTAATTTTATTGGTGTGAGCTGCCCCGAGCCCGGTTTTGACTGGGGAGGGCGGGGTATAAATAAAAAATTATTATTATTATTATTATTATTATTATTATTATTATTATTATTAAAGAGTGGTTCATCTGGAACACAACACAAAGACGCTTCTACACAGTGATTGGGACTCCACATCACTGTGCTGACATATGGCAGTGGCAGCCACCTGTTGACCTTAATGACCAAGTTTTTTCCTTTATCCATGATTGTAAGCCATGCCTCCAAACAAGCCTTAGGAGCAATCTTCTAATACTGTATCTAAATGTGTTCTGTTTGGCTTGAAACATCTGTCGCCAGGCCCTCAACAGTGCTGGCTGCTGCTGCTGCTGTTTAGTGTTCAAATGTGAGGAAATTCCTTCAGAAAATGGAGTAAATGGCACGTAGCCTCTGTGCAGAAAGAATAATGTGCAATGATTGTACTCGTTATCACACAACTGAACAAGTATTTTGGCACAGGATGTGAGCCACCCCCCCAATTAGTAGATTGCCTCCAAACATTTCTGGGAATCAGTTTTATTGCAGCGTGAAAACACATGCTTTGTGGGGTGAGGTACCCTGTTTTCCCTATTTTAAGACGTAGTCATAAAATAAGCCATGAAGTGCAAATATTTAAATGTATATGCACCAACAACCTTCACATATACAAAGAAATTCAAAAATGTGTACAAAATCTCATGCTCGAAGTCTTAAAGGTCCAGTATAAAGTACAATAATCAAGTCCGATAATCAAGTGCTATGATGTATCATGCGTTCTTATCTCTTCCAACGGGTGGCTAGCTTCTTCCCCATTCACATGAATGGTTTCCTCAGGGGGCAGGCTCTTTCTAAAAGTTCATGTGTAAAAGCTTAACAAGACTACCAAAGCTCACAATTCGCAAGGAATATAAGCCATACCCCGAAAATAAGACATAGTGATAGGTGCAGCAGCAATGCCGGCCGCGGCAGGAGGAGGAGGAGGGGGGGGAATAAGACATCCCCTGAAAATAAGCCATAGTGAGTTTTTTTTAGGAAAAATAAATTTAAGACAGTGTCTTATTTTCGGAGAAACATGGTAGCACACAGGAAACGGCTCATTGTGTGAAGTGCCAGTCATATGGAAGCATCACACATGACTCTCTACATGCCAGCTGCATTGGGAGAAACAGTCTAATTGAGTGTTTCCCACACTTGGGTCTCCAGCTGTTTTTGGACTGCAGCTCCCATCATCCCTTGCTAGCAGGGCCAGTGGTCAAGGATGATGGGAACTGTAGTCCAAAAAGAGCTGGAGACCCAAGTTTGGGAAACTTGACTGAGGTCTCGTATTAGATTCATGTCAGCACCAGAGTGCTACCAGTTTCTGTTATTGTCTCTCCTATCAAGAAGTCCTTCTTCTTAGCCTCTTCTCTGCTTATGCGGGATGCTGTTCCTCCATGTGCCCCACAGCCACGTGAAGAGCGTGCTCTTGAGACAAATGACAGTAATGAGGAGTGTATCATGTAGCAAACTAGTTTCCTGTAGGTAGTGGCAGAAGAAATGCATCTTCAGGAATTATGAGTTCCTCGTCCATTTTTCTTGCTGCCAAAACACCACGATGCAAATATTGCAGCATTCTGCCAGAGCTACGTGAATGGATTGCTTTGTGGTTCCCTTGGGATTAATCCAGTGACACATATTGAAAGTTTTGTATGATTGATGGAGATGGCTGCCTGGTTGAGAAAGTAAGGACAAAAGTGGCGAAAAGAGTTGGGGCTACAGGGGAAGTGGGTTTGCTCCTGAGAGTTGCATTGCTAAACAGATCACCATTATTTATCTGGAGTTCATTATCATTCAGGCAAACATTTGATTATCTAAATTACAAATAAATGCTGTTCCTTAAGATGGATTCCTGGAGAGAATAATTACAGTTGTCAGCATGCCTTTTGACCCCATGGGCTACAGCGGTACTAAAGTGCCATAGAAAAAGAACTTGCTCTAAAAGCAACAGCAGGAAAAATGCAGATGTGCAAAATGTCCTGTAATCCCAACAGCAACAGCAACAACACCAACAACAGCTGACCGGGTTTCCTCAGCCCCTCTGGGCAGCTTCCAACAGAATATAAAAGAACACAACAAAACATCAGACATTAAAATCTTCCTGGTGCAGGGCTGCCTTCAGATGTCTTCTAAACGTCATATAGTTGTTTATTTCTTTGACATCTGATGGGAGGGCATTCCACAGGGCAAGAAATTGTCGTTGTATTTATTAGCTGATAACCACCACAAGGGCTCCCTAGCACAGATTATTTCTTTTTCATATTATTTTTTGTGTGTATGTGTGTGCTGTGTTAGCAGCAAATGTATTAGCAGCCTGTCCAGCATTCTGCATCATCCACATTGTCCCCAGACCTAGAGGCATTCTGGGGCACTGTGTGCATGCATGTGCACATGCGTGTGTGCAGGGGATGGTGGTGGGAGAAAATGATGGTCTCACAAATTCTCACAAATTTCCTCCGTAAAAATGTCTTCTGAGAAATTTGGGCTCAGCAACATTTGTATACTGGATTTGAAAACATTGCGCTTCTCATTTTCGGAAGCATTTCATTAGCATGAACTATGTTGCTGAAGGCAATCAGATGTTCAAAGATGTGCACAGAGGCAAGAATGGAGCCTAGAATACCATATGTCTGTGAAGAGTGAAGGGGGGTGGGGTGGAATGCATCTGCAAGCATTTGCTGTGCTATGTAAATATAAAGAAACCCTGCCCCCTATTGCAGGGATGTCCAACTCCCAAGAGACTGTGATCTACTCACAGAATTAAAAAAAACAACACCCTTTTTTTTGGGGGGGGGATTTCAGGTCAAAGTTGTTGACTGTTTTTTTGGGAGGTTTGTCCCATTTTGGGGGGGGGGGCTTAGGGCAAAGTTGTTGAGCTTTTAGGGAGAAAAGTCCAGTTATGCAGAGGAAAATGTCTAATGACACTCACCAAAAGGCTCTAAGGAATCAATTTGCCTCACAGCAAAAACTCCTTTTTCCGTTCCACTGATCATGCGAAAATGGTGGACAGGGCGAGGGGGTGGGGCTGGATGCTCTTATGCCAACACAAAGGAAAAGGAGCCAGTGATTGACCGAAACCACCCGGGGATCGACCAGTCAATCGCGATCGACCTGTTGGACATCCCTGCTCTATTGCATTTGGTTGACCCAGTCACAGTGCACAGGTCTCTAGGCCCCTGCCGTCACCGCTACTGCTCAGGTGCATGGATATAGGGAATAAGATTGCCGAATTCTTCCACTGCTAAGGGACGCAAGGTATAAGCTAGAAAATAAGTAGAAGATGAATGGCTGCTATTGACATTCATGTTTAGCTACACTGAACCTTGCTGTTGTATTATTTATTTATTGGCGTATTATTTATTTATCATTCATGGCCACCATTAGTATGTCTTCTTCAAATAGTGGCTGTGATGAGAATTCTAGTGCGGAGTGTGCAGCCCTGGCTGGCAATGAAGCTCCGGTCATGTTTTGTAATGCATAACAATTATGATACCTCCCAGTCTGCCATCTTCCCAGAATAGGTGGCATTATTTCTTTATTATCCTGGACAATCAAGGACATCTGGTCGCTTTGCCCCAAGGATATTGCCAAGGATACTCCTGACACGTCTTCCATCTGTACCATCGCATCTGCTCATACTTTCAGAAACCAGGCCTGGGACATTCTGTTCCTCAGAGAACTGTACTTGTTTTCCAAGAGGAAATAAATTGCCGTTTCCCGAGCAGGAGGATGAGAACCTGCATAGATAGTGGGTGAGGTTCATTCTCTGCCATCTGCATTCCCCCCTCTTTAAATAGGTTTATTTGTAAGAGTCTATGATGAATCCAGGTAAAAACAACAGTCCCTTGTCAAACCGTTTTTATTATCACGTAAGCTTTTGTGGCTGGAGTCCACTTTGATCAGACGCATGAAGTGTAAGCATCGGTTTCCAGAAATATATCATCAACCCACCCACAAGGAAGGAGTAGTAAGCAGTGGGGTCAAAGGGAAGCGAAACGCAAAAGAGATAGTGAGAAATCAATTGGAACCAGAAGGCATGCAAACGAAGCAGTCATCAGTTGTGAAGCTGTCAAGTTGGCAGTGCTGAGCTAATTAACATATGGAGTGAGAAAGGAAAACCTTTCTACTCTGCTTTGGGGCTTCTCAGGTGGCTTTATAAATGGCCAGTGCTTTTTTTCTTGGTGGTGTAGTGGTTAAGAGCGGTAGACTCCTAATCTGGGGAACCAGGTTCACGTCTCCGCTCCTCCACATGCAGCTACTGGGTGACCTTGGGCAAGTCACACTTCTTTGAAGTCTCTCAGCCCCTCTCACCTCACAGAGTGTTTGTTGTGGGCGAGGAAGGGAAAGGGGAATGTTAGCCACTTTGAGACTCCTTCGGGTAGTGAATAATAATAATAATAATAATAATAATAATAATAATAATAATAATAATTATTTATTTATTTATTTATACCCCGCTCATCTGGCCAGGTCTCCCCAGCCACTCTGGGCAGCTTCCAACAGAAGAATAAAACACAACAATCTATTAACCATTGAAAGCCTCTCTGAACAGGGCTGCCTTCAAGCGGGATATCAAATCCAAACTCTTCTTCTAAAAAAACTGTTTAGGGGTACTCTCATTTTTCTACTCGTATTGAATTACTGGCCCCTCAATGAGGCCAGACTTCAAGTCACATAATGTTTAGGGGTATGCGTCCCTCTGCGTCCCCCCCGGGGGGAAAAGCACTGGAAATGACATAAACAAATAAAACCTTTTGTGGAACTGTAACCCAGCAGTTCCGTGCTGGAGCCTCCATTTGAAATTCCTTCAAGTAGGTCCACATCAAGATCAGTAAGAACATTATAGTCTACTGGATCAGGCCAGTGGCATCCTGTTACCACAGTGGCCAATCAGATGCCTGTGGAAAACCTGCAAGCAGGAGCGCAAGAACACTCTCTTCTCTGGTGTCCCGCAGCTGCTGGTATTCAGAAGAATTTCTGCCTCCGACCATAGAGGCAGAGCATAACTATCACGGCTAGCTTTTCATTTTTCCAAACCAGTTCTCCACATTTCATCATCATCATCATCATCATCACTTTTAATTTGTATACCGTCTTTCTATCTTACAATACGCAAGGCGGTTTACAAGCTGAAGAAGCAAGGAATGTACACCTTATAACAATCTAATGCAGGGGTCCCCAAACTAAGGCCCGGGGGCCGGTGCGGCCCATTCGTCTTCTAAACCCGGCCCGCGGATGGTCCGGGAATCAGCATGTTTTTACATGAGTAGAATGTGTCCTTTTATTTAAAATGCATCTCTGGGTTATTTGTGGGGCCTGCCTGGTGTTTTTACATTAGTAGAACGTGTCTAAGGCAATACAAAAATGTGATTAGAAAACATAACTTTGAAATAAGCAGCCTACATCAAAAAGTAATATTCAATAATCATTAGAATAATATCAGCATATAAAAATTAAACATAAATTCACTCTTAACAATTACAATAAATAATTTCTAAACCACAATCAATAAAACAACGGCAAGCCACAGTGCATAAATAATACAATACAAATTGAGAAGCAGAGACTAGTCCAGGCTTCCCCAAACTTCGGCCCTCCAGATGTTTTGGACTACAATTCCCATCTTCCCCAATCACTGGTCTTGTTAGCTAGGGATCATGGGAGTTGTAGGCCAAAACATCTGGAGGGCCGCAGTTTGGGGAAGCCTGGACTAGAGGATGGGGCAAGGCAGGTGGAAGAAGGCCTTGCCTGATGAAGTCTCTCCCCTCACAGTTATTCCTCCAGACACAGCTTCCTTAACACATTTCTGTGTTAGTGTGTGATTTCCTTTTGAGAAAAAAAAATCATTTATCCACCAGCATTTTAGTGTGAATTTCTTCTGCTATACACAGGGGTTATTTTTGCGTGCAATTCCCCTCAGTATACATGCTTTTGCTTTTGATATTTTTGTCAATACATGGATTTTTATGCACATTTTATTCTGGTAACGTGCATCTCTGTACACATTATTGGAGAACTTCATTGCAAAATGTGGAGAAGTGCAGATTTTGAAGGATGGCTGTGTCTCAGTTAGCACTGTGCTTTAGAAAGTGCAAACCGGGTAAGTTTGCCTTTAAATGAGAACAGATTCAAATTTCTCCGCCATTCCTACAGTTCCATACATTTTATGGAAATGCTGGCTCTGAAATGATAACAGTAAAGAAAGTTAAGATTCCAAGAACAACCTTCCTCAAAAGGACAGGAACCAGAGAGATTGATTCGTAAGTCAAGAACTAAATGATACAAATTAATCTATGACACAAAATGCACCAAAATCCTAAGAAAGGCATTAAGACAGTAGGGAGTTGATTAATTTGTTTCCAAGAGTTTTGGAGTAAAAAGATGAAAAGAAAGAAAGTGCATCCATTGCCTGGATTAGAGAAGTTCCCTTCCTTCCTACCATTTAACACATGGCGGAAGAAGAAAGAAGCTTGTCCTCAAGGCTGCCGTCTTCCTAACGTCCCCTTTTCTGAGCCTTTAGCCGCAGTCTGAATCCTAGGTGCTCAGCGCCCCTTGCTTTTGTTACCTGGGCACAGGAAATGGGAAAACCTCAGCTTCTAACATTCTGGGATGTAAAACTGCTGTTAAGGGCCCAGAAGCACATGCTGTGAAAAGGAGGCAGTCCTAGGAACAAATCCCAATGGCAGGGCATGGTGACCGCTGCTCAGATAAAAGTAAAAAGGTGGCAAGTTCACTCCACTTCACAGTGGGGAAGAGTTGTGGTGGGCCACATGGCCACCCACTCCCCTCCGGGGGTGGGGGACAGAGTCCCGTGTCACCCGGAGGCTTCCTGGCCACACTATCACCCAGCCAGCCAATCCGCTGGCTGGGGAGGCATGGCCGGGCCCCATTTAAACAAAGGCGTGAACCAGAGAGCTTTCTCTTGGCTCACTTTCTCAATCTCCCTCCCTCCCTAATTTGCAGGCTTTGACATTGGCCTTGCTATGGACCGCGGTTGGTTGCCATTTAGGGGTCTGGTAACAATTTTTCCACTTGGCAGATTGGCATGGGCCATTTGGTTTTCGCCTACCTCGTAGCAGTCATCACAACTTTGTAAGGTTTGGCGGTTAGGCATTGGTTGATCTTGTGATGGGGGAGGGGAGGTGTGGCCATCACCTGCCCCTCCAAGCTCAAGGGTATTCTGTTAAAGGAATCTGGGTGTGTGGATCTTGTCTGAAGTCCGGGGCTGGGCCTGGGGCCATGCCATGACCCCCGTCGGGAACCCTAGGAGAGCTCAAGTTGGTTTGCATCAATGGAGCTCCCCCTACCGGTGATTGACCCTTACCGGACTCCCTGCGTGACGGGCAGGAGTCAGATATAGTCAGGTGAATTCCAGTGCCTAAGCCAATACTGCTCACATTCTGTAACCAATAACATTAACCTAAATTCCGTGTCCTTGTGTCCATTCATCGACAAGGGGGTGGTTCCGGGATCTCGACACGCAAATATTGCTGTGCTTTTGCTCCAGATGCACTTTGCTGCTCTGTCTTCTCAGCTCTGCCTCTGAAGTGAAATTTCTAGCATCCAGCAAACTATTCAGGGATGAAAGGGAATTTTATTACCAGCGGCACTTCTAAAGAATTCAGCTGGCTAATGGGTGGTGGGCTTTAAGAATGAGCCCCGTGGATCCTGAGCTGCAATCTTGCACAGCGAGGCTGCTGCTTCCATTCAACTGGAACTCCATTGGGCTGTGAGCACAATTTTTGCCTGGGGCTTCTACCTAGCTTGATAGGTTATCTAGGACTGTGCAGGCTGAGGCTTCCGTACTGTCTTTAGGGCATAAACATATGCCATATCAGCCCCTGTGAAGCAGGCAATATGAAACTGCTGGACTGGCCAAGGGTAAGTGCTGGGAGCCTTGCTATCTACCTGGGCTTGGTCAACAGAGCAGTGCCTTTTGTTTTCACCAAAGGCCCCTGGTGTAATGAGAGTATGAATCAACAGCATGCCATGAACTCAGGATCAGGTTGTGGTCTGAAGGATTACAGCCCAATGTCTATGCCATGCTAGTTAGCTCTCTTCTAACTAAGGTGTGTTCCAGAAGGTCACTTCAAAGCACATGTGAGGGGCTCTCTGGTTTTTAGTGGCTGGAGCCATCTTTGCACCAGACATGTCCACCTCCAGCTGCATATTTAGTGGCCCTTTGCATATAGGGCTCCTCCACACAAGAGGGGATTCTAGGCCAATCCTTTGTGTAGAGGAGTTCTATGCCTGTACAGGTGCAATACTGCTTCTCATAGCCACTGAACATACAGTGTGTTTGCTTGCTGTGCACCGTTCACTGGCTCAAGCTGACCACCCCTTCATAATTTAATGTGTGAAGGGGTTTGTCTGGACCTCCTCTAATGCGGTTAACAACAGCAGGCGGTTTCATAGGGTAGGTCCAACTGGGAAGCTTGCAGCCAGTTAGGGGGCAGCATATAGAAGTCAAGGCTGAAGCAAGGCTTTTTCAACAGACTGCTCCCAAAAGAGCAGACCCTTTGTTTAGCCACTGTTTCTAAGCTTCCTTGGTTTCAAGTTGTCTAATACGGATCTTCCACCCTAGCTCACTTTAACAATCACCTGTTTCCAGGAGGTGGTCCTCTCTCATTTTGCCTTCCTTTCCAGCCTTTGCTCTTCTGGGTTTTTTTTCCCCCTCAGGAAGGTCAACCCTCTTTTTCTGAGCCTTTTCTGACAACAAACAGTCTCTGGGCCTTTTAGATGATGATGACAGTGGGAGTCGAGAGGGTTTGGCAGGGAAGAAAGACAGTGTGAAGAGAAAGAACCGGCAGACCAATGGATGACAATGGTTGTCATGGGCAGCTCATACAGGGAGCTTGATGTCTATCTGGATGCAAAGACAGGTGGGCCAGAAGAAGAAGAAGACCACTGTGGTGGGATTGACTACTGTGGAGTGAAACTGAGCTGGAGAAGGAGAGTGAGAGCGTGTGAGAGGGACTCTAATTGACAAAAGTGCTTCAAATCTATTTAGACTTAGTGTGGGGTTTGGGGACTGAGCCCCAAGGGTTGTTGGAATGTAAGTCTGTGTCTGAGTGCTTGAAGGAAAGGCTGGGGAGTAGGCAAGAGTGTGCGCGATCATTTATGTCAACCGTTATTCTGCGTTGTCAGCTTGGTGGTGAGCCAGTAAATTCACTTTATGTGTAAAGCCGACCTGAAGAGACCTGTGATGAGCCAGGCCTTTAATCCCCTTTAGTATTAGAGATTCCCCAGGTGAACTCTGAGGTAACTCTGGGACACCTGGGGGCATCCTCCTGAAATCACTTAACATTGGGATTACATATTCTGAGTCAGACCGTTTGTCCATCTAGCACAGTATTGCCCACTCTGACTGCCAGAGTTTCAGGCAGGAGTCTCCAGGCTTTCCAGCCCTATGTGGAAACACCTGAGACCATCTGCGTGCAAGATAGATGCCCTGCCTTTGAGCTATAGTCCTTCCATAAGAGGCAAGGATGGTGAGGTTGCCGCCTCTGCAATTGCTGATCCCTTTAGAGAGAGAAATCCCATTGGTTCCACACGTCTTGGATTCTTGCACTCTTGCTGAGTAGAACAAACTTGATGTCCCCCATCTTCAAACTCGATATTCAGTGATTCAGGCTGCAAAGCCTAATTAGACTTACCTGGGAGCAATCCCATTGATCTCAATGGGACGTATTTCTAAGTAGACATACATAGGATTGTGCTTAAAAACAACAACAACCTCATTGAGAAATGAAAGAAACCTTAAAAGTCTCCCTGGCATCGGGGGACAGAATTGATTTCAAAGGGACTGACTCATAGCAGGCTGGTTTTTTTTAAAATATATTTGCACAGACGTGTTGAGTTCATGCATACTTAAGAGCTTGGACTGCTGGATCCTAGTAGGAATTAATGTGTCTATTTTTATTTACAAGGATCCCAAATTAAGGCACTAAAAGAACATTAGCATAGTATAGGACTTGCTTTTCTGTAATGCATTTTGTTGTTGTTGGCATCTGTCTGTCTCTAGAGACAATGGAGTGTGCCTCCAGGGGTGAAGTCAAACCACTGCATTAGCAGCACCAAAGTGACCTCCCAGGGCACAAGCCTGGACAGTGGGCTTAGAAGTCCTGGGCTGCCCAGATGACAAGACCTCCCTCTTGGCCTTGCCAAAGGAAAGCGGAGCAATCTGTTTGGCACCAGCTTGGCTGCAGGAGTTGCTGGAAGGAGGCATGCAAGGCACCATCTGACCATCTTAGGGACTCCACTCCAGATTAACCTTAGCTTTCTGAAGATACATTTCAGCAGTGTATTATCCCTAATAATTATTCTGCATGCTTGGCAGCCTTAATCTTTCTTTGATTGCCTTGGCAATAGGATGTCCTGAACAATGCACATGGGAATTTAATACCCCACTCCAAAAAGAAACATTAGCTATAGGAACAGGGAAAGCCGTTGTAAGGGGGACTCCCTACAGGGAGCCAGCCCCCATCATCCTAACGTCCACCTCATCAAGTACAGAGACGACCAGTGGTTCTGAAGCAGCCAGAGGGGGAGGAGGAGACTCGGAGAGGGAGAGAAATCAGAGTGAAGGACAATGGGAAAGCTCGGAGACGGAGGGAGGCAGGCAGACGCTTGGGAATGCTGCAGAGCCAGGGAACCGACTGTTGAGGGAGGAAACTGAAAGGGCACCGCTCCTTCCGGCGGCAGAAATGAGGAGAGCACCACAACGCAGGTCAAGGGGGTGGCGTTTTGGGGTGCCCAGACTACTTTGCTGGCGTAGGAACAGACGTATGCCATTGCCGGATTCTGATTCGGGATGAGAGGTCATGTTTTTAAGCTGTCTCTACACTGTAAATAATTAGCACAATAAAGGTCTTGAAAGACAAACTGGACTCAAGCGGAGTTACTCTAGAGTAGCCACAATGACCCTCTGACAACCGTACTACACCAAATCAGATGGTTGTTTTATCTAGCTCAGCATTGCCTACCTAGGATAAGGATCTTATGGACTACAATGCCCATCCCTGACCATTCTGGGTGGAGCTGATGGAAGTTGAAGTCCAATAACACCCAGAGAACTACAGACTTCTCCTCTCTGGTCTACACTGATTGTCAGTGGTACTCCAGGGTTTCAGACAAGGGTTCCCCCCCCCCCCCCAGCTTTGCCTGGAAATGTGAAGCATTAAAAAATGCCTTCTCTTCTTCTGTGCTGATATCCGCTTTTAAGTTCCTCACTGTAGAAAATTTGGAGATTATCAGTGGTAGAGCCCATGCTTTCTACAAGATCCTAGGTTTGTTAATTAAGCCGTTAAATGAGGGGAACTGCTCAGTGGAAGCTTACACCACTGTAACTACCAGTATTTTAGTTTTGAAGGTGGCACAAGACTCTGGTTTTTGTGTGGTAAACATTGGATTGTGTCATTTTGGGAACATTGCCAAAATGGGAAGCAAAGTGAAAGGGAGGCAAAATGTACACTTCTGAAAATGGCCTTTGTATTGATTTATGGAACCAAGAGGTTTAAAAACATGAATGAAATCAGACCCTCTGCCTCACATCCTTTGCTTTTGATTTCTTAACATGCCATGTTATCTCTCACAGGGGCAGGAGAGCTAGGAACTTACTTTGAAAAAGGGAGTTAGAATTCTCAAAGTTTTAAGTCGAACACACGAAAAACGCCCCAGGACCCACATGCGATCTGTCACTAATGGGTTGCATGCTGAAAAATGTAAATCAAAAGAATACAGCTGCCACCAATTATCATTGCTGCTAAAGCTGTTTAGATACTGACTTTTAAAACAATGACAAATGAAATAGAGAATTTGCATTAGAGTCAGTGGGATTTTGCTTTCTTAAAAAAATAAATGCCTAGCCCCACTGTGGGACTGTGTCCAGAGCTGTCTTTCCCACAGGCTTAGTGGTGTGTCACACCAGGGCGCTGGCCTCTCAGGGGCGCCCCAGGAAGTGGGGGAGCTGTGCGGCTTTGCCGGTGGCCTCCCCTTTCCCTGCATGCCCGCCATCAACCATAAGGCTGGCGGGCGTGCAGCTAGCCTCCCAAGCCTCTGCGGGGATCGCTCTCCTCCCGAGGAGGCTTGGAAGGGAAGCTGCGCTCTCCTCCCGCAGAGGCTTGGGAAGGGCGCAACTTTACTCCCAAGCCTCTGCGAGGATCGCTCTCCTGCAGTGGCATGGGGGAGAGTTGTGCCCCCCCCGGATGGCTGGCAGTGTGCAACTATGGCCACCCCAACACTATCCTTGGTAATTTGGGGGCGCTGGGGGGATATTTGCACTCCGGCGCAGCATCTGCTAAAGACTGTGCCCCACCATGGAATATCGGATGCTTACAGATGAATTGTTTACTGAGGATCCTGATATGTCTGCAAGGGGATTAGACACCTCTGCCTATTTGAATGGCATTCATTGTGATTTGTTTGCGGGGTGGTTGGAGGATGTTGCATTCACACCCTCCAGTTTCCACACTTTCCCATGCATTTCTCTGTCCTTTACTTATCACAAAAAGTCCGATATTTTTTTGAGAAATGGACTTGCTGTGCAAGACCTCCTAAACAACCAAAATTGCACAACCTAAATGAGGACAGTCTGGAGGCACCCATTGCTAAAATTCAGAATGCATGAGACATGTTTTAGCATTTCTCAGTGGTTCTGCCGCACTTGGCAGGACGAATGTTTGTATAGCATTTGTCTTTCACTTGCATTGCTCCAACTGGGTTTGTCTGGCAAGCTCTTGGAAACCACAGGTGTTTTTAGAAGTGCTTTTATTTCCAAACAGCTACACATTCGCTCCCATGTGCTCAGGTTTATCGTTTCCTAAATTGTGCTTTCAACTGCACAAATACTTTTTTTGTTCAGAGGGGGGAGAGAAAGGTCACAGCTTGTGTTCTTGCACCAAGCTCTGCAAAAACTTCTTAGCTTTCCTCTGTTGGCTCTGCGGCACCACTTGACAAACAAAAATCACTCTTCAGAGCATCACAAACGATATTAATGGGAAGCAAAACATGAGTTCTCACTGCGAAATGCTAGTCAGGAATAGGATTATTTGGTCTGCCTCACTAAATCCTTGCCTTTTTTTAAAAAAAAAGGGGGGGATCCATTTGATGAAGCTGATCAAAGCTAGTTGTTTAATTAAAAACACATCAATTTAAAAAGGAAACGGTGCCTCGTTCCTGCCTGAAATGAGTTTGATAACTAGTCATTTTTCATATAATACAAGCCCACACGATACACAGAAATGCTTATGTACACATGTATTGGAGGGGAATAGCCGATACCTTGGGAAGCTAATTAAGACTGTGCTTGTAAAAGCAACAACATTTACAGCAATACTTTGGCCACAGTGCCTTGTCTTTGTTTGAATGGCTAAATGCAAGGCTTAGGCATGTGAATGCTAAAGAGGATCATTAAAGGTTGATCAGCTTGGTGGCAATGGCGGACCTTGGAGTCTCAAATTTCAACAGTGCCCTGTGCAACACCAAAATTCGGTGCCCCCTGCCTCTCATACTCTATTCTACAGAATAGTTGTGGCGCCCCCTGTGGCACCCCTGGGGTTTTGCACCCAGTGCAGCCGTACTGATCGCTGTCCCCTACATTTGCCTCTGTTGGTGGCTTCCTGTGGGACGGCCTTTTTAGTTGTGACTCCACATTTGTGGAATTCCTTCCCCTGAGAACTCTAGGACCTCCTGCCTCATGGTTTTCATGTTGTCCAAAAAGACTTCCTGTAATTCTACCAAACTTTTCATTTGTTTTATTGTTGGACGGTTAAATATGTTTTTAATCTGATGTTTGTTTGTTTGTTTGTTTGTTTTGCTTTTAATATTTTCCTTGTGAGTGCTTGCCCTAAAAGATATGGCAGAAATGTATAAAATGAAACAAACAAATACTTTCAAACCCATATATCAGTACTGGGCTGTCTCTGAAGATAAATGCCAGCCACTGAGTCTGGTCTTGCAACATCTCAACGGATTATACATCTAACAGTTAAAATAGGCCAGTCCCCCAGTGAAAGAATTATTTTGTTGATTAATGAAGTTTAATTGGTTAAGCAATCAATTAAAATTTGTTTTTAAGCCAAACATCATGAGACATCCTTTCTGCATCTTTAGATAACATGTGAATGTGTTGTCCCAGAGTTCTTAGATGCTTGGCTCTTTCCTTTATGAAATAAAAGAAGAAATTTTTCTTTAAAGATAGCATTTGCCTACTGCAGATCTTATGAGTGCTTATAATAAGAATAATCCTTAAATTCAGCCTCAGCCGGCTGACTGGGGCTGCTTATTTATGTAGCCCTACGTTTAGGTCCTTTGTCTGATTTCCAGCCTAAATTTGATAACATCAGATTTGTATAATTCATTCTCACCACCTTCTTTAACCTGAGAAGCTCCCTACTTTGTCCAGTATTGCTCACGTTGATGGATTGTAATTCAAAGCATATTTGAATGAAGGAAGAGGTGCATAAATCTTCCCGATATTGGTATCTCTCCAAAAGCACTCGGGATCAGCCGGGCAGTGAGCCATCTGCCATTATAAGATCACATAGCCTTAAGGACAGTCCCAGCGGTGCTCGTCTCTCAGAAAAGATGCCAAAGAAGCTAGCTTTACAGTTATCACAGTGCAGTCTTATACATGAGTTCAGTGAGGCTTAGACCCAGGAATGTGTTTTTAGCATTAAAGCCTGAAGTCTAAGGTAGAGAACTGCAGGCCAAGTGGCCAAATGTGTCCCTCTGGACCTGTAACGCTGGGCCTTGGGTCTTTCCTGAGATCACAGTAACTGTGGGGTGCAGAGGCCTGTGTGTTTTGGACTCATATGCAGTCTGTTTAGTTTAGTACACTTGGCAATCCATTATACTCAAGTACACCAAGTATGAACATAGCCTTTCTGATTATGCAAGACACCTTTCCAGTTAAGATCTTAATTGATCCTAATTCCATGTTAAGTTACATGCATGACCATGCAAATGAAGATGGGATCATAGGAAGCTATCAAAACAAACCCCTGGGCCATGTAGCTCAGGATTTATTTATTTAATTTTGGACATAAACTTCCTTCCATGGAGTTCAAGGCAGCCCACATAGTCATTTCCATCTCTTTGATCTTCAGAAGGGGAGCGGGTGGTCTAAACCACTAAACCTCTTGGGCTTGCTGATTGGAAGGTCAGCAGTTTGAATCTGCGCAACGGGGTGAGCTCCTGTTGCTCTGTCCCAGCTCCTGCCAACCTAGCAGTTCGAAAGCCCAGCAGTGCAAGTAAATAAATAGGTACCACTGCGGCGGGAAGGTAAACAGTGTTTCCGTGCACTCTGGTTTCCATCACGGTGTTCCGTTGTGCCAGAAGCGGTTTACTCATGCTGACCACATGACCTGGAAAACTGCCTGTGGACAAACACCGGCTCCCTCAGCCTGAAAGCGAGATGAGCACCACAACCCCATAGTCGTCTTTGACTGAACTTAACTGTCCAGGGGTCCTTTACCTTTTACCTTCAGAACTACCTTGTTGAGGAGAAAGGTTTGGCTGAGATGTAGTGACTGATGCAAAGAGGCCCAAGTGAGCTTCATGGTCCTAATCAGACATTCTGCCCGCTATACTATGCTAGTACTCTATAGTGTTGTCTACAATGATTGGCAGTGGCACCTTAGAATTTCAGAATTTTCCTGCCTGGATAGGGTAGGGATTGAACTTGGGATATTTTGGATGCAAAGCATGTGTTCTGCCACTGAGCCTTTCCTAAGCCTGTTTTTTTCTTTCCGGGATCTTCTTATTTGTCTATGGTAGTTCTGCTTTGGGTTGGGCTGGTGGATCTATGACACAATATTCACTGCCAGTCATGTTAAACTGTGCTTCTCTCATAATCATCCATCTGCCTAAGAAAGGACTCAGAATGGGTTGGGAGAGCAATGTAGTAGCACCATGGTTGGATAAGGCATGATCTTACATAGCAGTAAACAGCAAAGTGCCCTCTAGAAGTTTTGGGCTGCAATTCTCATCATCTGTGACCATGGGTCATGTTGGCTGTGTGGTTGATGGAAGCTGTAGTTCATAACATCTGGATGACATGACGTTACTTACGTCTGATCTAACCTATGTTTGACTCCATGTGCTCTCCTTAAAACTAGCATAAGTGGAGAACAATAATAATACTTTAAAGAATGCAACCCCTTGTCAGGATCTGCGCTAAAGATAAGAAACTTCCTCTCTGTAAACTCCCAGAAGCGTCTGCTAATAAATTAATCTTACAACTGGCTGCTAGTCATTTATTTCCCAGCTTATAAAAATATTCCCAACCCGTTAACTGCCACATCAATATGCTACTGAGTATGAATTGTCCAGTCATGAGTTCTTATGGTTGGGCTGCATAGGGTATAATCAGCATTTATTTCATCTAGATTACTTTAAAAAAATAAAAATACAGTATATGACACTAGGAAGAGAGGGGAATAAAACAAGGAAAAGGTGAGTGAGGAAAGGAATAACACTTTCCAAATGCCACCAGACATAATTCTCCTCTTATTATGTCTGTGTAGCTTCACTGCCTGCAGTAGTGGTTTTACACCAATGAAAAATGCTGGAGAATAGAAATGGCAGTTTATTTTCCAAAGAGAGCTCTATACACATAGCACAATGATAGAATCCTTTGGGCTGTTTGGGTCTTGGATGTGGTAGTTTTATCTCTAAAAAAAACCCCACCGTGCAGCTATATGGTTGTGTGTGTGTGTGTGTGTGTGTGTGTGTGTGTGTGTGTGTTAATTTTGAAGGTTGAGAACTTACCTGTAGAGCACAAAGAAAGGAAAATGCATTTTTTGCAGCAGTTCAGAGAGCTAATAATCCTGCACTCACCGTTTCCATGACTGATGCTTTTTTTGCCGCATGTTCTTTTAGTTCTTTTTTGAATACCGTATATCTCGACACTGGCTCTTTGCCATTCATTCTTCCCTTTGCTTAGTGGAGGAAAAGGAGGAGACAAAGAGGATCAATAAAGCCCTTGGCTATCTCAGATTGTCAATGAGCAGCTCCTTTCTAGCCCACACTGTTTCTTGGGATGTAGTGTTTGTAGATGACACCCAAAGCAGCCTGCGCGAGGACTGCAGATTTGGTTTCTTTTGCGGAGAGAGAAAATGCCTTATTTGTAATGTTTTCTTTTGGGGGGGGAAGCAAAAGAGGCCGCAGTCATGAATAATGAAAGCACTTCCACTGATGCGCGTAAAAACAAGCCTGCTCCTTCTTTTATCCCTATTGTACAGATGGAGTGCGCTGTGCAATTTTCCTCACATGTAACTCGCTGCACGCTACTGCCATTGCCTTGTTCTGCCAGCTCCTAGGCACTTCTGATTCAGTTGTCTTGGTGGCATTTTGTAAATATGTTTTTGTGTGTGCGTGCAACTTGGTTGAAAATGCAGGTAGACATTCTAAGAATGAAAGCTACAGGGCTCCTACAGTTCACACATCTATGTTTGTCAAGTTGGCTTGGATGAGCCATGAGATTTATCACTTTGGATAGCACTTTCATGTCCCGCAATGCCTAGTTAAAGGCAGTGGAGAAAGTCCCATGAATTGCAGTAGGGCTGGGGACCCTTTGGCTCTCCAGATGTTGATGGACTCCAATTCCCATCAGCCCCAGCCAAGATAGCCAGTGGTTAAGGACGATGGGAGTTGTAGTCCAACAACAACCAGTGCCAAAGGTTCATTGTTCCTATAATAATAGGAATAATAATAATAATAATAATAATAATAATAATAATAAACAACTTTATTCGTGTTAGCCAAAGGCCATAGCAACGATAAAACAATACACTGTGTACAATAAAAGATTTGTTAAAAGCACAAATTGTACCTAAATTAAAGTCAACAAGTGATGAGAGTGTTGATGACTTATAGAAATGACTGCTTGAAATAGAATATTCCAAGTATATGAGTATATCTATATTAATATAATATGCACATTATATTATCCGATACATATTTTGCATATTATTTTCTTCTCCCAATCCTTTGGTGAATTAAACAAGCCATGGCCTTTTAAAATGTGTGTGACAATTATTGTTTTGTTTGTTATTACGTTATGTATTTTTTCAGTATGTATTTTTACACTATGTGTTTTCATACTGTAGACTAGGCATCCCCAAACTTTGGCCCTCCAGATTTTTTGGACTACAATTCCCATCTTCCCTGACCACTGGTCCTGTTAGCTAGGGATCATGGGAGTTGTAGGCCAAAACATCTGGAGGGCCAAAGTTTGGGGATGCCTGCTGTGGACTGCCCTGTGATCCTTGGATTGAAGGCCAGTATATAAATTTAATAAATAATAGTAATAAAAATAAGTACTTTTAAAAGCTAAAACAAAGAGTAGGAAGTTGATAGAACAGGGATGGTCTTCCAGGCGTTTTTGGATTTCAGCTCACATCAGCTCCAGCCAACATGGCCAATGGTCAGGAATGATTGGATTCATGGGCCAACAACATCTGGATGATCTCAGGTTCCCCACCTCTGTGGTAGAATTTGAAATGCAGTACATTGTGGATGTAGGCAGTGAAGAGATCTATGGGAAAAATTCCAGTGGGGTACACTCTGTTTCAAGCAGTCCAGCAAGACAGGATTGTAGAGGAAACCAATAATCAGATCTACTTTCAGCATCATCTTGCATTAGGTCAGAACAGGAATTAATAAGGTGCAGGCTTGAGACAAGAGGGTAACGGAAATGTGAAACTGAAAAAAGAATGAGATTGTGACTTCTTCATGTCAACCGTAGCTCACTTGAAATAGAATACTGGTGACCTTGAAATGGTTCACAAGGAGGGAATGAAAATGTTTAAAGGTTAGAACAGGGGTTTTTTTAATAAAAAAAAATACAAGGGCAGATTTGGATCATTTAGTTTAGAAAAGACAGTAAGAGAAGGCACGACAGGAAGAATTTAAAATAATGAGGAATTTAGTGAAGACAGATGGCTGGTTCCCTTATATTCAGTCTTGAAATATAAGGATACAGCAAATCAGTGGTCATTTACTGGAATAGATCGGTAGCAAATTTACCGTAGATAAATTTAGAAAAAGATAACTAACTCCTTCACACAACATAATTAATCTGTGGAATTCCCTCCTACGGGGAAATTGAATCAAATAGTTTAATGAGATTTAAATGGGAATTGGATAGATGTGTGAATAACTACCATGCAGGCAGTTAAGCTAATATACCCAACTCACTTCAGCATGACAAGGGAGCACAAACATTCCCTTTCTGGACAAGAGCTGATGGTGTGTAGGAGTAATTAAAGATTGCTATGTGCAAATAGATACGGTACTTGCTTTCAATAGTGTTTCAGCTCCTGGCTGGCTATTTTGCAAATTCTGAAGGAAGGAGTGTGGGGCATTGTTACAGTCAAACCACCAGCAGCCATCTCTTTCTTCATCATGTTTCCAAGCTGACTACCGGTACATGTCATACTTGCCAAGTCTCCCGCGGAAAAATGCGGGATGAGCAGCGGCGCGGCACCAGAAGTTGTGTAGAAGCAACTTCCGGGGCCGCTCTGACCATGTGTGGGCACCAGAAATAGGGCAGAGCGGCACCGGAAGTCGCTTCTAGGCATGCCCGGCAACCATCTTGGTGGTGGCCGCATGGAGGCGGCCGTCACCAAGATGGCCGCCAGGCATGCGTAGAAGCAACTTCCGGGGCCGCTCTGCCCTATTTCCGGTGCCCACACATGGTCAGAGCAGCACCCAAAATGGAGGCTCCCTGGCAGGTAGGAAATCTGGGGGATTTCCGGGATTTTTCTCCATTTGGGAGAACAGCGGGAAACGGATTAAAATCCGGGGGTTTCCCACGAAAAACGGGATACTTGGCAGCTAAGCTACATGTGCATGTCTGAGCTCAGACACCATTTTTGAACTTACATTTTGTATTTTTGTAACTTAGATTGTAGTAATTATAAACCTGCCTTCATTTTGCCAATGTAAACTGTTGCTTCAAGACTTGGTAGCTACTACTTTTATTTCTTCAACTTGTGTGTGTGATTGTTGTTTTTAAGGGGAAGAGAATACCAGGAAAATCCATTCTGCCTTAAACATCCTGGATTAGTGTTTCTAGATGGTGAAATCATACTTGTCTTAGCTTCCAGGTTTAAGCTGCAGAGGATGGTACTCTGCTGATCTCCCTGACATGAGCGACAAAGAATAATAAGTAAACAAACACCCTCTCCTAGTGTCTAGATCCACTCCTACAAGGAGTTGAGTTGGTAAGACTCTCATCAACACAGAGTCTTTTCAGAAGACTCTTCTCTGATTCCTAGATACCGGTAGTCACAAAGAAAGTCTTCTTTCTTATATCTCTCCACAGAGCTAACAGTATAGTGGCTAGCAGCTGAAACATATTACATTGGGATCAGATAAAATGGGGTAGTGAAAGATGTCCATTGTACCCCCAAAACCTGTGGCTGGGGCATGTTTTTCAGTGGTTCTTTTTGAATGGGCTGATGATGAGGAAGAACAGTAAGGTCTACAGAACTGCTTGCATCATTGTTATCCTGAACCTAAATGGATTTTAATAGCATGGGAGCTGCTGGATACTAAGTCAGAGATCATCGGGCTGCCTAGTGCACTGCAGGACAGCCAATGTGGTGCTCCCTGGGATCTCAAATTTCCGCAGCACCCTGTGCAATGCCAAATTCAGTGCTCCTTCCTCTCGCCCTCCCTTCTACATCATAGTTGTGGCATCCCCAAGGCTCTGTGCTCTTTGTGATTGGTCATGCTCACCTAAATCCGTCTCTGCCTCCATATGTTGTTGGACTGCAGATGTTGTTGGACTCATTGATCATCAGGAAGTGAAAATCATACACTTTCCTTGCAGTCTGGTATGCTCAAGACCTTACTTCTGACCACCCCCGCAAGAGTCGCTTATTGAGACAATCTATGTGTACTGTAACTGTGCATGACATTGGGAGAGAAGTGTATAATGATCTTGGGAATGCCTTTTCAACTTAGAAAAACACAATTCCAATGCTACAGGAATTACAGTAGTACCTTGGAAGTCGAACGGAATCCGTTCCAGAAGTCCGCTCGACTTCCAAAACGTTCAAGAACAAAAGCACGGCTTCTGATTGGCTGCAGGAAGCTCCTGCTGCCAATCGGAAGCCGTGGAAGCCCCACTGGATGTCCAGCGTCCAAAAATAGTTCACAAACAGGAACAGTCTCTTCTGGGGTTTGCGACCTTTGGGAGCCAAAACGTTCAGGTACAACTGTTTGACTTCCAAGGTACAACTGTATATGTGTCTCCCTGGCCATGTTAGGAGTAGCCAGATGTTATAGGACAGCTATAGGTGGCTCACATCAACTTCAGCCAGCATGGACAATGATAAGAAATTATGGAGTTGTAGTCAGACCCAAGGTGTACACTGTCTGCTCTTAGGAAATGATACCCAGAAATGCCAGCAATCTGGTCCCTTCACATGCAAAGAATGTGCTCTGTGGGTGTTGATAATGTACAGCTGTTGGCAATGCTTTGGTATCTTCCGGAGTGCACTTTCAGCTAAGGGTGGGGGGGGGATGCAGCCAAGTAAGCCTGGGAAGCACTCTCCATGAACTGAGCACCCCTAGAACACTCTGCAGAATCATCCGCAACATACGGTGATTTCTTGAAGCTCAGTGAATTTAGTGAATATTTGAACATGCACAACTGGGTTGGCCACATGGTTCAGTATTGTTGGTTATGCAATATTTATATCTAGACTGTGCTGTAAAAACAAAATAACATTGAGACTATTTTCCAAACCAAAAGAACCTGCTTTTCCAACAGCTAAAGGGTTTGCATGATTCTTGTTCGGCGAACAGCAGGTGGCAAGACTTTAAAGTGGTCCCTAATAAACTGAAATGAATATTTCATGCTTTAAAAAGGAATTTTGCAGCCAGAAGTTTAAAAAGGTAGTGATTGTCCTGGGTTGATATTTCCCAATTAATACAGTGACTGTGCAGTCCTTTGCATGTCTACTCAGGAGCAATCCCTACTGGTAGGTGTTTATAGGACTGCAGCCTAAGTTGATGAACCTCCTTGAGATCTGTCCTTCTACTAGCAATGGCTTGATATTAATGCTTAAGGTAGCTTCTAAATATTAGATAAGAATTCATAAATCTAGTCTTAACAAAACCACATAGCACCAAAGGTTCAACTCTTTCCAGTTGCAGTATTCAAGATCTTGTTTCTATTTTACAAATAGGTTCCTAGCAGGACTGAAATGGTCAATCCATTCAGAGTACATTTCATTTCCATATAATGCCTGGTGCTGTGGGAGTCATTTATGCATCTGTGCATATGGTTGTGGATGGATGTGAAATGAGACGCTAACATACAGATCTCACTTCTGTGCACATCAGTGCATTCCAACACGCCATAATGTATTCCAGAGTGCATAAATCTTTCTTTGTGATGCGATTTCAGGAAACTGTTAGCTGTTAAATTCATTCTTTAGTTGTAAACAAGATTGTGCAGATTTTGAGTAATTCCTGAGACTATAGAAATCTTGAAATCTTGTAATTTGTCTATTAGCCAATTGTATTGTGCCCCCCCCCCAGCAGTTATGGTCTTTGATTAATTTGAACTAAACTAGGGGTTATTTCTGTCAGTCTATCTACATACAAAAATATAATTACTAGTTTATAAACAATGGAGAGACCATTGCATTAATTGTACTGCTCTTTTATAACTTGCATATTTCAGCAGACATTTTTGCCATGCACTTTAAAAAGAAATTATCTGAAAGGGCAAAGTTTTACTCTGGGGATCCAATATGTGGAATAAACCCTGTCTTGAGCGTTTTATAATTTTAGCAGAAATGGTTTTACTTTCTGAATTTTGTATTATAGCCAGATTAAGTTTATACCCCCATCACCCCATTTTAATGTCAGCAGTTATCTAGTACAATAGTTGAGCATTAAAGAATTTAAGACAGTGGCATTAGATACAAATCCTTTCCCTGCTGCTTTGGAAGAACGTTTGAGGCTTGTACTTGTAAGGCAGACAACTTAGCTCCCTTGCAAGTAAATTAATTTAGTTTATGAGCCTTGCAATTTGGTCCATGTCATAAATTATCTAATTCAGTAGTTAAGCATTGCAGGAGTGAGAAGCAATGTTGGCTTTGGATACAAATCCCTGCTCGGCTGTTTTGAAGAACAACTGTAGCCATTTTCATGTTAGCTTCATGCATGGGCCAAATGCATGGAGAAGGCATTGACTTTGCTTATTGAGCCTTAACCCCAAACTTGTGGTCATGTGCGTCTTTTGAAAAGAAGGGGAGCTTACACATCGAAAGTTCTGTGTACAAAGGGTTCTTGCCAACAATTTGTCATAAGAGTAGGCACATTGAAATTTATGGAAATGACCAACTTATGACTATTAATTGCAGTGGGTTTACTCTGATTAGAACTTAGTTGAAGACTAGCCATGGCTACTAGCCTTGATCACTACGTTCTGCTTCTACTTTCAGAGGCATTTGTACCAGTTGCTGGAAATCACAGGCAGGAAGAGAGCTGCTGTGCTCAGGTCCTCTTTGTGGGATGCAGGTGGCGCTGTGGTCTAAACCACTGAGCCTCTTGGGCTTGCCAATTAGTAGGTTGGCGGTTCGAATCCACTCAACAGGGTGAGCTCCCGTTCCTCTGTCCCAGCTCCTGCCAACCTAGCAGTTCGAAAGCACACAAGTGCAAGTAGATAAATAGGTACCGCTGTGGCGGGAAGGTAACAGCGTTTCCATGTGTTCTGGTTTCCGTCACGGTGCCCTGTTGTGCCTGAAGTGGTTTAGTCACGCTGGCCACATGACCTGGAAAGCTGTCTGTGGGGAAACACCGCCTCCCTCGGCCTGAAAGCGAGATGAGCGCTGCAACCCCATAGCCGACTTTGACTGGACTTTGACTGGACCACCCAGGGGTCCTTTACCTTGTGAAAAGAGGAAGGTGGACAATGTGGGCTAGTGGCCTGATCCAGCAGGCTCTTATGTTCTGTTTTAGAACTTTTAGTGAACATGTGGCATATAATGTCATGGGTGGGCAAGCAGGCATGGTTTCATTCATGCTCTTTTTAGTCTAGGTGGCGGTGACTCGTGAAACGGGCTTCCATGTACCGGGGGGGGGGGGAGTGAAGAGCAGAAAAAAACCCACATTTTGGAGAACTGCATTGCAGCTGCAAAGAAGCTTAACTTGCCCTGGACTTAATTTATTTCACAAACTCGGTAATCGGACTGTTTGCCAATGGCAGCCTTGTAACAAGGTGATATTTTACCTGCTGCAGAACAGGCTATGGTTAGGATGGCAGAAGTCAACTTCAAGCTGGATGGCTGAAAGGCTACTCGAGAGAAAATAATGACATGCAACATAGCTGCCAAGTTATCCCTTTTTTAAAGGGAAATTCCCTTATGCTGAATAGGCTTCCTCATGAGAAAAGGGAAAACTTGGCAGCTATGACATGCAAACTACGTGAGAAGGACAACCGTGACTTCAAAGAAGAATGGGAACCTTTTACAAACTATTTAAAAAGACATGAAAGGAATACTCTTTAAAAAGAGTATGAAATGAACTGAACGAAAGGATCCTTTGCTTTTCAGTTGTTCTGGAATTGTGTGGGGTCAAAGACAGCCAGTTACTTCTGAATAGGGATAGGGGAGAAGTTTGGGTCAGTGCACATTGAAAGGTGAATCTACATAATTTGCACTTTCTGAAACTGTATTGAAACTGAAACACAGCCATCCTTCAGAGTTCACACATCTCTGAACTTTGCAATGCATTTTCCCAGTCAAATAATATGCACAGAAATGCATATACTGTGGCAAAGTGTGCATAAATGTGCGTATGTTGGTGAGAATATGCATTATATTGGGGGAAATTGCATTGCAAAAACGTGTCTGTTAGGCAAAGTTGCATACAAACATGCAAATAATAATAATAATAATAATAATAATAATAATAATAATAATAATAATAATTTATTTGTACCCCGCCTATCTGGCTGAGTCTCCCCAGCCACTCTGGGCGGCTTCCAAACGAATATTAAAAACAGTACAGCATCAAACATTTAAAACTTCCCTAAACAAGGCTGCCTTCAGTTGTCTTCTAAAAGTAAAATAGTTGCTTATTGCCTTGACATCTGCTGGGAGGGCGTTCCATAGAGTGGGTGCCACTACCGAGAAGGCCCTCTGTCTTGTTCCCTGTAACCTCACTTCTCGCAGTGAGGGGACCGCCAGTGTCCGGGCTGAATGATGGGGGTGGAGACACTCCTTCAGGTATACAGGACCAAGGCCGTTTAGGGCTTTAAAGGTCAGTACCAACACTTTGAATTGTGCTCGGAAACATACTGGGAGCCAGTGTAGATCTCTCAGGACCGGTGTTATGTGGTCCCGGTGGCCGCTCCCAGTCACCCAGGATTTTTCATCATTGCTTTGTACTCAGAAGGTACGCCACATGTATTGTTTTAGGGATTTTGTTAGGAAGAAGGCACTTTGGTTAAATCCCAAACCTTTGTGCTGTTCTATTCCAGTGACAGGATCCCATTTTAACACAAAAGGGTAAGAGCGACATCAATCTGAGAATGTGTGGTCTGTAATTTTATATAATATGACAGTTTCTTTCCTTATTTTACACTAAACATTATTTATTTATACTGTTGTTCTTTTGCCATCTAAGCAGCATGCAGAGACAACAAGGATTGTGCTAAATATAGTATCTAGATAATTAGGTAGAAATAGCAGATATTGTTTCATTTCTAACCATTTCGAGTAGGCCCTGAAGAGTATAAATTAGTTATGTTAATAACCGAAGTCCATATGCTCCCATTTCCCTTGAAATAGCAGGGAAGCTGTAAGCCTTTTACATATGATTAACTAGATTTCACAGGATTATTGACTTACACACACAGACCACCCAGTTCACTTAATGCTCATGTGATAAAGAAATGCTTCTGGAAACCTAATTTACAGCTGCTTTTCTAAATCCTGGCTGATCATTTACATACTAGATTTCATTCTGGGATAGGGTTTTGCAGAACCTGAATTGGTGCAGTACCTAAAACTTCTAGATCGGAGCAGTAAGGTCAAGGAGCCATGCTACAGTATTTTAGTGGAATAGCTAGTCCAGTGGTTTTCCACTGTGGTGCCTTCCAGATGTTGGATTCCCATTCCCATCATCCCCAGCCAGTATGCCAATGATCTAGGATGACTGCATGTTGTTTACCCCATGCATCCATGCCAAACCATTCTTATATTTCCACATATAAAAAAGGTAAAACGGTAAAGGGCTCCTGGATGGTTAAGTCCAGTCAAAGGCGACCATGGGGTGTGGTGCTCATCTCGCTTTTCAGGCCAAGGAAACCAGAACACACAGAAACGCCGTGTACCTTCCCACCATCACAATGGTACCTATTTATCTACTTGCACTGGTGTGCTTTCGAATTGCTAGGTTGGCAGAAGCTGGGACAGAGCAATGGGAGCTCACCCTGTCACATGGATTCGAACTGCTGACCTTCCAATCGGCAAGCCCAAGAAGCTTAGTGGTTTAGATCACAGTGCCACCTGCATCCCTTTATTCCCACATATAACTAGTGTTGTTGTTTAGTCGTTTAGTCGTGTCCGACTCTTCGTGACCCCATGGACCATAGCACGCCAGGCACTCCTACTATATAACTAGTAGGCAAACATAATTTTAGGAGACTGAGTATATGGACAAGCTACAGGTACTTGGATGTTTGACACCTATCACTTGTTCTTTGTACAACTTGGCTGTTGAAAGCAACTGAAGCTGGGCTCTCAATAGGGCCTTGGTGGTTACCAATGCCTCCTTAAGAGAAGGGATGGTTGAGCCCACATTGAAGCATGTGGTAGCTCCGCCTCTGTTAAAGTAACACAGTCTAGAACAGTGTTTCCCAAACCTGGGTCTCCAGCTGTTTTCAGTCTACAATTCCCATCATCCTTGACCTCTGGTCTTGCTAGCTAGGGATGATGGGAGTTCTAGTCCCAAAACAGCTGGAGACCCACATTTAGGAAACACTGGTTTAGAATGATCTGGACAACTATTGCCAGGGTCAAATTTATCATTCTTAGCCAAGGTTTTGGAAGAGGCTATGAAATCTCAGGCGGTGCTGTGGGTTAAACCACAGAGCCTAGGGCTTGCTGATCAGAAGGTCGGCGGTTCGAATCCCTGTGACGGGCTGAGCTCCTGTTGCTTGGTCCCAGCTCCTGCCAACCTAGCAGTTCGAAAGCACATCAAAATGCAAGTAGATAAATAGGAACCGCTACAGCGGGAAGGTAAACGGCGTTTCCGTGTGCTGCTCTGGTTCGCCAGAAGCGGCTTTGTCATGCTGGCCACATGACCTGGAAGCTGTACGCCGGCTCCCTCGGCCAATAATGCGAGATGAGCGCACAACCCCAGAGTCGGTCACGACTGGATCTAATGGTCAGGGGTCCCTTTACCTTTATGAAATCTCAACTCCATCATCATCATCATCATCATCATCATTATTATTCATTCAGGTACAGCTTTTAGCCTGGTTCAGAATGGAAACCGCCTTTGGTCAGGAGGTGGATGAGCTGTGTTGGGAAATGGATTGAGGAATTCAATCATTTTACATTCTCCTCTACTTCTCAGTGACATTGAAATCACCACTGTATCATTCGGGACTGCTTCTCTGAAGCAGGGCTTGGGTGCATGGGGTTAGAGTGGTTGTGGTCCCTCTTCTGGTGGTTGGTCCAGCACGAGTACTTTCTGCACCACTGTGATAAACGTCCAAGGCCACAATGGAGATTCCAGCAGTGAGAATTCTTCTGATGCCAGTGTTGCCCTTTCTGGAATTTGGAGCAGATCTAGTATAAGAAGGATGGGCTGCATCCACCCTAAGACAACTGGCTTTCCTGGAGTGGTGTGGGAAGGATGGAAAGAACAATGGCCCCCACACCATTAAGAAACCTTAGCTCCATTGACTGCAGTGGGAATTGTGAATCAACAGTAAGACCTTGATGCTGGGAAAGATGGAGGGCACAAGGAGAAGGGGACGACAGAGGACAAGATGGTTGGACAGTGTTCTCGAAGCTACGAACATGAGTTTGACCAAACTGCGGGAGGCAGTGCAAGACAGGAGTGCCTGGCGTGCTATGGTCCATGGGGTCACGAAGAGTCGGACACGACTAAACGACTAAACAACAACAACAGTAAGACATAGGACCTCAGCCTTTGTTATTAATCAATAGCCTTCCAAATTGAATGCACAGTATTCACAGTGTGCCTTAAGATGGATGAATGAAAATAACTCATTAAAGCGAAATATAGGCATTGATATGAAGAACAAATAATACACAGAGGAACATGTGCATTCGATATATTGTGAGTATTTCATTTTGATTGCATTCTCTTATCACCCTTGGAAACAAAGAATAAACTGATTAGGATTTATTTATTTATTTTGGGTAGAGCACAACTTTTTCGTTAACTTCTCATGTTTACAACAAAATCATTGCCTATTGATTTTCACCAGTGTGTGGAATGATGGTACAGTAGCTTTTCTGTTTTAATAAACCCCCTTCCCCCTTCTCTCTGTAATTTAAATTGTGCCTTATTGCTGTTGATATTCTGCAGTTCACAGCCCTGGCTGTGCTCTGAAGCAACAGACGACAATAGCCCTACAGCAAGATGCGCAGCAAGAATAAAAGCTTGAATACTGATGAGTCGCCTTCCCTATGTTTAAGAAGTTGCTTGCAGACCTAGAGCAGGGGTGGGCAATCTGCAGTTCTTGTGATCAGATCTCTGGAAAGAGGAATATGTGTTTTCCCCAACAGCCCACTAGGTAGGGAAAGAGAGAGAGAGAGAGAGAGAGAGAGAGAGAGAGAGAAGGGAGAGAAGGGAGTGGGGAGAAGAGAAAAGAGCGAGTAGCAGAAAGCGAGAGAAAAGACAGAGATGGTTTTGGCTCCTCCCATTGTTTTGACTCTTCATGCAGCCTCTGACAGATTATCCCAGAGGGAATGCAGCCACTGACAGTTAAAAAACAGATTATCTAGCTCTTTATAGAGGCTGTGGCAAAGTTTACAAGGCCATGTCCTTTGGGCCATTTAAAGTCCTAGCTTCCAAAGTAGCCAAGATAGTGGCATGTGGGACACTATAGCATAAGCAGGAAAAGTAAATATCCAGTGGGCTTCCTCTTGTCAGCAACTTCCATATCACTCCTGTTTGGGGGAGTCTCGGCGCTGGCACAGTTTTCATAGCTTGTAGTGGACACGAGGAAATTTTATTTTGGGCAATTTGGCATCGTGGAGGAACAGGAAGCACAGGACTCAGTCACTTCTTGATCACTCCTCACAACCCTTTGTCCACAGCAGGCATCCCCAAACTTCGGCCCTCCAGATGTTTTGGACTACAATTCCCACCTTCCCCGACCACTGGTCCTGTTAGCCAGGGATCATGGGAGTTGTAGGCTAAAACATCTGGAGGGCCGCAGTTTGGGGATGCCTGGTCCACAGCTACACAGAGACTGCTGGGCTGCTCCTCTTGACTAGGCTGTGATTCAAATAAATGCTTATTATGGAATTATTCAGCAAGCTGGAGAGCAGGCAAGGACACCTCTGTAGCACATTGGTACCTTGGTAGTCGAACGGCATGGCTCCCAAACAAATCAGCCCCCAAACGCCGCAAACCCAGAAGTGAGTGTTCTGGTTTGCGAATGTTATTCGGAAGCGGAATGTCCGACTGCTGCTTCTGATTGAATGCAGGAAGCTCCTGCAGCCAATTGGAAGCCACACCTTGGTCTTCAAACCGTTTCAGGAGTCGAACGGACTCCTGGAATGAATTAAATCAAGAACCAAGGCACTACTGTACAGTGGTACCTCCAGTTGTGGAT
Organism: Zootoca vivipara; assembly: GCF_963506605.1. Taxonomy (NCBI): domain Eukaryota; kingdom Metazoa; phylum Chordata; class Lepidosauria; order Squamata; family Lacertidae; genus Zootoca; species Zootoca vivipara. The sequence continues at coordinate 14,601,990 of NC_083285.1, forward strand.
GGGATCCGTTCCAGAGCTCCGGTCGGATCCTACGGTTTCTGCAACCGGGGGGACCGCTTCTGCACACACACACACACACACACACACACAGCAGTAGAGCACTTCTGCGCATGCGCGTGGGGGCAAAAACCCGGAAATACACTTCCGAGTTTGCTTCTTACGTATCCCGAGGTTTACTTAACCGGAGGGATTTGTAAGCGGAGGTATGACTGTATTTGCTTCCAGACCATGTAACAAATGGGTTGTTTTTACCATGCACACCGCTTGCCTGGTTACCAGGAAGTACTGCAGCAACTGTAAACCTTTTAGTATCATGGCCCCAATCTGGACCAAAATCTCGGGGTTCCACTTATGCATCATGAAAAAGGGCATCAATCCACATAATGTATACATTTGCTACTTTATATGTCTAGACACACATTTAGCAATAATTACTATAATTTAAATAGGAATGCAATCCATTTCACCACAGCAGGTGTATACCCACTCAGTCCAGGTGCTAAATGCTGCAGCTGTCCTCCTGCTCTGCCTTCTTAAGCTTCTTTATCTTTGCATTAGACTTCCATTGGGCAACCCTTCAAGTAGAGGACACCTTCAATAGAAGAATGCCATCTGACGGCCCTTCACATAGAGAACTATCCTGACGTAGGACATGTGGCTACTCATTCTACATCCTTCTATTTTACTCATGTTTGCTTTCTGCATAAGTGTTTTAGAGAACAGGAATGGTCCAAATGATTACATTAAGAATCAAGGTCAGAAAATGGATTTTTGACAGTGGGTGATTTGGAAGAAACAGTCGGTAGTGGCTGGCCAAGCTTCACTTCCTCACACCCCCCCCCCATGCAGTCATTAGCAGTACTGTACTTCATTTCTTCTTCTTTTGATGTTCAAGTATGAAAAGTTATTTCATCAAGTAGTGTTCCAGTTCTTTTAAGCTGCAGGAGTTGTGGGTTATAAGCTTTGGCTTTTGTGAATTCATGCGTGTTCCTCTACAGCAGATCTCCTGCGAAGGTTGGAACTGTCTGTGAAAATATGTCATATACGACTTCTAGAGTTTCTGCTGAATGTGACAAGTCACTTTGATGCCTGGTACTGGAAGCAGTCTAGTAACTCCTGTAATGACTTTGCACTGTGGAAGCAGACAATTGTTTACCTGCTGTGTGCTTTTGATGTAAAGCTTATGGGGTGGGGGTAAAGCTATGTTTTGCTGAGGATCCCATTTGAAACAGGAAACGGTGTGTACAACTCTGCTGCAGAGACACTTTTAGGTGTCTCTGCAGAAAGGCATCTTAACTGCAGATAACATGATGAACGTTAAGAAAGCCAGAGCAGTATGCCCCTATCTAACCTTAATTAGCAAGTTTCCATATTCATTTCGTAGGAAAAAGTGAGCTGTTAAAAATATCTATCTATCGCCAATTATAAAAATAGGATGAGTTTTCGAACCTTAAGAGAAGGTGCTGAAATGAGTGTTGGTTAGAAATGTGAAACTTTCTTTTGGTGTGCAACTCTGCACTTGCACAATGCTGACAAATGTTTTACCTGATCTACCTTGCTCCCTTATATTTAGTAATTCTCTATAGTGGTTGTCTCCTGTAATCAGCTGTGCTACGGAAAGTAAAGGAAAATAAGAGGTGCTTCAGACTTTTTCAAGACAGAGTCCCGTGGTATTCAAGCAGAATTGTAGCCAAAGTTTCTTAAGTTTAATTGACACCTATATGTGTATTGGTGAAAAGGTTTAACACGTGGATTTTCCATGGAGCAATATTAAAGCCAAGGAGAGCATTATGAGCTCTTGCTGAGTTATTAATTAACTGATTGTTGTTCTCTGGTAGCTAACACGTGAGTGTTGTAACCTTAGATCATGTGATGAAGGTATTGGGTTGCAAATCTCCATTTTGAAGGGAATTGTCTTTCAGTCTTTGTAAATCAAACTCTCCTGAAGGGAGAGTAAACAGCCTGGAGGCTGGAATGCAGGCTGTGGAGAGAGAGAGAGAGAGAGAGATTTTATAGTTTATAGTTTATAGGTCTGTTTGGATTATTTCATGTTTTCTAAGATGCTGAGCCTCTGCTGGACAATACATTGTATGGATGTTGTGGTTGTATCTTTGATGCTTATGTTTTGTTTTGAGTTCTGCTCATAAAAGTTTGAATAATATTTTTATGGGTCTGGATGATGGTTCATTTCCAAAAGGAGTCAGTTCTTAGGCTTCCAGTCTCTTAAAACTGTATAGTATTAATATCTGCAACTAAGCTCACCTAGGGACATGACTGGCGCTGTGGGTTAGACCACAGAGCCTAGGGCTTGCTGATCAGAAGGTTGGTGGTTCGAATCCCCGTGACGGGGTGAGCTCCCATTCCTCGGTCCCTGCTCCTGCCAACCTAGCAGTTTGAAAGCACATCAAAGTGCATGTAGATAAATAGGTACCACTACAGCGGAAAGGTAAACAGCGTTTCCATGTGCTGCTCTGGTTCGCCAGAAGCGGCTTAGTCATGCTGGCCACATGACCTGGAAGTTGTACGCCGGCTCCCTCGGCCAATAACGCGAGATGAGCGCCGCAACCCCAGAGTCGGTCATGACTGGACCTAATGGTCAGGGGTCCTTTTACCTCAAACCTTTTAAAGCTCACCTTGGATCCTGTATCAAACTCAGCCCAATAAATGAATTCTTTTTTCTTTTTGGAGAGAGTTCATTGCTGAATAGCCACAGTCAGCCACCCTTGCAGATCTAGAATCTGGGAAGAGAACTCCCAGGGCAGATCTCCAAGTGAACCTGACCTTTGATCCCCCTGTGGTGTTGTTTAAAAAACTGCATCCTTGTATTAAGTCGAACTGGAGCAAATAAACCCTTTGCAAACTTGCTACAATTTTACTACCACAGTCAGAATGTAATATTGCTGGTGGCTGCCAGAACAAGGGGCTACTCTAAGCTGGGGGTGGAGGGGAGCCCTTGCTGTTTTCTCTGTTAAGTGTGTGGCTATAGCACATACAGTATATGTGTGAGTGGGTATAGTACATATAAGTGCACTAAGGAGATAGGGGCTTTGTTTTAAATGTGGTAACAGGCCCATGTCATGAAACTAAATGCATATGCCTTGTTACAGTCTGCTCTTTATAAAAGTCCTACCATTGTTAGCATTCAGGCAGTCATTGTTAGCATTGAGTGGCATAAGTCTAGGTTATAATATGCAGTCTATACATGTTCAGAAGCAGTATATTCTTGGACCCGCATCTTTTGAAATCTTAATCTGGTCCCTTTCACAATGGCAAAGGAGTCTGCACATGTTCTGAGACATTTTGCCCGAGTTGCCAGGGTGTTTGAAAACATAAAAGTAGGAAGCACAGTTGAAGATGAAAACCCATCTTTTATCAGCAACCGATTCCCAGCTGTAGAATAAAGTGTGCCCACTTTATTAATTTTAAAAAGTTAGTGACTAAATACACTTTAAAAGTGCCCTGCTCTTGTTACTAGCCTCCGAGTTCTTTGCCATGATGAGTCAGCTCTCCTAGAAATATTACAGCTTCTGATAGATAGTGCTCTTTGTGCTCACACTGACTCAGGCAACTATGGGATAGGAAGCCAGGAGGCAGCAGGAAAGGACCTTTAAAATCCAATACCTCTGTTCCCCAATGCATCATATTACTCCAATTGCCTGTGCAGTGATAAATCCAATTGAGGAATAGCGGGATATAGAGCTCATTCATATTTGTGGTTTCCGCAGACATCCAGCCTTCCTCAACCCGGTGCCTCTGGATGTTGCTTGACTCCAAATCCCTTCACCTGCAGCCAGAACGGCCAGTGGTAAGGGATGATGGGAGTTGTAGTACGAGAACATCAGGGGGACTCCAGGCTGGGAAAGGCTGGCATATGTTTACCCATAGCAACCTACTTCAGTGTTTTTCTGTCCTTCATCCTTCGCTCCACTGTCACTCCCCTTCCGCTTCTTCTCAGTCCACTCATTCAGTCCACACTGCCATATTGCAGTCATTCCATAATAACTGAAACCCCATCAGTGGTGGAGGAGATGGAACACATCTCCTCCACCACTGATGCTGAGGTTATCATTTGCTCAACGACTCATTGATTATCACTACAGCTCAGAGGTGCCAACTGCCTTTGGGCCCCCCAATATCTGTTTGAAGGGGGCCAGGCCCCCCTCAATGTTGAGGGGACAGAGGGGGCTGAGCGCAGAGCATGTCATTTTCACTAATATATGCATTTCATGCGCACTTTCTCCTAATATATGCATATTTTAAACAATGTATTATTACATTATTTTATTACATTATTACATTACATTACCCAGCCAGATGGGCAGGGTATAAATAGAAATAAACAAATAATAAATAAATAATGGGGACAATTGCTTGCAAAAAAATGTGTATCTTAAGGGAAATTGCAATTAAAAGTGCATATTGTGCAAAATGTGTACAAAAATGCTGATGAATTTTTAGAGTGACTTTTTATTTTTTTTAAAATGTAAATTGTTGAGAAAATGTGGCAAACTAGAGAAAAAATTGAAGCTGACAGATACATCCTTATAAATGCTGTTTGAGTGATTAATATCATTGACCACAGCCTGCACCCATATTAACTTGCCTGAACATTGAAATCAGCTATATAGGAGCTACAAAATACAGGGCCTTTTGGGTGGTGGGACTGCATCTATGGAACTCTTTCTCCTGAGGTACAATTATATGTATCTGTTATTATTTTCTTTTAGTCAAACCTTTTGCTTTTAATTTGGAGGGTTTATGTTTGCTGCATGTTATCACCTGACTAAAAAAATGAAATGGCTAATTTATACCACTTTATTGCCTTATCATCATCATCAATCATTTAATCCCAGTTACACAGACACTGAAATCTAAACATGCATGCACAATGAAACAATCTCATTAAAACATTAAAAAATAAACATCCATAATTAAACTAGACAATTAAATCAGGATAGCAATTAACACAGGAGGCTCAGGTTGAAAGATCAAAGGAATGCCTGTATTTTCAAAGGTGGACGGAATGCCAATGTAGATGCGAACTTTCATATTGCAGTACATTCCAGAGCACTGGTACCACCAATGAAAATACCTCACCTTGCAATTTGAATTATGAATGGAGATGTTTCTTTTCAAATATTGTATCATATATTGGATACCCCTTTGGGAAGAAATTTTTGAAAAGGTTCTAATAAGTTCCCTTAAATAATATAAAATAAAAGACTTCATGACCTGAAAGGCAAATATAATTTCAGACTGTAGAATCTTCAGCCTGTAGAATCACACTGGGTTCTAGCTGTTGGCAGTGGACATTAAGAAGTCCTCTGACACAATGCTGTACAATCATTTGGTCCAAACAGACACCTGCTGCTTAGTGTGCCACCATGTTGCAAGCCAGATCTCCTTGACCCAATCCTGAGCTCTGTGAGAGCATTTGGAGAAGATGCTGCAGAAACAGAACTCTAGGTTTTTGTTGTTGTGACCTTTACTTAGTTTGTGCACTTTGCTTTGGGTTGTTGGTGGTTGTGGTGCCGGCTGCTGCTATTAAGGAGGATTAGACAAACTCATGGAGGCATAGGAGCCAATTCCTAGGGGCCAGGGTCCCATCAGCCCCCCCATTAAATATTTGAGGAAACTGGTCCACCCAAAGTTGATGGGCATTGCCATTCAAAAGGTGTGCTGTTGCAGGGTGTGGCTTACCTGCCCCAATATTTTACTCAAGTTGGCATCCCTACATGAAAGATAAGGCTACTAGTTAGGATTGCAGGGGGTTGGACTAGATGACTAGACTAGTTGGGTCCCTTCCAACTCTTATAATTCTGTGTACAGTATATGCTTTTTCTCCAAGGTCAGTCTGCTTTTGAATGCCAGTTTCTGGGAACTGGAAGAGGGGAGAATGCTCTTGTGCTCAGGTCCTCATATGGGCAATTATCTGGAAGATATTTTTATTTCGAGGAGTTAGTGATCTGACATGGTTATCCTTCCTGCCCCCCTTTCCTTCCTTTCCCCTATCTTTTGTAAAGCTCTTTGATGGCTGAGAACAGCCTTTAATGTCCTAATCTGTTGGAAGGAAGAAATAGTGATGAGTACCTTCTTTGATGTTGGACATTGTTTGGAGAAAGGCATTGGGAGAGGGTGGCTAATGAATAATCTGCTTGCAGCCAGTAATGTATGAGGGCACGTAGCTAGTCAAGCAAGCCACATGGGCTAGCTATCTAGCTACCTAGCTATCTATAAATTGGATGGTTTGGACAGGGCCATCCTTTCCATTTGGCTTAGTGGTGCGGTGCGCCAGGGTGCCTTCCCATCAGGGGCGCTGGGTTGGGACGCCCAGCAGCCCCATGCGCTGCTCATGTTCGGGGCGGCGGGAGCAGCGCCCTAAAGGTCTCCTTTCGGTGCGCTGTTCCTGCCATGTCCCCTCACAACAGCAGGCTTGCTTGCCGCCATTCCAACGGCGCCTAGCAAGCCCGCCCAGGCGAGGGGGCGGCAGGAGCAGCGCCTGAAAGGGCTCCTTTCGGCGCGCTGTTCCCGCCACGTCCCCTCACAACAGCAGGCTTGCTAGCTGCCGTTCCAACGAAGCCTAGCAAGTGGGGGGGCGCGCCGGAGGGATTTTGCACCATGGCACTGGATACCCTTATGACGGCCCTGGGTTTTGGGTAGGGTTTGAGAGAAGCTCGTGTGCGGACTGACCTGAGGCTACCTGTGGGAGTCACTTCGCCACTTCTTGAGGACTTCCAAGTGGCAGATTGAGGTGCTTGCTTGGTATGTATATATTGCTTGCTGTGTAGAATGAAATCTTTAATCTCCTCACTCACTTTTGTATTACTTCTGAATCTCATTTTAAAAGAACCGCCTTGTATTTGGCAAGGCAGTCCTGCTAACAGGTTTCCCACAAACATCTGATTGGCCACTTTGAGAACAGGATGATGGACTCAATGGGCCATTGGCTTTATCCAGAAGGGTGCTTCCATGCACACCCAACAGTATATATTCAGTGCTTCTAACACAGATATAGGAACAGATTTGCAGGATCAAGCAAAAAAATCAGTAGTTTTCCAACTGTGTCCACTCTGATGCCCCTGGCATTCTGAGTGTCTGCTCATTTTCCCTCCCTCCCTCCCCTTTAAGATTAAATTTACCCCATTCTAAAACATACAGGCTTCAAATAGCTTTGGCCTGAAATGTAGCATATGTTTTATAAAACACATTTATTATACATTCCTTAAACATGACACCTCTCCTGCTGAACGTGTTAGTTTTCAGCCACACTTGTTGTCAACAGGAATTTTGTAAGATGAAGAAATGTGTACAGACCATCAGGTAATGAATGAATGATAGATAATCTATGAAGTTAAGCAGTGAATTTTGGATAATAATAATAATAATAATAATAATAATAATAATAATTTATTTGTACCCCGCCCATCCGGCTGGGTCTCCCCAGCCACTCTGGGCAGCTTCCAGCAAAGATTAAAATACAATTAAATGTCACAAATTTAAAACTTCCCTAAACAGGGCTGCCTTCAGATCTTTGTATTCCCCTGAGCATCTTGGTTGAAATAAATGTTTTGGTCATTTATTTATTTATTTGCTGACTTGTTCATCCAAGAAATGTATATTCCACCTTTCTTCTAACAAACAGACGAATATACATGGAAATGTGCTGCACAGAATAATTATCTTGTTAGAAGATGGCTTCAGATCCTCAGATACTTAGGAGGTTCATGACTTTGTTTCCCACAGCAGTGCAGAATTGGGTCCCCAGCAATCTCTCCTAGCCTGCCTACCAACAGCCCTCCAAAATGGTTCTGGCCTAGCTTTCCAGATCAAAGAAGCTTTTGAAGTGGGGGGGGGGGATAGAGTCCTATCTATGATATATCACAACTCTTTCTCTGACTTTTTAAACTGGCTCCTAGACACAGGAATGTCTTGGAAAGTGAAAGAGAGACATTGGGGACTTTCAAAAATAGGCTTCTGTACACAGAGAAATGCAATGGAAAAAAGAATAAAACATCATTGAGCTACAGTGCCAAACCTATGCTCCAGTGTGTGTTAAAATCTTTTAACAATCAAAAAGGCGGGCATCGTTGTGGGTTTTATTCTTCAATAAAATATGTGTTTATAGTAGAACAAATGGACCTTAGACATGGTAGGACAGCATTCACCTTTGATGCTAAAGTCCAGTCCTGAAGACAAAGCCATAACTCCTATTCATCCCAGTGGACATTTTCTCTTCACAAACAGTAGCTAAAGTCTGGATGCTTCGCCTGAAACCATTTTGCAGTAGCAAACAAAACAAAACAAAAATGATTCAAGCACATAGAAGCTCATATTTGCAGACAGGTTGTGTACAGATGTGACTGTACACATATTTTGCCTATATGCATAAATGAGGAAGAGTTGTGCATTCACAGGGATTAGCACATTGAATGCATGTTACCTGGGATTCTGCACATAAATGAGCTTGCTTTTCTTTAGTTTAGTTAAAAGACATGGTGAGGGGAAGGACAAGAGGACATACGACACATCCTTGACATAATTAATAACCAACGGCAAGATCAAATTCTTAACTGATAACGAAGAGTAACAGCAAAATGTCAACACATTCATAGTTCAGGTTGCTTTTGGGGGGGAAAATGCATAGCTTAAATCAGAAGCTGTTAAAATAGCATACTTCATAACTCACTATGGGAGCATCATCATAGATCCCTATAGGAGATACTTTCATGTTTTTTATGTTTTGGAGCTGGTCTGCTTTTAGTTATGGAATGAAGTGAGTGAAGCGAAGAGAAAACCATGGTTTGGGATTGTATCTAACTAAGCCATCGCATGAGCAGAATGACTCTTACTCACTCGCCAAAGACAAGAAACTGTCTTTCTCCCTGCCTCCCTTGCTGCCACTGACTGCATGTTCAATTAGGGTGCTGAACATGTGGTCAGAAGAGGGCGAACGAGATCCAATTGAAAGTGTCTGCCTCTTTGTGATATGGAGAAGAGAGAAGGCAGTGCTGGCAAAAGGCTCTGCGTCTCCTTCTCCGCCCACCCTTGAGACCACATGTTTAATTTGGATTTAAAGACACATTTCGGGTCAGTCCCTAGATCAGGTCAGGTTAGGTCAGGGTTATCCTGGGTTGAATCAGGCTCCAAACTGGATTCAGGGGGAAGAGGCATATACAGCCCTACATTTTACACTACAGTGGTGCCTCGCTTAACGAATGCCCTGCTTAACGAAATTTCCGCTTAACGAAAGTTTTTTTCTAGCGGAGGTTGCCTCGCTAGATGAATTCGTTTTACGAAAAATTCATCTAGTGAATCACGGTTTCCCATAGGAATGCATTGAAATTCAATTAATGCGTTCCTATGGGCAAAAAAAAATCCAATGCATTCCTATTCGCTAGACGAATTTTTCGTTATAAGAAAAGACCCGTGGAACGAATTAAATTTGTCTAGCGAGGCACCACTGTATACTGTAAATGGAGGTATGTTCATGTATATGCACTTACTTCCTTTGTTGCCTCTAAGATTCTGTTGCATTGCTTGAGAAACACATTTGGCAGCTTTGCCTTCCACAATGAACTTTCTGAAAAGTATTGTTGACTTGACTCATGAAAGTTGGCATACCTATCCTAATTCTTTGCTCTAAGGTAGAATATCTGAGATAGAATTGCCTTTCTTCTCTTTTTGGAATACTTCCAACAAATTCTTTCCACGTATTTTTTCATTTTCTTGATCCTTCCCCCCCCTCCCCCTTTCCTCTGAATCTTTTCCAACTCTTTGGTATGCTGCGGTGCCCAGAATTGATCCAAGCGCTTCAGGTGAGATCCAGCCATTGGTCAATAAAACTGTAATATTTGCTCCCAGGTTCTGAAAACGAAGCTTCTGTTCATGCAGTCTCAAACCGTGTAAGACTTTAATCACAGCATAACATTTCTCACCCTTGCCGCAGGTTTTTCTAAAAAGTTATGGGAATTAATGCATGCTTCATTTAATATAGACTTTGATATTAAGTTGGGAATGTAGCCCAACTCCTGAAGTCTCTACAGCCCCTTTTCATTTTGTATCATCTGTGAATTTGATTAGTGTACTGCTGACTCCTTCAGCCAATTCATTAGTAAAGATAACTGATTGACACCAGACCCAATACTGATATTCACCTACCTAATGCCTCCAGATGTCTTGAATGACAATCTCTGGCCATTAGCCATGCTGACGGAAATTATTGGAATTGCCGTCCAAAACATTGGATGGCATCCAGTTGGTGAAGGCTACTCTGGAGCATCTGTTTATAACCTTTTAAAAAACCTTTAAAAAAATTCCCCCCTGAAATATTTTTTTATTTTATAAGCTTAAAAATACAAAAAGGGGAAAAACACACCAAAAAACACAAACCTGAAAATGAATACAATACAAGCATACAAAAAAGAGTATAGAAAACCAAAACAACAATAAAAAAGAAAAAAAGAAAAATACTCTAATTATCTATCATATGTTCTTACATTGTTGACTTCCTCCAGTACTTCCCAACTGCGTTACAATGTATATCATCTTTAGTACTTTCTACTTCTTGTTTCCAATCTTATTTATAGGTTATATAAACATATTCTTCTCTGCTTAACTTCACTGCCAAATAATATCTCTTATTACTTCCTTAACATACCAATCAATTTTACCTTGACAGGCACTTAAACTTAGGTTACAAAAAGTTGCAAATATTTCTAGATTATTTCGATTAGAAACACAAATATGGCTTTCTAAAACTGTGGTCTAAGTTTGAATCATTCAGCTTAGACATCCTTACTTGTTGGTTCGCATAGTGGAAAAAATGGTGGAAAGAGGGATAACAAAGAGGTGAGAGATGTGACCGAACTAAGCCTGATGGTACAGCTTGCTCTATAGCCTTAACCCCTTCATGCATTTTAGTTAACCCCTACTTAAGCATTTTGGTTATGTGAGGCTGGATACAACCCATGGTCAATGATGATGTGACTCAGTTTATCCTTGATAATGACATGCTAATGTATTAGTAAGATATTCACTTCCGTAGAGTCCTTGCAAAGTATTTGTTCTATCTATTGGGACTGTGATACCCAGTAAAATTAATCTCCTCACCCCCAAACCTAGGCACAATATTGTGATATCACACTACTTCTCACTAGGATCGCAGACAACATATACAGTAGGTCTGAAAGTTTCTCATTTAAGACAGCTCAGGAGAATGGTGTTAGTCCTCAGTGACACAAATTCATTTACGTTTTATAAAGTATTTTTTTGTCAATATGCTACATTTTTATTGAAAGCGATCACCTCTTCGTTTTTCCTCTTTGGGTATTGTTGCTAAATACTTTCAAGTGCTTGCTTGTAAAGATGAAAGCAAAGTAGATATTGAGTAGTTTGGCTGTCTTTTTAATCCTCCATCAGTGCTTCACATTTCTAAGAAAAGAGCGAAAACGTGAGAGGTTTATCTTAGCCTTGCTTTTGGCTTGTAACGGACTTGAATTAGAAAACAATTTTTCATAAGGGTCAAGAACATTTTTCGCCCCTTCTTATATTAACATTCTTTTTAAGTTGAGACAGCTTTCTGTAGTTAAGAAAAGAGGTTGAAGGACAGCCTCATATTTTAAGGACATGCATATTTACTCTTGTAAATGAAAGTGTGGCAAGGCCAAGAGCAGTGCTTTCAAAAGAAAACAATGGTGCTTATCTGCGTGGAACAAAGAGAGGAGGTAAAACCCACTAGTATATAACATCATAATCCAAGCTGACATCTATATAATGAATTTACTGAAATAATTTTTAGAAGGCTTATTAAGGTTGAAAGTGAGTTATTTATATTGAGAATGTGCCCTTGAAATTATTACTGTGTGATGCAAGCTATTTGTTGCCATTGTGCATGGTTTTAACTCCTGTCTGACAACAGGAAATTTCAAAACAAAATTATCAGCCTCAGTGATAAAGAGTGCTGAGATTTCAGACAGTGCTAGGGTTGCCATTTTTCCCGTATAACACAGGATTGTCCCATATTTCAATGTAAAACGCAACACCTTGTATTGATATAGTTGCTTTGCCCTAATCTCATACTAATTCACTTTGTTCCATATAGCGAGCACACGCTCCTCCCTATAAACATTTAGGGATCTTTCCCTGTCTGCTTCACCCCAGACAGACCACCCCGACACACACTGTCCTCAGCAGCATCCAAAGAAACCTCTCTCAACAGAGAGAAGAACAGAAAACAGTTAAAAACGACAGTTACTTGAATAACAGTCACAACAGAATGGAATGCCTCTTTCATGTGACTCACACTCAGCCAATCACATGAGAGAGCTACTGCCAAATATACCATGCTAAAAATACACAGAAATTCAACATAAGCAACATTCCCATTTCATGAAATTAAACAATTTTCCTTAACAATCTTATAATGGTATGTTTCCTCTGCCTCTCTCTGACTACAGATTTAGCTTTTCCTGCCCATCCTGGGCCCTAGGTGAACAGCAGAATCATAAACCCCACCATTTACAGCAGTGAAGGGACACACAGAGGATGAGAAAACAACAACTGAGTTTCCCCAGCCCATCTGAGATACGGAAAACCACCTGAAATGTTGCTCCTGGCATCTAACATAGATCTTCCATTCCCATATTATGTTGATTGTTAACCCTAACCCTATAAAGACTAGCTGTCAGCTGGCTTTTCGGCACACTAAAAAAAACTCAGACAATGGCGTATTGGCAAAGCGGCCCATACTTTCAGTCACTAGATGTCTTAAAATTGCATTTCCTGGAATGTGTTTTAATTATGGGTCCCAGTAGGCGAGACGACAGTATCAAAATATGCCAGGCGTTTATGTCCCTTGCATAATGAGCACACACAAGTCTTTAGCGCAAATGAATGGATTACAATTCCCAATGCGCCGTGAGAATGCTTTAGAATGGCAGCATGTTTTCCTTTTGTTTGACATCGCTCCTGTCCTCAGTGTTTCTCTAATCCTATTATTTCTCCCTTTCAGAAGTGCAGAATGCAGTAGCTGCATCTAGAGAGGGGGGAAAAGGCACGCTGACAAGATCGCTTGCTGGATTATGCACTTTTGATAGGTTGCTTAAAACCCAGCATTTGTAATGCAGATGGAAATAAATAGTTTCGAACAAAAGCTGATTAGAGAATTTAGTCAGCAGTTTGGATCACAAAGAAATTGCTTACTTAAGCAAAATGAAGGAATTGTTGGGACTCAGGGGATTATAGAGCACCCAAAGTGGCCTGTTTCTGCATGCACTCTTCTTCTCCCTAAGAAACTTTTGGATGTTTATGCTGTGTAAATAATTTGGATTCCATGTTTGCAACCAGCAGAGTAGTCCCAGGGTGGGAATCACATCAGTGCATCAGTGTAATACGACAAAGTTCACTTTGGAGAAATGTAAACTCTTACAACTTTGACTGAGATACGTGCTCAGATTCACAAACCAATATTTTCAGGCCCAATTAAGATGGGATGCAAAGTTGTTGTTTAGTCATTTAGTTGTCTCTTCGGGACCACCATGGACCATAGCACGCCAGGCACTCCTGTCTTCCACTGCCTCTCGCAGTTTGGTCAGACTCATGTCGGTGGCTTCGAGAACACTGTCCAACCATCTCGTCCTCTGTCGTCCCCTTCTCCTTGTGCCCTCCATCTTTCCCAACATCAGGGTCTTTTCCAGGGAGTCTTCTCTTCTCATGAGGTGGCCAAAGTATTGGAGCCTCAGCTTCAGGATCTGTCCTTCCAGTGATCACTCAGGGCTGATTGCCTTCAGAATGGATAGATTTGATCTTCTTGCAGTCCGTGGGAGTCTCAAGAGGGATGCAAAGTACTTACCTGTTTTCCACATTGAAGGAGATAAGCGAGGGTTGAGACTGTCATCTCAACCTGAGGCTCAAAGCACTGAGAACAATGGGCTTCAGATGGCTTTTTAATGTACATGTGCCTGTAGCAAACTGAAAGTTGCTATGCTACAACCACTTTGCTAACTGCTCTTAAGGCAGAAGGAAGTTGCACAGCAATAGCATGCAGCAGCTTCATGCAAAAGCAGTGATGGGATTGGTACCAAACAGTCAGGCAAGAGAACCGATTTAGGAACATAGGAAGCTGTCCTATTGGCTTATCTGACTGGCAGTGTCACTTCAGGAGTTCAGACAGGGAGTCTCTCCTAGCCCTGCTGGGCATTGTGAGCATGTTAAGGATGGTAGGGAGGATATATTGATTAAATGTTGTCTTTCCTTCTCTCCCGCGATTGAGTCATGTAGCAGAGCAGATTCTCTTCAATACAGCAGGAAGCTAATTTGCAGATTTGTCTGAATCTCTTTAGTTAAGCTGTCCAGTCTGGCTTGATCAGACTGGATTATTCCTGGTGTCCCCTTTTTATCCCTCTTAAAATGAATAAAGACACAAGAGTCTTTCCTTAAAAGTGACAAGAAGTTTACTCACATTCAGTTTGCAGCATGATCCCTGAAGGCAGGCTTTAGCTAGTAGTTACAGATAAATGTGTGGCTTACATCCTATGTAAGGATTGAGGCCCACGTGCAGACAGCAGACAGGAAAATACATTCAGGGAACAGCATCAAGAGAACAAAATGGCTGCAGGAGAGCAGCGTGGCATCAAGAGAAAAGATGACTGCGTGACTCGGCTCCTTCATGGAGTCAGCCAGGGTCATGTCCATCTCCCTGGTCACATGCAGGGGGAGGACTCTCCAGACCAGTGGAACAGGAAGTTATACTGACTGGAGTAACACCCCCCTGCCTGTGCCCACTCTAGGAAAATGAGGAATGTTGTATTTGACTGCTCCAATGGATTACATCCCATGTAATCCATTGCAGAACCTGGGGCCTTCTGCAATCAAGACTATGCCCTTTTGACTTCTTGGGTGACCCTCTTCTCCCAGTGTTGTAAACTCAGATATAAAAGCTAAACCAGGTTTACAGTTGCCCAAACGAGATGTCTAGTTGCCATTTTAGGGCCAGATGGCCCAAAAGTTGCATTTTTCAACACAGTTTTTTGGTTCCTGAAATTTGTCCAGATTGTGCAGATAAAATATCACAGACAGAATTCTACAGGATGTATTGTTAGTGTGTGAAAGAAAACAGGCAAGATCCTGGGATCCCCTGGCATGCACCTCCAGGTGATGGGAGACGCCCAGACATCTTCAATTGGTCGCAAGCAGCAGTGTAGCGAGCCACCGCAACACCCGGGGCGGCAAATTGCCATGCACCGTGTGTGTGTGTGTGTGTGTGTGTGTGGCGTCGCTACATAACAACACATGCGTTGCTACGTAACAACACATGTGTGTTACGTAACGATGCATGCGTCATTACGTGGCGGGGTATCGCCGCCTCCCCCCGCGCCTCCAAAGCCGCGCGCCTCCAGCTACAAACTCCAGGTAAAAAGCCCGCTCGGGAGGGCACCACCAAGCGGACTTTTTACTGGGAGGCTGGAGGCTCGGCTTGGGAGGCTCGGGGGTGGGGGCGCCAAGTGGCACCCCCCCCCAGAGTGGAACCTGAGGCGGACCGCCCACATCGCCCCCCCCATTGCGACGCCCCTGGTCGCAAGTGGCTGATAGCCAGGGGCAAAATGCGCCTACTGCCTGGCGAATTTCGAATGCTGCCTTCTCCCTTTCACATAGGGGACACAGTCATTGTTGTGGAGTGGCTCCAAAGGCTTCTAATATGAACAGCTTTGCTCCCAAACCTGTTATACTAATCAGCAGATTGGAACATACTTACCTTTCAGGCTTTGTATTTTTCTGAAATTTGCTACACAGGTCTCAGCTTAAAAACAACAACCAAAATGCGTATTTAAAATTTAGAAATATATTTGTTAAATGTATCTTAAAATACAGTTTCTCTGTCTAAGCCAGGGGTCAGCAAACTTTTTCAGCAGGGGGGCCAGTCCACTGTCCCTCAGACCTAATGGGGTGCCAGACTATATTTTTTTTTGGGGGGGGGGGAAATGAACGAATTCCTATGCCCCACAAATAACCCAGAGATGCATTTTAAATAAAAGCACACATTCTACTCATGTAGAAAACCCAGGCAGGCTCCATAAATAACCCAGAGATGCATTTTAAATAAAAGCACACATTCTACTTATGTAGAAACACCAGGCAGGCCCCACAAATAACCCAGAGATGCATTTTAAATAAAATGACACATCATAAAATGACACATCGTTCTGCCCGGACACTGAGGTCCAGTACCGAGGGCCTTCTGGCGGTTCCCTCATTGCGAGAAGCCAAGTTGCAGGGAACCAGGCAGAGGGCCTTCTCGGTGGTGGCGCCGCCCTGTGGAACGCCCTCCCAACAGATGTCAAAGAGAAAAACAGCAACCAGATTTTTAGAAGACATCTGAAGGCAGCCCTGTTTAGGGAGGCTTTTAATGTTTAATAGATTATTTTACTTCATTTTCTGTTGGAAGCCGCCCAGAGTGGCTGGGGAAACCCAGCCAGATGGGCGGGGTATAAATAAATAAATAAATTATTATTATTATTATTATTATTATTATTATTATTATTATTCTCATGTAAAAACACGCTGATTCCTGGACCGTCCACGGGCCGTATTTAGAAGGCGATTGGGCTGGATCCGGCCCTCGGGCCTTAGTTTGCCTACCCATGGTCTAAGCCAATTCACAGGGTTGTTGTGAGAATAAAAAATCAGGGGGGGGTCTGCCACCTTGAGCTCCTTAGAAGAGAAGTGGGATCTAGATGTACGTGATGATAAATAAAAATATGTTTTTTGTGTGTCTGTGCAGACTCTCTTTTTTTGCAGATTAATGCAGGAATAGGACAAATTTATGAATGAAACATGTACCATTGCTGGGGGCCAGCTGATGACACATTTTCTTATTCTGCTAGGAAACAAAAGCTGCCACCACCACCCCCCCCCCCAGTGTCCTGGGCAAGCAGCTGTGGGGTGCTTCATTCCTCAAGCAGAGAGGAGGAGGTTGCTGCAGCTGTAACACAGCAGTCAGCCAAACGGATGTTAGCATAACCCCTTTGAATGTCTCACTGACAACAGATGCTTGGATCAAGGTGTTCAGGTGCATCCCTGCATCCGGTTATGTGTGTGTGTGTGTCATTCCTCTTGAAATTAATAGTGCTTGCACTGTTATAATTGGACTGTAGACCGCAGAGCTATTTCAGGGACATGGAAAGGTTTTGCTGTATGCAGTTCAGTCATAGATAGTGTTTAAATGAACAGGGCCACATCATCCCTTAGGACCAGGTGGGGCTGCTGAGAGTTGGCTGTCCAACAATATATTGGGATGGGGGAACGCTACAGGTTCCTCATCCCTGATCCATACTGTATAACTCCATCCTATACTTACTCCACCTTCTACATCTGTGGTAGCTGAACTATGTTAGAGCTCTTCAAGACACAATGAAGTGCTCTCTGAAACTTTGAAGTGAGACCTGCTGCCAACCGAGATTGACTAAATCCAGGGCAAAATAGATGCCTGGTGTGGTTTTAAAGCAGCACTTTTTTGTACTTGATGCTGCAAGATGCCAGTCAATTATACAGTTTTTTCTAAATAACTAACTCTCCTAGCCTTTTCAGCGCTGTAAGTGCCTAATGTTGATTGATCTTGAAAAAGCACCCCAAAGGAATCCTTTTCTTTTCCTCTTTTTTTTTTTTACTATGCAGACAAAATCAAGGATGCTGCTAAAAGAGAAACTTCAATATTGAAGCATTCTGTAAATTTCCAGTCAACAAATTTAATATAAAAGTTTAAGCTCTGAGTCATATGAAGGAGGGTGTGTGTGGATAAACCAGAAAGGTTGAGAGGGAGGATGCGGAATAACTTTCTTACACAGCTGTATACTTAAAGCACATGGTGCCCTCCAACGAATCACGAGAACTGTAGTTTGCCAAGGGTGCTAGGAATTGTAGCTCACAGAGGGGTAAACAGCAGCTTCTAGGATTCTTTGTGGGAAACCATTGTTAGTTTGCATTTCTTAGTACAGAAAGTATTGATCTGATGCAGTGGCGAACGGTGCCGCTTGGCTGCCCGGGGCGGCACATACGCAGTCCTCCCTGGTGTACACATCGTGATGTCACGACGCAGCCTGATGCATGTGTCGTGATGTCATGACGCACGCGCCAGGATGGACAGTGCATGTCGGGTGAGGGCGGCGGCCGGCATGCTGGGCCAGCGGCCAGCATGCTGGGCTGGCAGAGGCGAGGGGCGGGCCAGGGGCTGGCAGCGCTGCGAGGGCAGCGAGGGCAGCAGGCGGCATGCTGGGCCAGGGGCCAGCGGCGCTGCTCAGGTGGTGAGGGCGGCGACTGATGCGCTGGGCCGGTGCCAGCGAGGGTGGTGGGCAGCGCACTCGGCCAGAGGAGGCGAGGGGCAGGCCAGGGCACGGCAGCACGGCGAGGCCGGCGCGCTGGGCCAGCGGCAATGAGGGCAGGAGCTTCTGATTGGCATGGAGCCAGAGGAGGCAAGGGGCACTGCCCCCGTGTTGACACCTGCCAAACTGCAGCTACGGGCGTCCTGCCCCCCCTCACTTGCTACACCCGTGATCTGATGTGTAGAGATATTTCCGATTCTAATTAATTCAAGAGGGGTTCTGGAAGCTTCTGGAAGCTTCTCTGTGTGGGAAAAAAACCAGTCAGAATGTTCATGATGTTTGGGTTATTCCTTCAGAGAAGCTGAGTGCAGCTGGTTTAAACTGGTTCTGTTATCTCTATCTGTCAAGGTCATGCTGACTATAAAAGTAGGGCCAGAAGGAGCCTGAGTTTCACTTTCTCGTTCTATCTCTCTTCCTTCTGGTGTGGCGTTCTGCATATAGTCTTAAGGTTTAGTCTTATTATAAATTATTGTAAGTTTATGTTAAGCCAGCTGCCACTGGATTTCTTATGGACAGTGCCAATCCTGAATGTATTGGATTTGTGACCATTCTGCTCATTTGCCGTCGGTAGCAGTAAAGCTCTGCTGGATGAAATACAATTGCCTCTGGTCTATTGTTTGGGAATCCTGCAACGTGTTTTAAGTTTTGACTCTGCTAAGTATGCATTGGAATCTACTCTGGATCAGTATTGAGTAGAATTCCATGACAGCCATGTCTGTTAAATGCATGGGGTTGTCTCCAGTGTTTGCCATATGCAGAACGGACCCATTGACATTAATGGACACGACTAACTTAGATCCATTGTTTTCAAGGAGTCTACTCTGAACAAAACTTAGTTGAAGAAAATCCATGGTGTGGATGTGATCCAAGTGATATGAGACTTGCTTCCAGGAAAGGACTGTGGTTTCCAGGGTGACAGGGGGCCGCATGGATACATGGGCAGGAACACCTCTGCCTGTGCACTGACCACCACATTGCAACTTCCCTTCCCAGTAGTGGCAACAATGCTGATTCTGGTAGGCTATTGCTGAGATTCCACTACACTAGCTGCTTTCAGCACCCTGCAAATCAATGTTATTATCTTCCATTATCCTCCATATTGTAGATAGCAAGGTTGGGGGAAATGAGAGTAAGTTCATGGCAGAAGTAAGATTCAAGCCAGTGTCTTCCCAGTTCATAGCTCAGTCTCTTAGCCACTGCGATACACCATTTCTTCACCACCGTGAATGGCAGACGAGACCCGTCCTCCATTGCATCTTGTCTCCTGTATCTCATTCTGTCTGATTTCATTGTTCTTCTGGATCACCATGGCAATGCCCTTAAGAGAATTCAAGAGGAGATCTCAAGATGAGTAACATAAACTTGAGAATTTTGGCGGAACCTAGAATTCATTTCGTAAGCGAAAGGGAGACCATGGAAGTGCTCTACTTAAAGGCCATTATACTTAATGTGCATAGGGGAATCAAGTGGATCAAAAGCTAAATAATGCTCCAATGTGGCAAGCCCATAGTTTCTATTGGTTGTTGTTGTTGTTTTGTAGCTTTAACACCTGGAACAACAACCCCTTCTCCCTCCTCCCCCTGCAAACCCAGCTTATATCAAATTACGTCCTTTTCCTTTGCATGATCAGAGCAACAAAATCCACACAAGTCAGACAATTGAGCCTAAATAAATTTAGCCACCATTGATCAAAGCCATTGAATGAGGTCCTGTTTGTGTGCACCGGGATCTATAATTGATTTAAAAAGTTGGGAGTGGAGGATTGTTCATATAGCTGAAAGAAAGCGAAGAGGCTCAAAATCCACATGCTTAAAAGATTGCGTGTGTTGATCTTTTAGCATTCACGTCACAATTTTAATGAACACGAAATGTCCTCAGTCGCTCATGAGGCCATGTTTGTACAGATGACCCACAGAAGGCATTGGCAGTGGAGAATTAATTGGCGATAGTGAGTGTTCTGTAACCTCCTTGTTACATTTTATTACGGTGTCAGAGGTTTAGATTTTTTCCCAGGGTCCTTCCTGTTATGGGGCTAGAGTTCATTTATGTGTTTGTGGTAGATCTGACCATCTTAATAAGGCACATGGGACGGCGGCCGTGGAACCTGACACACTTTGACCACATAAATCTCCAATTTGCTGTGGGCTATGAAAATATTAAATGGCAAATAGGGTCTCAAACCTTTTGCCTGCTGAGAGGAGCAGTGACTATTTCAAGTTTAGTCAGCACTGCCAGGCCTGGACTCTTCACAAATGCAGAACTCTTGTTTGCTAGATTATTGTTTTTAGCGTTAGCTCCCAGAGGATTGGCATGAAGGCGTTTCTCTCCAAGAGCATGTCCATGGTAGGAGTCGTGTATTGCATGCAAGGCTATTAGGCATCATGATTTGGAAGCTCCCACCTTAGCCTCGAGGTGCGTAAGAATTTCCAAGCACTCCAAATGAAGGAGAGGGGTAATGAGCTCTGCTCTTAAATTATGCAGTGAAGGTTTTCGCTCTCCGAGGATTTTGTGCACATTTCAAGCAACTTGCTAACTGTGCAAAAGGAGGGAAGGGATGATTGAAGAGGGGTGGCTGGGGTAAAACAGTTTCAGTGCAAATGAATGGAAACCACAAAATGGGAATGAAAATGGAGCAGTTTTAGCTTGCACATTTTTAACGGAAGAAAGGAAAGACGGGATATAGTTTTGGGGAAAGCAGCTTCGTTATTCGTGTGTTAGGGCTCTTAGGCATGAACTTGTGAACTGAAACCTGGTTCTTAGCATTTATTTTACATGAATATAGCTTGGCTCTCTGATTCTTTTCTTTTCTTTTTTTCAAACCATCATGCACATTTTCGGTAAACACAGTCACTGGGGGCAATGTAAAAGAAAAACCAAGAAGTCAGGCCTAAATAGCACAGAATGAAATGCCCGAATCGCTCAACTGCATGTAGCTCTGCAAAGAAAAACAGCAACAACTGTCCCATTAACCTTAGACCAGATCCTCTGGACTAAGCCTATCAGCTGTCTTTGGGCACCAGCACTTTTTAAACTGTTCCACTAAATAGGTTCTCAACCCATATGTACCGTAAGCATGTGTGTGTGTGTGTGTGTGTGTGTGTGTGTGTGTGTGTGTGTGTGTGTGTGTTGCAATAGGACTCGGGCAAAGTCACAGAGAAGTGAGATCATTTGAGGCCACTGCTTGCAGAAAGATTGGTTGTAATTCTTTTTAACAGTTAAAGCAATACAATGAGAATCTGAGGTCTGACTGTTTTCTCCATGGCCAAGTGTCTTCCAATTGAACCGGTCCCTGAGTAGTGCAATAGGTCAGGATATTAGAGCTTCCAAGGACCAACAATGCTTAGGCATAAATTAAATTTTATTATATGTTAATGGTGCCCAATGCCGAATCCTTTACATTTGAGGGAAAGCAGCCACGGGGCCCTGATCCAGCACTGTGCTCCTGATCCAGATTCTCACCCTATGTCAATTTTCTGCTGACCCCCCCCCCACCACTCTGACTCCTATATGCCCCACCATGTGATGTTTGCAGAAAACAAAACATTTTGGGTGCACACAGCGTTAAGAAGAATCTTGTCACTTCCCTGTTTCCTTGCATTTCAGGCGAAATGCAAAGTTTGGTTGACATCCAAAGTGATGCGACAAGGGAAATAATCAGCTTACCAAGAGGTTACACATACCGTACATTATGGATAACCTTCAACATTTCTCCGCTGAAATTAGGAATGTCCATACCCTCAACTCCCGGATTGAAAAATCCAGGATCAGCAGCGGCGCAGCACCGGAAGTCGCTTCTACGCGGCGGCGCTGCACCGGAAGTTGCCCGATTTCCAGTGCCCAGACATGGGCAGAGCGGCACCAGAAGTCGCTTCTATGCATGTCCAGACATGCGTAGAAGCGACTTCTGGTGCCAGGCTGCCCGTGTCTGCATGTCTGGGCACCAGAAATCTCTTCTGCGCATGTCCAGACATGCGCAGACAGCCAGGAGTCGGGACATGGCCACTGGCAGGTGCTTTGCGGGATATTTACGGGATATAATCAATTCGGGATAACAGCGGGAAGCGGTAATAAAATATGGGGTTTCCCGCGAAAAACGGGAGACTTGGCAGCTATCGGGATGCCCTATTCAACAACAACAACAACAACAACAACAACAACATACACTGTCCATCTGTCTGGGTTGCCTCAGCCACTCTGGAAAAGTGGGATGTTTCAGGATCAAATCAGAAACCGAGGTGGCTTCTGTAAACCTGAGGCTGTCCCTGGAAAATAGGGACACTTGGAGGCATTATAGTATGTTGGTAAATGCTTGCCTGTATTCACCCTTGATCTCTCAAACTCCTGCTTTTATTGCCTAGATCTCTTGAGACCATGTTGTCATTACCCAGTCAGTCTTGAATACCTCTTTGTTAAATAAGGCACAACCCGCTTCTATTTACCCTAAACAGGAATGTCTTCTTCTTTCGACAGTATAATGGTTTATGGCAGAGAAACAACAACCCTCTTTATGTGTGTGATTCTACCACCACTGCTATGTTGCCCAAGGGCACTAATAGCAAGAGTTCAAGATCTTACCTTTCATTTCCTTCTCCTCTCAGGCTTTCCCCCCTCTAGGATTTCCCCAGCCAAGGAAAATGATTCTGCATTATTAGTGGAAGAAGGGTAGATTATTTACTTTCTGAAAACAACTTCTTTCCCAGGTGTTTGCATTAGCATTTGCATCTCACTGTGTGCAAAAACAACTGCTTGTCAGGGTCAGCAACAGCAGAATAAAAATGGCTGGAATTTGCATGCTACATGAAGATAGTTTTGCTACATGTTTGCTTATGAATCCCAGAAGCCCAAACCTTCCAACTCCCGGTTAGAAAAATCTGGGATCAGCAGCGCCGGCACCGGAAGTCGCTTCCAGACATGCGTAGAAGCAACTTCCGGTGCCGGCACTGCCCGATTTCTGGTGCCCAGACATGGGCAGAGCAGCACCGGAAGTCGCTTCTACGCATGTCCAGACATGCTCAGAAGCGACTTCCGGTGCCGCTCTGCCCAATTTCCAGTGCCCAGACCCAGTGCCCAGAGCACCCAAAATCGGTTCTGCGCATGTCCAGACATGTCCAGACATGCGCAGAAGGAAGCCTTCCTAGCAGGTACTGAAATCCGGGGGATTTACGGGATTTTTTCTAATCCGGGCTGCCAGTGGGAAACGGTTTAAAATACGGGGGTTTCCTGCGAAAAACGGGAGACTTGGCAGCTATGCAGAAGTCCCCTGCCCCCAGTTATTTTGTTCGGTATGATAGTTTGTTAAATATACCTGGCTGATCATGACAGAATTTTTTAGTATGTGGAACTGGAGGTAAAGGGAAAACTTGATTACAGTAGCCCATTGCCGGTTGCCATGAAAGCATCATGAAGTGAATTGAAATGAATTGAAACGAATTGAAACGTTGCAAGTTGTTTTGTTCAGTGTAAACAAAGTAGTTTACACCGGTTTCTGATTTGATATTGGAATGTCCCACTTTTTGTTAGGACATCCCTATGTTGATCAGAGAAGTGTTGGGGGGTATGGTAGGACGGCTCTGTTTTCATCAGAGAAATTTTGGAGGGTATGCAATTACTGTACCATATAATAAAATGTAATTTAGGCCTACAGGGGGAGGAGGAGAGGGGACAATCCCATTGCACCAGGGAGAATCTCTGGCACACGCAGATGGACTTCCTTGGATCTCATCCCTTGTTTCTGATTCTCTCTGTAAGTTTAGGCTTTGTAGCAGGTTACTTCTGATCATGTCCTCTGCAGCTGACTAACCGGGTCTAATGATGAGAAGTTGTATTCCAGGGTTGTCTTTGTTCATGATTGTTATGGATTGTGCATAGTTTACTCCTGTATATAGTTAAGAAAACTTAATAGGGATACAGCGTGCTCATACTTTATTAAGATGAACTATTCCTTAAAAAGAGCACCCTAGTGAATTTCTTGTGACTGATGCATTTAAATGCTGTAAGGGTGTATATCATTAATCAATGTGTTATGCATTGATAGAGTTGAAATATTAAACAGTTGAAATAATTAAGATTTCATGCCATCACTAATAAAAGGCATTGGAGACTGCTCAGATGGGGGGGGGGGGACGACCTCTGACCATAGAAGAAAGGGAGAAATAGTACGGAGAGTCTTTGTTTCCTCAAAAGAGTGAGTGTTTATTACATATTGACTATGACATTAGAGTTTACAAAGATTGGATTTTCCTATATTTATGTAGCTTATGTATTTATTGATTTTGCTGGATTAATATTTTAAATAATACATTTGTGATGGTGCGATTGGGTAGCAGCCGTGAGTAAGGCTGGAATAAGGCCCCCTTGTTTTTGCACCACTGATGTGTCAAAAGGTAACCATGTCCATAAGGTTAAAATGTGGCAACCCCAGTGTAGTCACGATTTGCAAAGCCTTACTACTCTGTATCATTCTGTTGACAGTCTGAAGAAATAATGCAAGGCTGTAGGCAACATGCATTGATTTCCTGCTGTGGAGTATGTAGTGAGTTGATAGCTAAGCTGTGTAATTATATCCCCCTACTATTAGTCATTGTTCTGTATTGGCCTTCCCACCCCCTGCTTCCTGTAGTGATGAGAGAGGAGAAGAAGAAGAAGAAGAAGAAGAAGAAGAAGAAGAAGAAGAAGAAGAAGAAGAAGAAGAAGAAGAAGAAGAAGAGTAGTTTGGATTTGATATCCTGCTTTGTCATTACCCGAAGGAGTCTCAAAGCAGCTAACATTCTCCTTTCCCTTCCTCTCCCACAACAAACACTCTGTGAGGTGAGTGAGACTGAGAGACTTCAGAGAAGTGTGACTAGCCCAAGGTCACCCAGCAGCTGCATGGGGAGGAACGGAGACATGAACCCTCTCCTCACCGGATTAGGAGTCTACTGCTCTTAACCACGAGAGACAGAGAGAGGGGGGGAGTCAGGTGTAATTTCTTGTGACTCTTCCCCCCTCCCCACAACCCCTGGACAATGAAGCCTTGATAAAGAGCATCCAATTTGTCAATATTAGAGCCAAATGAGACTCTGGGAAGAGAAGGAAGATGGAAGAAACAGTAGCATCCGAAGAATAAATGCTTGCCTGTTTTCCTTCTCAATAGATGTTTTTTACTTGCATGTTTACACTGTAGCTGCACAATTGCCCCAGCCTTCCCTGCCAGATCCATAGGAGGAAACTCGGAGGATACAAGAGGCTTAAATGGGAATGCTTATGGTAGGTCTAATCTCAGCAGGCTGCTGTAGTTGGCATGATTTGCTCTAACTGCGGGTATTCTGATAAAATTGTTATATGTTCTCAGCGAAGCACTTACGTAAAAAGCCTGGTTGCAGTCGGAATTTGCTAACATGAGTTAAGACACAGTATGCAAAAATCAATTATTCTACAAAGCTTTTAAAGTGAGCACTTTGCATTATTACATTATTAACAGCCACTTGGATGGGGTGGCAGCCACTATGGTGGTTTTCCTCCCCTCTGCACTGTAACATAAGAGACTCCTGCAACTTAACAATTTCAGGTAGGGCTACACTTGACTCGGCAATTACCGTTCCTATTGTGGAGCAAAATCAGAAGTGAGTGTTCCCAAATCAAAGCAGGTCTTGGGCGGCAACACAAGCACGTATATTTTCAACATCTTTTTTCCTATGCGAGCACAATGCCCATCATTATAATGGGTGGAATGTGTATTATAAGAACAGCAGGAAGGTGTTCAATGACTTGTAGGATATGTGTACAACACGTGGTAAGAGATGGGGAGCAGATAGTCTCCAAATGCAGTCCCTTTCCTATTCTTTATGGAAGTGCTTCTTCTTTGGCGATCACACGTAGCCGAGTAAGATTGTTTTCCATATACACGGTTTTAATAGTGAGTCCGTAAGTGACTGTGGAAGCCAGTTCTTCATCCACAGAGTGCCACGGTGGTCTCTTCTGCTGCGTGCGGCTCTGCGCTGCGAGTTTGGGGGCGACTGAGCCAGTGAGACGCTGAGGGTGTCAGCCAGCTCCACCCTCCTGTGCACCTGGGACTGGGCAACCGGGGGGGGGGGAGCTGGGTGGATCTCTGCACCCTGGCGCCACATATGCTTAAGACAGCCCTGCTCCCTTTCATCCTGAGTTCGAGCGTCTTCAAAACCCACGATGCCTTTAGTAAAGGCTGTTCTCCAATTGGTGCACTTGCAGGCCAGTATTTTCAAGTTGTCGGTGATTATCCTACATTTTTTTTAGATTTGCCTTGAGAGAGTCTTTCAACCTCTTTTGTTGACCAACAGCATTATACTTTTCATTTTCAAGTTCAGAATATGGAAGTGCATGACAACTGTGTTGGTGTAATTTGAAAAAAAAAATATGAGTGAAATTCAGCAGTAAGAGCTTGGGCTATGTCTCAAGGAGCCTGCCCCCATGTCTGGATTTTGTTCAGGTTAGCATGACAGCTGCACTGGGTAGCTAGAAACAGCCCAAGGCCAAGGGCCTAAGCAGTACTCACCCACCCAGCAGTTGCTGTTGTGTTCAGGTCCTGCCTACCAGTTTCCCACAGGCAATCTGGTTGGCCGTTGTGGACTTTGCTGGACTAGATGGGCCATTGGCCTGTCCCAGCAGGCTGTTCTTAATACCTTATGCCCATGAATTCCATGCACACTCTTATAGTCTCCCTTCAGACCTTTCTGCTCAGCATTTAAAGGTCAGAAGAATAGAGAGGGCAAAGTTGCGCATTGTGGACATTAGCAGGCAGGGCCTGTGTTCGCAACACAGTGAGGTTTTTGCCCTCACATATTAGTTTGAGTGCCTGCAGAGGTAGAAAACCTGTAGGCTTCTGCAGCATCCATTTATTTTGCTGGGGCTGAAAAATAAACGTATGTGTTCAAAGAGAGAGTGAGGAAGGAAAGTGTTCTTGATGTAGCCGCTCTGTTATATTCCTCCCCTGAAAACGGGAGAGGGTAGCAAGATGAGTTCTACCTAAATGGTACCACCGGGATATTTGTATGTACAAAGATTTCACTTAAATATTCCTCGTACCAGCGCTGCTCAGTGAATTGTCAGAGCGCATGTCTGTATTCAGTACTTCTTACGACACCAAGGCAAAGTCCCCTCGGTTTGGCAGTTGCTGTGTATGAAATTCAATAAAAGCCAGTGCAAAAAGCTAATGAAATGAAATATCAATGCACATTGTAAATGATAGCAAAGTAAATTAAAAGCAGCTTTGAATTTTTTTTTAAAAAAAAGACAGCCAGACTAATGACATTGTTGGAACTATTAAATCTAAAATAATGGGGAGAAATCCTTTGATCAGCAACTACAGTGGATGAATTTTGTTTTCTTTGAGTAATCCGCCCCCCTACAAAGCATGTTAAAAGCCAGCTAGATAATCTTACATGTTTTATACGCTTAACCTTTATACATTTAAAAAGGATTTTCCTTATCTTCATTTTATGGGAGCCTGGAATAATTTAGATCAATACCTTTTTAGACATTTGAACATTTTCATGGTTTGGAAGCTGTGATATATCTATAAAACTCCACATTAAAATGGGAGCAAGTGGATAATTTACAACTTTTCTACTAGTTTCATAATGTGCATTGGGAATAAAGAATAGAATTAAAATTTCTTGTTCAGCTGTGCATGTATACATAAAGAACCTTTAATGTAATCTTAAAAATATGTGTGCTTTCTGGACCACATAGTACTTCAAATTTATTACAAGGGTGATCATCAGATTTGGCAACCAGCTTCACACATAGCACTCAGCCATGGATTGTTTTAACCATGGTTTCCTGAACAAATCACAGATGAGCAAACAAACCATGGGTTGCTTCACCCAAGCTTCATTTGTTTCTCTCTGCATACTCTTCCCTGCCTACCTGATATCCTGAATGTCCCCATAGCACCCTAGGGTAGGGATAGGTAAAAGGTAAAAGGTAAAGGACCCCTGGATGGTAAAGTCCAGTCAAAGGCGACTTTGGGATTGCAGCGCTCATCTCACTTACAGGCTGAGGGAGCCGGCGTTTGTCCACAGACAGCTTTCCGGGTCAAGTGGCCAGCATGACTAAACTGCTTCTGGTGCAATGGGATACCGTGATGGAAACCAGAGTGCACAGAAACGCCACTTACCTCACCACTGCAACGGTACCTATTTATCTACTTGCACTGGCATGCTTTCAAACTGCTAAGTTGGCAGGAGCCGGGACAGGGCAACCCAAGAGGCTCAGTGGTTTAGACAACAGCGCCAACTGCATCCCTAGCATATGTAGATATGCTAGGAGAGGATAGATTTATTAGATATTATCCTGCCTTCCTCACGTCTGTGAGTTCAGCAGAGTGCATCCCTTTGCAGCTTAAAGGGGAAGCTTTGATAGGCTAGGGAGGCGGGTGGCGCTGTGGTCTAAACCACAGAGCCTAGGGCTTGCCGATCAGAAGGTTGGTGGTTTGAATCCCTGCAATGGGGTGAGCTCCGGTTGCTCGGTCCCTGCTCCTGCCAACCTAGCAGTTCGAAAGCATGTCAAAGTGAAAGTAGATAAATAGGTACTGCTCTGGCGGGAAGGTAAACAGCATTTTCGTGCGCTGCTCTGGTTCGCCAGAAGCGGCTTTGTCATGCTGGCCACATGACCCAGAAGCTGTCTGCAGACAAATGCTGGCTCCCTCAGCCAGTAAAGCTAGATGAGCGCCGCAACCCCAGAGTTGTCTGCAACTGGACCTAGCGGTCAGGGGCCCCTTTACCTTTGATAGGCTAGTTTTAGCCTTTTAATTTAAGTAATCCAGGATGCTTTAAGGCAGACTGGATTCTCCTGTTATCCCCCCCCCCCAAAAAAAATCAAAAATTACACATACAATCTTGTAACAGGTAAAAAAAAAACTCATTCAGAATACTTGTTGAAGAGTCACAGATACAGCAGCTTTGTTCAGGCATGCTTAACATAGTAATCTAGTTACAAAGACATACTTTAGTCTAGTTCCGTGGTACCCAACATGGGGTACAGGGGGGCAGTTTGATTTTTAAGGGGGGCAATTCAAGAATGAGTTATTAACAGTTAATTCCTCCACTTGAAAAGGAGTTTACTTTGTGAATAATAAGCATTATATGTCATGGGGACGGGGGGGGGGGAATCAGGATTTTAGAGATGCTTAGATGGGGCATGGCCCAAAAAAGGTTGGGAACCACTGGCGTTGTTTAAAATGGAGATGTTCTCACATTGCTGGGATGAGGTGAAAGTGCAAAGAGTAAAGGGGAAGCGCCCTGACAGGGCACAGTGGGAGTGTCTCTCAGAGTCTTCTCTAGGAAACTTACAGGACTCTGTGCTTCATCTCCTATCATGTGTCTATCTAGCATACATGCATTGTTGGTTTGAGTCATAGCGGTCAACTCCCGGATTGAAAAATAAGGAATCAGCAGCAGCGTGGCACTGGAAGTCACTTCTACGCATGTCCAGACTTGTGTAGAAGCGACTTCCGGTGCCGCTCTGCCCGATTTCCGGTGCCCAGACATGGGCAGAGCGGCACCCGAAATTGGTTCTGCACGTGTCCAGACATGCACAGAAGGAGCCTCCCTGGCCGGTAGGAGCTGCTTTCTAAATCCGGGAGATTTACAGGATTTTTTTTTCTTCAATTCAGGATAACAGCAGGAAACGGGGGTTTCCCGCGAAAAACGGGAGACTTGACAGCTGTGGTTTGAGTGCATTTTAAATATCCCACGCCTAGTACTGGCATTACTTCACTACACCACCAGCTCCCTTACTGTGCAAACAGGGCAGGCAGTTTTCCTCTGAAGTTTTTGCCTGGGCATTTTGACTTAGCATTTTAGGTCAAAGCTAGAGAGCCATAATACAGAAGCAACTGCAGCAGCCTGCAAAACTCCATAAAGTATGAATCTGAAGGTTTATTAGAAGTGATTTTTCTTTGTCAACTAGCCGTGGTGACGGTAGCAAGAAACTTCCTCCAATTTCTTCATGTTTACGTGGTTCTTTTCTTTCAGAGTGCAGAAGCTTTGTGCTCATTGAAGTTCTTCTGCCAAATGGTCTGCATATCTCAACCAATGAAAATTAGGAAAATAGGAATTAATTATTGAGACATGGAGATATGCGTGTAGACTCTTGATTGCTGTGTTGTCAAATTCTGTACAAATGCATACACATCAAACCACTTTAGTACCTTGTCCCTTACTGAAGGAAAATACAAATGATAAGGCACATGAACACAATGTTTACTAGAGCAGAGTTTGGAAATAATAGAATCTGGAAGTGATATAATGGGAAAGGGCAAAGGCAAATAAATATATATATACAGAATGTCAAGAGTAAAAGCTTTTGTTAGGAAGAAAGGCAGCTTGCTCACACACATCTTTAACGAAAAGCTCCATAGTCCATGCATAGGTAAAGCAAATAAATCTGCTACGTTCTACCCCAACCCCTGAAGTTGAAAGATTGAGCTAAATCAACACCATTTGGTCATAAACACAAAACACCAACCACCATTCAGTATAAAAAAGCTCATCAAAGGCACAGTCCTGCAAGTTCACTTTGATCAAGATCCCAACAGTAGATTGAATTTATCTCTTCAAAAGAAACATAGGATTAAGACATGAATTTCAAACCCTTGGAGTATTGAGGAGGTCTTCATACTAAACTATGATGCCTCTCTGGTTTCATACCAAAAGTGATCCCCCCCTCCCCCCTAAAAAAAATCAATGGAGTTGACCTGCTTTCTGCTTTGGGAAATTGCCCCAAATCAAGCTTCTGCAGCAGCAATCCTATACATTTTGCCGCCTGAAGCTCCCTCATTCAGACAATAATTTCTGCCTTTATCTGCCCTCCTAATTTTTTCTGCCTGAAGCAACCATCTTCTCCCTGCTGCCTGCTAGGGCTTGTCCTGTGCTTCTCATTTCTGATGTACACAAAATCTTCACTGAGCCTCTTTTCAGCTGTGAAGTCATCGCTGACCATTTCAGCGCCCAAGATGCATTTGCCATTCAAGCAAAGTGGATCAGTTCCCTTAATCATATTGCATTGTTCTGTTACCTATTGTTCTTTTTATCTGCTCGTTGCATGAATCCGATCCAGAACCAACGGTGCAAAGAAATGTTAGCATTTCAAAAAACCTTCAAAGGTATGAAAGAATAGATATGATAAGCATGCTGTGGGAGCCTAGAGGATTATGAAAATATTGGTCGGCATCCAATGAAGTCATCCCGTCAGCACAAGTCTCTGCACCCTGAGCTATAGTACTTCATTTCATTCTCCTTCCCCCAAACCACTCATGCCCCCTCCTCAACCTGATCTGGATTTCCCCCCCCCCCCAACCATTGGAACAAATTTGGGGTGTGTGCATGTGGGAAGGGGAGGACAAGTTCTGTTGCACATGTGGAAATCCTTGCACTAATCTATATCTATATATATATAAAAATGTAAAAATCGTGAAATCCGGGGTTCCACTTTTCTCCGTAACCGCTTGACCGATCATCCTGAAATTTGGACACAATGATCCAGGCCACTCCTAGAGCGTTGTTGGGGGCAAAAATCCCTCAAATCACACACCTGCGCAGATACAGAAATGCTTTTCCACCAACTCAAACAGCGCCCTCAAGTGGCGAAGTACCCTCCTCCACCCCCTCCCTTCCTGAGAAATCTAAGCCACACCCACAAACCGAATGACATCATCATCAACCAAGCAACTGAAACACACCAAGCCAGCCATTTTATCTAGGCCTTTGTTTTAGGCCCCTGACAGGCTGCCAGGCCTCCACTAGGCCCGGGGAGGGGGATAACCCACAGCAACACACTTGGGGTTTTACTTTACCATTTAGCACCACTACCCCCACCCAAAAAAACCCCCACCAAAAAACCAACATTGCCAAGTGGAGGTCGGGGCCTGCCGGGGGGGGGGGGGGTTGCCACAGACCGCAGCACGGCCTTTGATTTATGTAGGCCCCTACACTGCAAGGGGTTTTTACTTTACAATTTAGCACCACTACCCCCAAAAAATCCACAAGACAAAAATAAATATGACTTATTTTATGGGTATGTCTTATTTTAGGAGAAACAACTGATTGTAAGCCTCTGTGTCTTTTTTTAAAAAAAAACAACAACCATTCACTTTCTCTCCCCAGTTTAAGTCCTCAGATATTTGCAGTGCACCCCCCCCCCCACTCCATTTACAATTCCCTACCTTCCCCTTGCCACTTCCTGGGTTTTTTATGGAAGTGAACAACTCAGAACTTTCCTTCTGCTGCCAGGCCCTTGCAGGGCCAGACAGAGGCCCAGCCCAGGTAGATAAGATAATGTGTCCCTGTTTTTAACCCCTTAGTTACTTTTTCCATTTTACTGATTGAGAATATGCTGACCGACGCCCCCTTTAGATTTGGAGGCCCGCGCCAAGTGCCCCATATAACCCTCTTCCTTCTGTCTGGGCCTGTCTGTTGCTACAGGGCTGTGGGGCTTCGCTATTTGACCCCCCCCTCCCCGGGTTGGGATTCTTTAAGTAGTTCTCTGGGTCCCAGGGCACATCATCACCCCCGATCCTTAATCTAAACATATAGAAATGTTCACGATGCGTGCGCAGGGGCCAATGTATGGAGATACAGGGGGGAGGGGACAACAGAGGGCTCAGACAAAAGTAAATACTGGGAAATGGAACCCAGAAACTGACAGCTCCTTCTCCAAGGATGGGGGCCAATGTAGGAAGATACCAGGGGTAGGGGCCAACACTCCCCAGGAACAACAGAGGGTTCAGACAAAAGTGCATGCTGGGAAATAGAACCCAGAACCTAACAGTTCCTTTTTGAGGGTGGGGGCCAAGGTATGGAGATACAGGGGGGAGGGGCCAACACTCCCCAGGGACAACAGAGGGAAGGGTATCCTACCGAAACACAGGGATGAGCTGGGGTGGAGGGAGGAGGGGCAGGATACGTCATGGATCGTGACAGGGTGGGGGGGGATCACAGGAAAGAACCACAGCAACGCGTGGCTGGGTCAGCTAGTATATATATATATATAAATGTAAAAATCATGAAAGTGCGGGCTCCACTTTTCTCCGTAACCGCTTGGCTGATCGTCCTGAAATTTTGACACAATGATCCAGGCCACTCCCCGAGTGTTGTTAGAAAAAAAAACCCACACATCTCACATCTAATACCTCCGCAGGTAAAAACCTGTTTTTCAACAAAGTAAAACAGCGCCCTCAAGTGGATTTCCTCCCACAGTACACCCCCTCCCTTCCTGTGAAATCTACACCACACCCACGAACCAACAACCAAGCAACTGAAACCACCAAGGCGGCCATTATCAGACTCCTAGGCCCCTGCCAGGCTGCTAGGCCCCCACTAGGCCCGGGGGGGAGGGCGAGCGCCCAGATCGCAGGTTGCAGCACAGCCTTTGTTTTATGTAGGCCCCTGTCAGGCCCCCAGGCTCCCACTAGGCCCGGGGGGGGGGGGAGATAACCCACAACAATGCACTTGGGGGCACAGCAAGGGGTTTTTACTTTAAAATTTAGCGGGCGTTGTGCGAGGCTCCAGCGGCCATTTTAAGTAAGGGCAATCATGCTCCTTTTAACGTACGCTTTATACTATGACTGATTGCAAGCCTCTGCATCTTTAAAAAAAGCAACCATGCACTTTCTCTCCCCAGTTTAAGTCCTCGGATATTTGCAGTGGCCAAACCCCCCCCCCCTATTTACAATCTCCTACCTTCCCCTTCCACTTCCTGGGTTTTTTATGGAACCAAACAGCTTGGATGCTTCGGAACTTGCCTTCTGTTGCTACGGGACTGTGGGTCTTTGCTATTTGATTCTCCCACCCACCCCACCCCGGTTGGGATGATTAAAATAGTTCTCTAGGTTCTCTGGGTCACCTACTCCAAAATTAGAAAATCCAAATAACAAACACACACACACCAAAACACACAACAACGCCCAAATCGTACAATACCCACCAAAATAAATGACAACCCCAAAAATAAAAATAAAATATATATAAATGTTCACGATGCGTGTGCAGGGACCAATGTATGGCAATACAGGGGGGAGGGGACAACACTCCCCGGGGGAAACAGAGGGAAGGGTGTCGTACCGAAACACAGGGATGAGCCAGGGGGTTGGAGGGAGGAGGGGTGGGATACGTCATGGATCGGGACAGGGTGGGGGGAATCACAGGGATGACCCACAGCAATGCGTAGCCGGGCCAGCTAGTTGAATAATAATAATAATAATAATAATAATAATAATAATAATAATAATAATTTATTTATACCCTGCCCATCTGGCTGGGTTTCCCCAGCCACTCTGGGCAGCTTCCAACAAAATATTAAAAATACAATAAAACATCAAACATTAATAACTTCTCTAAAAAGGGCTGCCTTCAGATGTCTTCCAAACATAGCTGCCAGGGGGAGGAAGCCTATTCAGCATAAGGGAATTTCCCTTAAAAAAAGGGAGAACTTGGCAGCTATGCTTCCAAAAGATAGTTGTTTATTTCCTTGACATCTGATGGGAGGCTGTTCCACAGGGCAGGCACCACCACCGAGAAGGCCCTCTGCCTGTAACCTCACTTCTCAGAGTGAGGGAACTGCCAGAAGGCCCTCAGAGCTGGACCTCAGTGTCCAGGCAGAACGATGGGGGTGGGGACGCTCCTTCAGGTAATGGAATGACTTTGAGAGGTCCAAACAATTTTTCTCTCCCCTGCCGTTTTTAAAAATAGTTAAATCTGTTAAATCTGAAAGAAAAAACCTCAAGTGGATTGCTTCTCTTCACATTTTATCCGTGTTTCAGTTCATGATTCAGTTAACTCCCTGGGCCCTATGTCTTCCTCTTAACTGATTCCATGTTAAAATTCCAGCTGGAAAGCTTCCATATATTTTCATATTTGTATCTGGCCATAGAATCTACTTTTTCAGTCACAGGCTTTACCCAGCTTTTTTAAATCATGCTATCACACCCACTATTTGTCACCATCTTGTTCAGAAGGCCGAGAATAGACTAGCCACTCAAATATATACAGAAAGAAATGGCATCACGGCCACAGTAATTCAGAATAAAGAGGGTCCTGTCAGAAAGGTTTTGGCTCTCCTGTCCTCCATTTCTCGCCAAGCTGAATACAAGCAGAGGCTGTGCAGATGGTTGATAAATATCTGCACGACACGTTTATTGTGTAGATCCATATAGAGGTCTCTTTTTATGGGCATGGCTGCTTGAGAGGGACTTGAGGCTGGCTCTGCTACACACAGCTGTTCCCTCACCTCATAAATGTTTACTACAAACAACTTTTTCAGGATTGCAGGTCAACATGCCAGCCTGCCTGGAAGCAGTGCGAAGAAGCTGTGCTTCATTTAAATGAGGAAAATAATTGCTGCCATTTAATGATCAGATTCAAAGCAGACAGCCAGTACTGAAGAAGGAAGAAGGCAACACTGGAGTCAGGGCAGAGAAAGGAAGGTTAAGGTATCTGGCCTCTTAGTGCTAAAAGCTATATGTAATGAGCTTTTTCTTCATCATTGCAGAAGTTCATTCTATGTGATTCTCTTGTGGATCACAAATTGGTTAAGTTGAAGCAAAGAGTAGGGGGGGGGATGGACAGAAGAAAAGGAGTCCCCCCGCCAAAAAGTATTGGGACTCATGCTTTTTAATTTCTTCGTAAATGATATGGCGTTAGGAGTGAGTAGTGTGGAGACCAAGTTTTCTGATGATACTAAATTGCTCCCAATCATTAAAACAGATTGTGAAGATTTCCAAAGTGACCTCTTCAAACTGAGAGAATGGGCAGAAAAATGACGAATGCAATTCAATATAAACAAGTGTAAAGTGATCCCTATTGGACATAGTAGATAGCTCAATGAAGATGGCATCCCAGTGTGCGGTGGCTATGAAGAAGGTGAAGTCCATGGAATCATTCGGAAAGGAACTGAAAAAACAAAACAAAACTGCTGATAGCTCAGGGGTAGACAGGTGGTACCCTCTGGATGTTGTTGGACTGTTATTATTATTATTTATAAAAGGTAAAGGTAAAGGACCCCTGGATGGTTAAGTCCAGTCAAAGGCGACTATGAGGTTGCGGCGCTTATCTTGGTTTCAGGCCAAGGGAGCCAGCATTTGTCCACAGACAGCTTTCTGAGTCATCTGGCTAAACTGCTTCTGGAGCAATGGGACACCGTGCTGGAAACCAGAGCAGTGCACAGAAACAGCGTTTACCTTCCCACCACAGCGGTACCTATTTATCTACTTGCACTGGCGTGCTTTCGAACTGCTAGGTTGGCAGGAGCTGGGACAGAGCAATGGGAGCTCACCCTGTTGTGGGGATTCAAACCACCGACCTTCTGATCGGCAAGACCAAGAGGCTCAGTGGCTTAGACCACCCGCGTCCCATTATTATTTACAGTGCTTTTCCCCCCTTAAAAAATGTTTAGGGGTACTCTCATTTTCCTACTCATATTGAAAAGCTGCTCTTCAATAAGGCCAAACTTAGATTCACAAAATGTTTAGGGGTATGCGTACCCCTGTGTACCCCCAGAAAAAAAAGCACTGATTATTTATATACCACCCTATACCTGCAGGTCTCCGGGCAGTTCCAATCCTCTCCAACCAACACACTCTGGAGATTGTCATGTTAGCTACTCCTGATGCAAATATTGGAAAGCACCAGATATACAGATCCGAGTCTTGTGGAATCCCAGAGGAGAATTCCATTGAGAAATACATGAATACTGCCCTTTATGTTGTTGTTGTTTAGTCATTTAGTTGTGTCCGACTCTTCATGACCCCATGGACCAGAGCACGCCAGGCACTCCTGTCTTCCACTGCCTCCCGCAATTTGGTCAAACTCATGTTCGTAGCTTCGAGAACACTGTCCAGCCATCTCATCCTCTGTTGTCCCCTTCTCCTAGTGCCCTCCATCTTTCCCAGCATCAGGGTCTTCTCATGAGGTGGCCAAAGTATTGGAGCCTCAGCTTCAGGATCTGTCCTTCCAGTGAGCACTCAGGGCTGATTTCCTTAAGAATGGATAGGTTTGATCTTCTTGCAGTCCATGGGACTCTCAAGAGTCTCCTCCAGCACCATAATTCAAAAGCATCAATTCTTCGGCGATCAGCCTTCTTGATGATCCAGCTCTCACTTCCATACATCACTACTGGGAAAACCATGGCTTTAACTATACTGCCCTCTATATTCTACCAATAGATAAGAGAAAAGCAGTCCCACCTCCTCGCAACACTGTCCAGCAGTTCAGGAGGATAGCTTAGTCAAGTATCAGAAGACAATGAAAAAGCTCAAGAGAATCAGCAGGGACACATTCCCCAATTCTATCCTTGGCCTCATTTGTCATCCTTTACAGAGCAGCTTTTCAGGGGGGGTGGGGAGCATGTACTTTTTATTAGTGTTTCAGACCCAAAGTTCATTTCCCAAGAGCCTACTGGACTAATCATGTTGCTTTGTTAGATGTCTTTATTCAGACCAATTGATGTAGCTTAATTTGCCTTCCATTACGCCTGGGCCATGCTTGAATGACTAATATAGTTGTGAAGTTAATAATGCTGAATAATATGTATGCATGCATATATTTTTTTCTTTTATAATGTTTTAGGGATAATAGATTTTTGTGTGGTATAGTTTTTGGCGTCACTTTTTAAAAACACTGCATATTACTGTAGCTAGCATTTTTTTCAAATAATAATAATAACAACAACAGAAACCTGCCGGCATTCTTCATGTTGAGAAGTCTATCAATCATGTGGATATAAAAGAAAGGTTATTGATAAATTATCTACAAGGAAATTAGATTCGCTATAAAACTCGCTCTTCTTTGTGGTAATGTTTTACAGGAATAATGATGTTCACTAATGCACAGTGTTCACATTTTGTGGTGGAGTTAATTGTATACCTGTGTAATTGCAGGCTTTTCAGAAGTTGCTGCCTTATCTAAGCTCATTGCCTCAGAAAGACAGTGTTTCCAGTAAACGTTGGAGGGTACTTTTGCAAAGAAGTACTTTTCAAATTAAGCTCTTTCGCTGCTGTTCTCTGCAGCATTTTCCCCCAGAGCATATTTTTGTCTTCCTCTCTTCTACAGCTCAGTATGTATTGGAGTGGGACAATAACTTCATCTTAGGTAATTGGACACTTTCTTCCCTTCCCAAAACTCTCCCATTAAAGATTTAGAAGTGCAAGCAAGCACAGACAGTCTTCTAGGTAATCTTTTTAACCAAGCCCCAAAAATACTCATCTGTCTCAGGGGTAGGCAACCCAAGGCCCATGGGCCACAAACAGCCCACAGGGGTTGTTTAAACAGCCCATGAGCCACCCCCGAACCGAGCCGCTTGCTTGGCGAGTCCCCACGTGCTGCACTAAACCAGCACAGCACGGCATGGGGACTCACTTCATCAGCGCCAGAAATCATGTCTGCACAGACGCAGGCACCAGAAATTGCCAGAAATTGCATCTGTGCAGACACAGATGTCAGAAATCTCAGGCGCACGCGCAATCCAGCCCACGGAGGGATCTCTGCTGGAGTGAACCGGCCCAGGCGAGGTAAACCTTGCCGACCCTGATCTATCTATTGTGAACTTCGTGGGGGCAGGGGGAACTATTAGATATTTTGAAGACAGCTGTACCACAATAAGCATCTCAGCCTGCAGTGTTTCTGAATATTCTGCACACCTTACTCTGGCTAAAATGCCATGAGACCTAGGTGCCATCTGTAAGGTAAAGGTAAAGGGGCCCCTGACCATTAGGTACAGTCGTGACTGACTCTGGGGTTGCGGCGCTCATCTCACGTTATTGGCCGAGAGAGCCGGCATACAGTTTCCAGGTCATATGGCCAGCATGACAAAACCGCTTCTGGCGAACCAGAGCAGCACACAGAAACACCATTTACCTTCCCACTGTAGCGGTACCTATTTATCTACTTGCACTTTCATGTGCTTTCGAACTGCTAGGTTGGCAGGAGCTGGGACCGAACAACGGGAGCTCACCCCGTCACAGGGATTCGAACCGCTGACCTTCTGATCAGCAAGCCCTAGGCTCAGTGGTTTAACCCACAGTGCCACCTGCGTCGCTTAGGCTCAATCTGTACCATACATTTATTATACCATTGAAGGAACCATACCTTTCCCCAAAGAATCTGGGAACTGTAGTTTGTTAAGAGTGATGAAAGCTACTCCCCTCACAGAGTTAAAATTGTTGGAGTGGTTTAACAATCAATTCCTTTTCCCAGGGAACTCTGGGAATTGTAGAGGCCTCCTAACAACTCTTGGATATCAGCTGCATAAAATCAATGTCTTGGAAGAGAGCTGAAAAATGAAGATAATGTCTACTAGACATGATGGCTATGATCAATGTTTCTGAATACACTGCTGGAAACCACAGGACAGTAGAGTGCTCTTGTGCTTGAATCCTGCTTTTGGGTTTCCCACAGGTATCTTGTTGGCCACCATGACGAGATGGGCCATTGGCCTGATCCAGCAGACTCTTCTTATATTCTTATGACAAGGTTCAAAGGAATACTCACCCATAAAAAAAGGATTAAAACGGATTCTATCCATGCCGCTACATCTGTTAAAGGTTATATATAGGCCTAGCTTATATCGAGTCAAACTATTAAACCCTTGATTGCCTACCATACCTTTCTTAAGTCTGACACATAGGTCTTTCTTAGACTCAAAGCTCTGAGACATAGGTCTTTCTTAGCACTACTT